>NC_137548.1:16446274-16752804 GCF_963082525.1 Nesoenas mayeri | reverse complement strand
TGGCCGGCATCTGAAGAGGATGCTGCCTGTTGTGCCTCTGATCCGAGACCTGGTTCCAGTGGATCCTGAATCCAGTTTTGGTTTACTGCAAAGTCCAACCCAGGACATCTGGGTGCCTGCCCTGAAGCCACTGGAGCAGAGGCAGCTCTGCTGAGGTGCGCCTGGAAATTCAGGATTGTTTTGTATATTTTGTATTATTTTATCTATTTTATTAGTAGTATTAGTAAAGCATTTCTAACTTTTTTTTCCAACTTGCAAGTCTGTCTCTCTTTCCTCCTTTTGCCTTCTCCTTGGTGGGGAGGATTGGGAGGGAGAAAGGGTTACCAGAGAGCATCTGCCATGGTTTATTGTCACCCTGCAGTAAACGGTGACAGAAGGAAAGGCTAGAAAATTGTTCTCTGTGGTCTGCCTCCCTCATTTCTTCTACTGCTAGTGCACACTAGACATGCATTTTGTCAGAGAGGGTGTTGATTGTGAAAACCCCGTGCAAATCATGCTGGACCTTTCCTCACCTGTGACTTGCCCCACAGTGCAAGGGCATCTGAGAGGAATATCTGTGTACATCGAGGAAGGAGAGGTTTACCCATGTGTATATGTACATAGGAACGGTCACTGAAAGGAGAAAATGAAGTAACTTTATAACAACTTTTTTTGAGGTGCATGAGCTGTATTTTCATTCACTAAGCCCCATCCCACATACCCTGCAAACCCCATCAGGAAGACTTGGAGATGCTTGGATGTCGAAGTGAGATGTAGCCTGCATCCAGGGAAGAGTAGGAGTGTGTCCTTATGTGGATAGCTGAAATAAAAGGAGTTTCAGGTTTGTTTCACTGTAGTACATGTACAACCACAGTTTGGATGTCCACATAACTGCGTGCCCTGGAGAACTCCCCACACCAGTGAATGCCCCACACCTTTCCATCGCTCCCAGTACCACCTTGTCCCTTGGGGCCTGGCTTGCAGTTTTCTCTGCAAAGATCCCTTACCAAAGGCGCTCCAGGCTGCAGCAAACATGCAAACCTACACGCCATTGGGCAGGCAATGTGGGGGCCCTTTGCCATTTACCAAAACATGAGTAGACTCTGCCCAGCTTTATCAGAGTGAGCTGTGCCTGACGTTGGTTTCCAGAGGAAATCATGAAGTTGTTATTAATTGTTGTAAGAAAATATTGGTAGAAACACAGCCTAAGTATTTTTTGTTTTTCTTCACTTATCCGTAAACTCCACAGTGGATTTTAGAAAAGAGCCATTCTAGTGTTTCTTTAACAATACATTCAACAAATGTGACATCCCTAGTGGTGAGATGAATGTGACAATTTGTGCACTGACAAATGTGTGACATTTGCTAATGGCAGAGAAAGAAATAACAAGGTTTTGTCAATGTCTAATGCAGAATTTTGGTGAATATTTTATATCGGCTGAGGTTAAGAGTTAAGAGTCAAATGCCAAGCAGGTCCCATCTGTCTCGTAACAAGAGCTATTGATCGCTTGTTAGTCACAGCTAATGGGGGACTATCACAAAGATATCACCAGCAGCAGGGCTCGCCATTGAGATCTACTGCGGTCAGATAGTACTGAAGTTAATGGGGAGAGTTTCTCTCCAGCTCCGAATGCTGAGACCCAGACACTGTGCTGGGACAAACATTGGAAGCTCCCAGTGGTATTGCTTGTAGCAGCTCCTAGTTCTCCCAGACAGTTTCTCTTTGGTGTTTGGCTTTGTTTTATATAGTAATTCAAAACTGTCCAGTGCACCTGTACTTTCTTGAAAATTTACTGTGGTTCTGTCTAAAGCTAAGAAAGAAGATCCATCACTTTGTCAGTGGCTTCTAGGCTTTTACAGCATGTTAAATCTCTGTAAGTCTTTTGCATCATCCATGTCTGAAGTCACCATGAGGTGCGCACACCAATCCCTTTGGCATTTCTTAGATCCTATGTGGTCTGTATCTATCTGAAGAAAGAGAAGAAAGACACCTGAACCAGTGCCTACACTTTCTGGTATGCAGAAGATATACTGGAATCTGCCTGCTGACCATAGGTTTAGGTTATCTTCATGTCTAGTAAGATATGGCTAGAATCTTGTTAGATTGTTCTGACCTAATCTAACAGGCCGAACTGTTAGCTGGAAGCATGGTTCCTCGTGGCTTAGACTGACTCTCAAAAAGCCACACACACACACTGCCTGAGAGACCTTGTCACCTTCCTTGTATAGAGGACAACTAAATACAGGACTTTCAGGACTCACTACCGCACTAATCCTTGGTCAGGCTTTGAAGAACATCATAGAGAAAAGCTGTTGTGGAAGTTCAAAGATCTACATTATAAGGTGTTTCAGACACTGAGGTACTGCAAAGCATTTTACTTCTCTCAGCAACAACCATGTTTGCACTCCTAAAGCAATCCTACCAGGCAGTGTCCTGTAGGTTTCTGTTGTCCCCTCTGAGTATTTTCTAGGGCCAGATGCATTTTTCTGGGAGCAAGGCTCACCACAGGGGTGGGCCTGGTGGCATACATATTACAAAGAATTTTTGCAGCTAGACATAAATAAAAGAAAAACATATGATTAGAAAATTACAGTTCTAAGACAAAAAGTATATATTCTGAAATACTTTACCTTGAACCTCTGCTATGGATGTTTTCATGAAATCGAATGCAAATCACATGCCTGTAGCTTCTTTTATATTACAAGTTGTCACTGTAACTCCAAATCACTTTGCTGGTAGAATCTTATGCAAAATCTGTGGATACTAGGATGACCTCTTAACTAACGCCAACAATATCAGCAGGCACTCATCAGTCTACAGTTTCAACACACCATTGGTTTAGCTCTGGATCAGCCAGTGGAGTTAGATTTTATTGCATTCTAAAAAATTGATTTCTTATCAATAAAATCTCAGTTTCTGCATTTCTCTTCCTAAGATTATAGTGTTCTATTTTTCATTATTATTTGAAACATTCAAATCCTTTATCCGTTTTTTTTTCCTTCTTCATCTTAACAAATACACACACTAGGTAGAAGAAGAAAGCTCTGTATACAGGGCCTGGCAACCCATAGTTCCTCCAGCTGAAGACCTTGCACCTTGGAGCACTCTTTATCTTGCAGTCTGACTTGTCTCTCAAAAGAGTGCAAGAGCTCTCAGGAGGACCCAGGAGGATGATGGTTAAGGTTTCCATCACTAGGTCTTTCAATGTCAGCACCCACTGACATTTTTTGGGTATTACTGTGTTTGCTGCTTACCTATAGGCACTGTGATATAATCAGAGAGAAGAAAGAGGCTGGATATAGTTTTAAGTTTCTGTCACTGGATATTTTAAGGGATATTAGAAATGCATCTGTAAGAGCCAACTGAGACTGAAACTGTTTGGACACCAGAAGATGGATCAGAGCCATCTTTGTCAGCCTTTTTAATTGCCAGACGACCAAGTATCTATGCCACTATGCCCCATTTACACAACCGTTTTTAATTTCAAAATGGGCTAGGTTTTGAGTGTTGATGTTTTTATTTTTTCCATTGTTTTTGCTTGTTAGTCTCACTCACATGTGCAAAAAGAGTCCATGTGCTGCTTTTTTTTCCCCCCCCCCCCCCCATACTGATGTCTTGGAAGTCCCTGGGAACCACTGTTTTGAGGAACCTTCCCATCCATTTCTCTGATGCAGTGGTGGGAGATAGCTGGTGTGCAAGGTGTTATGAAGAGATAATTGAGGCAACAGTAGCTGATCTTTGCTAACACTTTTCAGCCTGCCTTGGCACAGTGTCCTCCTGAGCACAAGACACTCACAGTCTCGGAAGTGTTGGCTGGGGACACTTGATCTCCAGGAGGTGACACACTAACATGTGATACTTCTCACATTCCGACTGCCCCTTTTGCTGTTTCGTCTGTCCCTATGTTTGAAGGTCCAATCTTGTTTAACTGAGTGTTAAGCCTCTGCTGACACTTCCTATGTCCTTTAGCTTCTACCTCACTTCAAATCCCAAGTGCATCACCCCCCACCAGCTGCTAATTTGAAAAGAAAGGCACCCAAAGCCCCTCTATGAGACTAACATTATTTTGCATTCATCTTAGTGCTTCCAAAGCATTTTGAGATCCTCTGATGAAAGTCATTACATAAATGCAAAGCATTGTATTGTTGAAACTTTAAATCATGACAGATTTTAAATACATATTTTTTGTGACTCAGTCATGAATAATCACAATTTGCATATATTTTCCTGTATTCAGTATACCCTCCTTCTCATTTCATTCTTCTGACTTGTGCTGCTGTAGTAACTCTAAACCTGAGTTACAGAAGCAATTGTGTATTGCCTTGCTGTTAAGTTGATGATGAGTAATCTTGATATACCTATAGGCAGGAATAATTGACAATTGTTTGTAATGAGCAGGGAGGAAACCCATCATCAGAGGAAATGTTTCTCTGTTTATGGTTAACTGCATGCATTTTGCTTTCTTTGTATCCAAAGCTATAGTGGCTGTCTAATACAAATATTATTATTTCATTGTGCTTATTACTGCAGTGCCAAGGGATTAACTAATATTTGGGCTTTACTTAATAAGGCCCTGGTCAAATACTGAGAAGTAAGCAGTGATGGCCCAGCGCATGTATGGGCGTAAAGAGCAGAACAGGCACCCAGCACAAAGGTATAAAATGCAAGCAATTAACAGAAAGTGATAAGCAATTCTCTGTCTTGGAAGTATCTTTGTTTGCAAAGGACATCTTAATTTTCCTTGAAAACACTACACTATTTATCTAATCAGCTCCTTAGCTGCCATTTTCTGATTTCCCCTAAAATAAACCAGACAGGTGACAGCAGCGATCCTGGAAAGTCCCAGCTGTGGGAGAGGAGCTGGCAGTGGCCTGGCTGTGCTCACACCTGTCCAGTGAACTGGAAATCCAGAGTCCAGCTCCACACACTTGTCCTAGACATATAGGAACTTAATTCTGCCACTGTATACTGAGTATTGCAGGCAGAAGCCTGTTGTCTTTCTTGTCTTCAGAAAGGGATGTGACCAGAGTTAGGACCTTCTTGACCAGGACAAGCCCTGGTACCTGTTATGTTGTTTTCCATAACAAACCTCC
The DNA here is from genome assembly GCF_963082525.1 of Nesoenas mayeri. Lineage (NCBI taxonomy): Eukaryota > Metazoa > Chordata > Aves > Columbiformes > Columbidae > Nesoenas > Nesoenas mayeri. Next base: position 16,747,731 of record NC_137548.1, on the reverse strand, counting down.
ACTGTCCTTTTGAAGGTCTTTGCAATGTGTCCTCCCAAGTGGGAGAGGAAATAGGCTCTGAAGATGGTATATCCTATGGCTCCTTTCATTATGGGGGATTTTAGCTGGGATGACTAATTGCCTGAGGGACAAATGTTTACTCTTGAGTAAAAGAATTGCCTCGCAACAAAGCTCTTTTACCAGATGCTGATTTGTCTCATCCCTCTCCTGCACTTCAATATATTCTCATAATGCTCATTTTTGCTGGAATAATCCAGTTTCAACTATGCTGACAATCCCACACAGAGCTATTTAGAGCAGCTATGAGCTGATTTGAGCCCCAGAGCAAACAGGCTGGTTCTCTTCCCCCTTTTTTCCTTCCTCCTTCATCCTACAAGTTAACCAGTGCTGATGTCCATCTCCCAGCCCAACTCATGCTGGTGGTGATGCGGAGGCAGTCACTGGGGTGCAACTCTAGAGTCCCAGGACATTTATCACTGCCCTTCGCTCTATTTCTGCTGGGACTTAGCATCATGGTTCAGAGCATGCATTAGTCCTTTTCCCTCCAATTTTATGGTGCTAGAGCATGACTAACTCTCAGGTAGCACAGGTCTCACCCTTCTCATCTCTTCAAACATCAGACTTCTTCCCAAGCATTTTTTATGAACAGTTATTTGATCCCATTTTGTTGTTTGAATCTGGAAGCTGAACTTGCCACTGCCAGATTGGAAAACAAGCCACCACACCGATACATGAAGAGAATAACTGCACCAGAACGATTTTGTTTCAAATGACTGGGGGTAAGCCGACAAACTCTCTGGGTGCATTTTCATGCACCAGCTTTGGTGGGGTAACCTACCTGCAGTGAACCACCTGCGTGTGGAGGTTTCCAGCCTCCTTCAGCTCTGCCTCTCACAGTTCAAAATTGTTTCAGTAACTAGCTCAAGTGCACAAAAAGACCGATCCTCCTCTCTTGACAACCAGTTTTAGCTAGAGCCAGGTTTTAGGCAACTTTTAGCTTTGGCTTGATTCAATTAGAAAGTTCCGGTGAGTGCCGTCGGAGCCCATTGGCAAGTATAGGATGTGAAAATCCATTAGCAACAGGCACTCTGCATAGCTTCCTTTTGGAAAGGGGGAATATTTGGGTCAAAAAGGTTTCTCCAGTGCCAACCAACTGCTTTCAAGAGCATTTCTCTTTGTGCTATTTCCAATCTGAGCTGAGGGTGAGATTTAGCCTTTTGCAGATACTTATTCATGCTTCCTTTTCATTTGTTTAAATTACACTCCTCCATCCTGTCCATGATTATATTGCCTTGCTTACCACAAAGATAATAAACTCCTGTGCCCATAAACACTTTGGTCCATAACTTCTCTTACATAAATATGCTCATTAACTTTTCTACAGGATGTCTTGCGTGAGGAAGATGACATATGTGCTCACTGGTAGGAAAATAAGAGTCTGATGTAATTGGATTAGCTGTGATAGAAAAATGGGTGAGCTGCGGGGATGGAATTCACCCAGGACTGATTTGGAGCACAGAATGCTGCAAATCTGATAGCAAATGATGCTCGTTTAGATGTAAGTTCAGGAGGCTTTGTAAGTGTATATCTTGCAGAGATTCAGTGTATCATCTATAGGATGTAGGAGGCCATGCACCTACAGATACTTGCATGCAGTATTCTTCGGTGAAAAGGGGATCTGATTAATACATTTATTCAGGCTAAGATAACTATAGGAATTTCACCACATTTCATAATCAAGCAGAAATAGCCACCCCAAAATTCTGAAATAGCAATGTATTCTGCTTTCCTTCTCCTCCTTACCTTTAGCTCTCAAATCTGGAATGACTCCTGCTCCCCTCCATGCCACTCCAGTAGCATCAGCTAGGGGCACTGCTTGTTGGAAATCCTGTATCTTTAGTTGTGTGGGAGGTTCCTCAGAGCTAGCTCAAAAAGAACAGTATTGGCCTTTGACCCAAGGAAGGACGTTCAGAACCATGTTTTTATAGAAAAATAATGTTATTCTCCCAGCAGGCTGGCTGCCGAAAGACACAGCTAGGATAACTCACATGTGGTGTATACATACCTGTGACTCACACCCATCAACTGTACAAGGTGAACTTGCTCAGTTCTGTTGATCTGTGAGGACTGATAGCATCTTGTATTAAAATGTAAAGCCTCTGCTATGTTGTACATGTCCCTCTTCCCTTTCTCCAAGGACTTGCTCCTGTGCTCTCCTGTTGACCAAAAATTCAGGTTTCCTACTGATCTCTTTCCTGAAGCAGAGATTTTATTCCCTGCAGTAGTCTCCAGGACCTACATGTGGCTCATGGAGACCTGAAGTCTCATGTTCAGCCTTGTCAAAGGTGACTCACGAGTCAGTTCTCTGGGGATTGTTGATGTCTGAATTCAGACGGCATTGCCATGATGTCTGCCTGGTGCTGAGTTGCTGGTGATCTTGTTTTCTAACCCCCTTTACCCTGTTTCACTTTCATTCAATTTACAGGTGTCTCTGATAGTTAAGATTAATGTGGATTTTATTTTATGAGCAAGCATGGAGTTCGTTTGCAGGGTATTTATTGCTCAAGCCACATAGAGGAGATAAATCACCTTTGAAAGAAAATGTCCTGTTGCATGCAGTGGGCTCAGTAAGTTTCTGTAAACTCTTGAAAAGTTCCCATTTAATTTCTGCCTGGGGTTAAGTCCTGTGAAAATAGAATTAAGCAGGAAAAGTGCAGTAAGCAATATACAGGACAGGCAATAGCACAAGAATCCAGTTCATGCTGCCTCCCTCATTCGGGGTACTCCCCCCTCACTTCTTCCCACAGGCTCTTAAGCTCTTATTCTATGCTCAGTGGAGACAAATACAACATGCTCACTGCCCTTTCTTGCATTGAATAAATTCATTTATTTATATATTTAGTTACATAGTTATATAGCGATGTGTTTGTTTAAAAAAACCCCACTCGTCTACAAATGGCTCTCCACATACAGGGATCAAGATTTCCACAGACAGCTAGTGATTTTGAGCAGCATTGCTGAGTGCTCAGCCTAAGACAACAACATTAACTTCATTGAGAATTTTGGGATATATCTCAAAACAGTGAAGAGTCCATTCACCAAAACTTTTTTTCATATAATTCATGCCTTCTGTATTCACCAGGTCAGTACCAGCCTGACTGCTTACATTTTCAGCTAATTTTTCACCCAAGCACATGTTACCCATTCCTTTGTTTCAACATCCCCTGTGGGGTAGCTAGATATACACTGACATCTCAGTCTGGCTAGGATTGGCCTTTTTGGACTTGCTTTGTAGTAAAAGCTGGATTTTATTCTCTATTATCAGCTAATGTATTCCTTGTGCTTGTGCTGTTTTGGTGTCGATTTTGGTGTCCATTTAGAAATGCCAGAAACAAATGTGCCTTGTTTCCTTGCATAGTAAATGTAGTAAGAGACCCAGTTCTGGGTCATCCAGAATGGCAACTTTATCCCCGACCTGTATGTTCATGTATGCGTTTTGCTTTTGCATTTGGTAGTCTGTAATGATTGTGACAGACTTTTATGCAAAAAATAGTTGCTGTTACTGCAGACACAGCATTCAACAACTCCATGAGGCTGTTCCTATGCTTATAAGATTTTCTATTAAAATGCTAAGTAAACACAAGTTTTCAAATAAACCTAACAGATCACTTGAATTTGTCAGCAATTTACAGTAGAAACTCATCTATCTTTTTATTTCTAAAATTTGTCATGTCTCCAATCCTGGGCATTGAAATATTGGTGAAAATACAGTGTTTATTTTCAGACATTAATTCATTCAGCTGCTTTTGATGAATACCCCAAAATGTCATATTTGATTTTGCTTTCAGCTGCTCACAGAAAACCTGCCTGTTCCAAGGGGATCTGTTGGATTAAATTAAATAACCATTAGATGGGGGGGTTGTTTCACTGTATTTGGTAAAGCAGAGCAGGCTTCTTCAGCAGCTTAGAAGAACGGGAATAAATCTGCTGCTTGCTTCAGCACCGTGCCGATTCATATCTATGGGTATTTATGGACACCATACGTAATTGCAAAGAGGAGAATAGTGTAACTTTACTGCTCAACACATACACATTTGAGATGTATACCATTGCAGCCTCTCTCTGCTCAGCAGAACAACTGGAGAAGTCTGCCAGTTTAACAGATAAGACAAATCGCTAAACACAGGGATTGAAGTCACCAATAATGCTCTTAGTCATTAGGTTTAGTTTCAGGTAGTTCTGTGAGGAGTGAGGAGTTGGATTTAATGATCCTCGTGGGTCCTTTCCAACTTGAAGTATTCTATGATTCCATGATAGATTCAAATCTCTGATGTGCCTATGGTAAAAGCCAGGAGAGAAAGGCTACCTTCTAAAATAAAGCAGAAAACAGAACAAGCATGAGCTGAAGCGATAAATTATAGAGGACTTCATGTGGAGAAATCAAATAAATCTCTCTAAATATTTTTAGCATGCTCACTTTCCTTTCAGTAGCTCAACAGGAGGTTCAGTGGTCTCACTTGGTATCTTATTAGTACTGCACTGATTGGTGAGCGTGCAGGAATGGAGCAGCACTGGCATTTTGGTTAGTCATGTCTTCTAGGAAATTCTGAAAATGACATGAGATGCTTCACAAATGGCAAACTGCGGTTTTGCTGAAAAAAAAAAGGTCCCTTTTTGTAGCAGGTGGTCAATGAATCTCACACTGTTGTGGGTTATAGCTATAAGTCCATTTTCAAATGTTTCCAACTGCACGCAGCATCTGTTTTATTCAGGAGTCTGATCACAAACAATCTTTGCTGCAAATGAAAGATGGAGTTTCTCCTGCATTAGAGCTTTCTTACTTTCCTTTCATTCATGACTTTTGCTTCAGCTCTTCTTTGGATCCTGATATTTCAGAAGACTATTTTTGATCAATAAAATCCTTCTGCAGAGCCTAGCGATTTCCTTATTTTGAACTAAAAATCTCTTTTACAAGCAATTCCCTATAGAAATGTTCCTCTTATGCACTACTTGGAATTTTTCTTAGGGATGGAATGTTATTTTCATTTTAATTCTCTTTAAACTGCTGACACTAATGCTCTATATAAAACTTGTTGTGGGCCCTGCTTTATATCTCGTATATATTTGGGATTAAGGAGAATTTATTACCATGTGGTCTTAAAGCAGCTTTTTCATAACTCTTGAGTACACTCTCCTGTCAGGTGAGCGTTGATCATATGTTATAAGGAAAAAAAGGTTTTAAAAATAGATCCAAGAGTGAGAAAATGCTGAAGGCTTGAGATGAACAGTTAGGAGAAACAAGACTGGGAGGAATTTGCAGCAAGAGAAAAATCTTAGCCCAAACAAAGGATACTAAAGTGGATGATGCCGTTTCTTCTGAATGGGAGCAGTTGTGACCTAGAAGGTGACCTGGTGCTGCTCAACACCATGGTGGCCAGACGAGACGGGATGCTTGAGCTCCCCTCCCACCAAAACACAGGACTTGGAATCTGGGACTTGGATTCCGTTCAGTAGGGCTGGGGACATTCACAGCAGAAACCAGTCACCGCTCAGTAAGCTCAATGCATAGACATATCTATTGCATATAGAAATGTACATGATCTTTTGGAACACTTATCAAGCTGAAAATCCAACCTTTGAATCAGGGTTTTTTTTGGGCACCCCAAATCAGACATCTACATATGGAAACAATACCAAACCCAAAACATTTTGAATGTTTAGGCCTGGCATTTCCGCTGCTCCTGGAAGAAGTGTGTAAACACATAAAGAAGTATTTCATGGCTTGCAATTAAAGTTATTTCAAAGGCAATCCTTCATTGAAGAAAAGAAGTATACTACTTCTCAGTGATCTCTGAAGCACACGAGTGAAACAGAAGCATTTGTGTTTTGTGAAGGGGAAAATATCAGAGGTTAAAGATGCAGGTTGCAGAGAAAAACACATTTTAGTGCAAAAAGAAAGGTTATTCTAAAAATTGTCATCCTAAAATTGGTATTTCTCACCACAAGCTTGGGAAATGTTCAGAATTTATAACCTTGATAACTTCAAGTACAGCAAAATATATATAAGTGGATCAATTTTTGATATGTGTAACTGCAAATCTGACAGAGAAAACCCTTCAGTGAATCACAGGCTCAACTTATTGTTTGAAGTTAACAGTCATTTAATTAGATTTGACTTCAGGAAAACACCTTACCATGATTTAATGTTATAAATTATGAACTATTCAAATTGTTCACTGAAAACGTATTATTTAAAGATGTACTTTAAAAGTAAGAAAATGTAAGCAAGCTATATATTTAGCGGGCTACACATTTCATTCCCAGGAGACCATTTCACATGGGGAACTGTCAGGCTGATGTGTCTGCTGTGATCTAGTGGTATGAGCAGGAGTGCAGAAGTTGGTGGTTACAAGGCAGGCAGTAAGTGACCTTGAGAAAGACATTTCACCTCTGCTTTGTTTTTTCACCTGTAAAATAGAGAGTGGGGGAAAAGTAATGAAGCTCTCCTGGGGTCTGCACTAAGTTAATGTTTGTAAAACAGTTTGAGGGTTGCAGACAGAAAAGGTGCCAGAGGAGTGTTATAACTTTATTATTTCTAATTATTTTTTTCAAGGAGCGGTAAGTTCCTCAGATCTGGCTTTTTTAGGTTGCTTCTGTGTTGCAAAGAGGTTGTAAATCTCCCCTCATAGGGCAGCTAGCAGAGTCACTGAACACTCTAATGCTGCCTTTCTATTTATTTATGCCACAGTTTGGTCCATACAGAAATCCAGCTCCTTTTTCACTTGAAAGTTAATGGAAGATATTTGACTGAGGTGAAGAATCAAAATCTTTGTAAGAAAATGAGTTTCTCCATTCTTGGCTCAAGCAACCTCTCAGTATGTCCATCATACTGGCTGCTCTAACCAGCACTTCCGCTCACTCATTCTGGTTGCATTATAAAGGTCTTAAATCATTCATTTTCTTTGCCATTTCTTAAATCTTTGAACTAGTAATTGACACTAATGACTTTAACAATGGCTGCCTTCTTAGTTGACTGTGATTCATGCGTATACAGCAACACTCAAAAGCATTAAACATTTTTAATATGTTGCCCTTCCCAGCCTTGCGTTCTCCAGCTATAATTTCCTGACCTTTCCATCAGCAAAATTTCCGTCTTAAATATTCTATAGCTTTGAAGCCAAATTACGGCACACGTCATCTTCTAGTAATGTATATAAAATTCAGTTGCACAAAGAAAATATCTCCAGAGTACTGTTTTATGTCTGCATTTATCTAAATATGAAGTTTAGAGAATGCAAAAAAATAAAAAGATTTTTTAAACCATGAGAGATCAGACATTAATCTGAGTGTTCATAAAACAGTGGTCAAAATTGTAGCAGGACAAGACTGTGGCATGAAGAACATCCTAGTAAAAGGATCATGAATTCTAAAGCCCCATGCAAGGTCTGCTGCCATGGGGCTCTGCAACTGAACCCTTGTCCTTCCCTTGGTTCCTCCTTACTGTGGTTGTGGGGGACCTGATGAGCCCCCAGAGGGTCCTGTGCAGTCCACAACATTGCCTGGTTGGGGAACATCTGTACCTTTTATAGACTGATCAGTTCTGACTCATATTCTCCTCCAAAGGAAAGGTACTGTTACATTATAAATAAAAATTTCTTCTGTGCTTGATTAATGCCGGCTCTCGTCAAACCCAGACCGCTGGGTTGTGTGCTTTGAGTTTGCTCCCTCTTTTTTTTTTTTCTTTTTATCGCAGTCATAAAAAGCCTTTCATGAGGGCAAGTTTAATAGCGAAACATATTTGAAACATGGGCTGACTCCCATTGTGTAAGTGTAACCTCTGTCCCTTGGAGTTATTAGCCAGGATGACAGTCTTTGCATTTATTTATTCTTCCAGTGGCAATGAGCACATCAGAGAGCAAAGATCCCCGGGGGACTGCTCCATCTCTTGCCTAATTGGTGTATTCAACAGTTTCTACTGTAGGTCTCTTAAAGTTGAATGTGAACTGTGTCTTATTAGACAGAAACCACTGTTCAGCAAAGTGCCAGTCAAATCTTCTATAATGGTATTGTTATTTTTAATATACTGTCCTAAGGCTTTTGGGTGAGAAAAAGAATGAAATAATTGCTTAGTACTGGGAGGCTCAGGCACAATTTAGGATCCATCCCTACCTATTAAAGTAGGATAATTTCTATATTGTTTATCCAGGACAATAATGAGAAATTAGATTTACACTTAGAGAAACAAATGGGCTTTCTTTTATAATTGGTTCCTGCTTAAAAGAAACCTGTCAGCACATTCTGTGAATGTACATCAGCCTAATCCAGCCTGGAAACACCTTAGTGACTGAATTCTTCTCTTGCAGTATTTAGTCTCCAGTGGACTTCCTCACCCTAGTGCTAAAACTAAAAAGGCACACCTTGTAGTCTCAGAGTTTGAAGCTGTCCTGGTTTTGCTAAAATCAAGTTTTTCTTTTAGTGAATTTGCCTGTCAGCTGAAGCCTTCATATTAGCTGTATTTTCCTGGAAAACCGGATACATGTTTTGGTAAACCTAGCAATGGAATGTTAAGTTATTGATAAGCATGGATGCACCTCTCTTGAGAGGGGCAACGACAAACACGTGACCAAGAAACTGACCAACGGAGTATAACTTCCCATTCACGTGAATACTTCATATAAAAGTGGGAGATCACGAGGATCTCGTCCCTTTTCCTTATGGCCGACATTAGGAGAGGACCTTGCTGGTCGTCCCTGCGAACTGAGGGCTAGTGACAGACTGAATCCAGCTCTGCTTGACTGCGGAGTGCAGTCCAGGACTTTGGGTGCTGGCTCTGCAGTTGCTGGGATCTTGAAGATTGGTTTTGTATATTTTGTATTATTTTCTCTATTCTTATCAGTAGCATTAGTAAAACATTTTTATTTTTTTCCAGCTCTCTTCTCTCTGTCCTTCTTTCCCTCCCGATTGCCTGTCCTTAGTGTGAAGGGGAGAGAGGGAGGGGCTGAAGGGGGAAGTGGGGGGGGAAAAGGGGGTTAACAATACATCTGCCAGGGTTTTATTGTCACCCTGCAATCAAAACCTCGACAAAAGCTCACTCCCCATTCACTGCAGCGCCACAGTCCTACAGGGCTAAAGTGTTTTTTACGAGATTGTGAATTGCCCAACAAATAGCTAAGACTTAAAGTTCAAAATAAACATGAATTTCACCCATGAGTTTTACTGAAAGGTGATTTAAAAAAAAAAAAAAAAAGAAAGGAAAAAAAAAGTAAAAGAAAACAGAATGAAAGAAGCCCTTTCTTCTTTCTATTTCTTTTTGATGAGTGACTCTTGATAAACATCTATTTCCATCTTGTAGCATCATCACAGTCAAAGTCACATATCAAGCATGTGCAGACTCTATCTCAGATATCAATGTATTTTTGCCAAGTGTCTTCTTTATAGCTCCCATTAAAACTCTGTAAAGCCCAAATGGACAGACTGCAAGATGCTTTGTGCTGGTTGATATTTCCACTCAGATATTCTATGGAGGACAGAGGGTACCTAAAATGAGGGATAGAAGGGACTGCATTGAAGTGAGAGGAAAAAAATTACAGATCATGCTCAAAAACACAGGGTACTTAAGATATGGTTTGAAAGTATAGTAAATCAGACTTCTTATATTTAGCATGGCTTATTTCTTCTTTTGACATATATTCTACCACAGCAGTAGGTACCCAACCAGTCACCTTCGTTCCCATTTTTATTATATTGCCTTTATTTGCCAGTGCATTATACCAGATTTTATAGGGTATTTGAAACAGAAGGTCATGGTATAGATGTCTGACAAAGCAGAGAGGTCATGGGGAAAGAACTGGTTATTAATTTTGAAGAACAAGCCACACAAGCTAATGACCTTAGGGAAAGAGGACATACTGAGGACCAAACCTTGACAGTGGTAAGAATATAATCTCCATATAGTTCAACAAGAGTTTTCTAATGAACTTTGAGGGTTAGTTCTCAGTCTAGAAGGTCCTGATTTAAGAGCCAGTCCTATTGTACAGCTGCTTCTGTGTGAGGCAACATATAGGGCAACCAGTTTTATGCATGTCCTCTTACCTCAACTTCATATATTACCTCTTACCCACTAAACACTGGATTCTTGCAGCTTTGTGGCAAAGAACAGGAGACAACTGGTATGCAAGCAAACTGTCCTGAGATACGCGCTTACATTAAAAATATATATATATCCTCTTGCCTTGTTCAGCTCCTGTCTATAAATCTTCTTTCCTTGGCAGGGTTATTAGGAACAACTGGCTGAAGCAGCACTGTTGTTAGCTGAGATTCTTGCTGTCCTATGAATCTGTCAGCCAAGTTACAGGAGTAAGTATAGAGAATCGATAGTCTTTTTTGGCAAAGAGAAAGAGCCAGCATTGATTCTTCCAGCTCTGGCAGCTGCTTTTCACACTTTGCCCTTTGATGTGTGCTCAAGGCCTGTCTTAAGCGTGTTGTGGTCCCGTTATAACCTTGTAGGTTGTTCAGCATAAGAGGAAGAAGGAGACCTCTACAAAGCTACATCTTCCCTAACTTAACATGTGTTAAGGACTGGTTGAATTTGACAAAACTTGAGACTTTCATATGGGTAGATGGGACTGGGTGAAAATGCTTCTCTCACTCACTCCTGGGGAAACAGCTCTGTCTTGGATGTTCAACCATCTGTCAGTGTGTGCTTGTTTTGAGGAAGTGCACTCAACAGACTTCTGCAGAGGTCTTCTGTCATAATTTAATATATCTGACTAGATAACAAGATATGGTCCAGAACCACCATAAAATTAATAATTGTAGACTATGGTCCCACGCTATAGTAGAGACATACAACATCTTGAACTTGCAAAGGAGCCAGTTTGCTGAGATTTAACACAGGCAAAACCAGAAAGATGGTCTATCCACATTATGATAATAAAATTTAGAAGGCAAGGAGTCATGATGTTGTTCCTTCTTTCCCCCCAGACGTTCCTATCACTGCTCCTTAGAAACAGTAAATAATACCACATTTGACTGATATTGCTTTGGAGATCTCATGAGGATTTGCATTTTCTCAGCTCAACTGTCTTTTGAAATGCTGTGCACCTCTCCAAGAGCCCAGTCAGAGGTGGGTAGAGGATTTACTTTGTAATCATTAGTCTTAATACTAAATGCCACCTCACAAAACAATCACTCATAATTTGACTTCATTAAGCATTCTTTGTTATACATCTTTAATTCATTAACCTTGGCATTGTCGGCATGTTGCCACAATCAAATGTAACTTATTCCATGTTGTGCAATGAGAGCTGAGGGCAGATCTCACACTGGGCTGTCATCTAATGAACCTGAAGGACCTGTTAAATGGAATGATGCACTGTTCTAAATGCAGGCATCTAACAAGGGAAGAGGATGTATGTGCTGGGGATGACTGGGTATATGTCCAGGGGCTGAGCTGGGCACACCCAGACCCAATTTTATTAAATACCTGACAAATTTTCTAAAGCCCAGACTGTTTCCACCCTTCAGCTACAGCTAAACTTGATTAATCGTGGGGCTGTTTCCATTTTACTTACTTGGATGCCATTCTTAGAGGAGAACTGACATATAGGCTTTGCACATCTGCCGTACTTTACAAACTGCAGATAATCAGTGGATAATGCAAAATGATATAATTTGCATCAGAAAGATAACTGAAAAGCCTCTTACACATATTAGGGGGCATAATTTAGCCCTTTGATGTGAGAACAACAAAAGAATATTAAGGGCAAGTTCTGCTTTGTGTAATGCATGCTCATAAAACAGCTGAAGCCAATGACATCCTGCAGATCTCTGTCACCTTTTTTCATGTTGGCCTGCTTGTGGCCAGCTTCCAAATGTCCCTGTAGAGCAACAGAGAGTATGATAAGCCCTGTGACCCAGCTGTTTGGAAGGGTAACTTTCTCAATTCATGGAGTCAAAAGACCTGCTAAAGCCAAGCACCCTCTCTAGTGCTACAAAGGGAAGGAAAGAGATAAAAAGCACCATGAGAAATTTTTGTTCAGTCTTGTTACAGGTAAGAATAGTTGAACAGCTCAAACCTATTGCAAGCAATTTGTCCCTGTGCTACAGACAATAGATCTGTTTTTTGTAGGTGATGACTTGACTTCCCAGCACAAACTGAATCAAATCTGTGGCTATATGGTTTCCTTCTAGACTGGACAATATGGCAGTCCTGGTGTTATTTTAGAATGTTTTTGTGGGTATGAATTTACCTAACACCTCCTAGTTGGGCTTCCCTTCAGTGGTCATGTAGGTCCAGACTCCACCAGCAGAACAGCAGGAACAGCCTGTCTCAGCTGGAGATGCTGCCTGGCTTCATACCCAACTTTCTGCCTGGTTTGGTCAAAGCAAACACGATATGCCACAGCATTTAAGCCATACCAATAATTTTTAAGAGCCATCATTTCCAGTATTGTCTATGCTCAGGAGACGGCATGGTGAGAGGAATGCATCTTGTAGCCCGTGGTGTGCTAAAGGAAGATAAGCTGGTTACTGCCATACATGCAAACAGACGAACAACACTCAGCACTTTCAGCTCTACAAATCATGTTTTTGGTTTCACATTCTACACCTTCTCTGCAGTCCGTACTCTGAGAGATCACCAAGTTTTCCAAGAGCTATTAGTCTTTAAAGACAAAAGATTAATTCTGTTTAATAAAAAGGTAAAAAATTCAAAATGTAAAGATGGTAGATTTTATAGATGAATATGGTACTTACAGAAATCAACAAGCTCAGCCAGCCCTTCTGATACCTAAGTCACTATTATCCACAACTCCAGATTTTTGTCCAGCCTCTTGACAATGTCATTTTATTAATGCATGTGAATTAAAGTACTCTGTTAATAGCAAGGCCCATTGCCTTTTCTGCCTAGAACCCATTTTACACCTATTTATTGACTTCCTTCTGGTGCCTGGCCAGAGTTGTTCTTAGGATATCTCCTCAAAGTCTTTTTTGTCTTTTGACTGTACCCATTAATATTCCAAACTGCCTATCAGCTATCAAACTTTCAGCTGGAGGCCTAATGATATTTTATTGCTAGTGATTTGCCCAATTCAAGCTATAAAACACCAATCAGTGTTTTGATGACAAATAACACAGATATTTATCATTGCAATTAATGGACCTAACTTGGACTTCACCTGCTTATTCGGATTATTGCCGAGTTATGCCAGCACACACAAAATCAAGCCTTTCTGCCATTGGAGACAAATGTAACTTCTGTGGAGCTGAGCCTATGGAGTCAGAAGAAGATCTGGCTGCATGTCTAACTTAACTGAATGAAGTGGCTCCTCCTGCTCTAGTTAAACTCAGTGGGAAACACCTAGTTAATCAACTGGATCAGGATCTGTCCAGCTGGAGAGTCTCTGTTTATACAGAGACCAGTGATTGTCCTAGTTCAAGTGTTTTGAACTCCTCAGACTCCTCTGACTTCAAAGGAATTAGTCTGGATTTACAGCTGTGTAAATGAGAGAAGAATCAGACTCCAGAGAGAAAGAGAGGGCACTAAGTGGATTTGTGGAGTTCCTTGAGGGAGGTAAGGAAGTACAGACAGTGGCATGCAGGTTTTTAATTTTTTTTTTTTTTTTCTTTTTTTTTGCTTTTCTTCCCTTCAAGTATTTTTTTACAATCTATTATTTCTTTTATTATTGGCTTTAAACTATATGCCTTAACATTTTGGTCCCCTGTGCTAAAAATATACCTGGTTTTAGTATTCCTAGCACTGGCGTATAAGTACTTTTAAGTACAAAGCCCTAAATCAGTAACAAAAGCTTTCTCCTATCTCAAGAGGAATGACTGGTGCATGTGAAGACTTGAAAGCTGGCAAAAATATCTTTCTCAAACATATAATGAGAATGTCTCCACATAATATATTGGGATAGGAGGCAGCTGGGGGAGACTGAGGGCGCTGCTGTGGCTGCCCGGCTGCCTCTGCAGCAGCCACACCAGAGGAGCCCAGGCACAGTTTTATCTGCTCTCTCTGACCAAATCCATGCCCTCTCCATGCACTAGTGAACAACACACCACTTCTTAAAACAAATATGTACCCTTGTATTTTTTTTTTTTTAATCAATAATCAGGGATAAAGTTTGCTTTTCATTATAAACCTCCCTTCTTATTAGAAGGAACTTATGAAAAAAAGGGAATATAGGTGTTCCTACCTCAGCCACCTTCCCTTTTCCTTTACTTATAAGGACAGTAACAGAGAACAAAGACTCATGGGCACACTGATCCTGGAAAACAAATAGTGTGATTTTAATTTGTTGTTTCTTTCCATAATAGTTGAGATAATTTGTACAAATCACTTCACCTCATAGTGCTCATCCTCCCTGTTTGTAGACTAGGCATAATAACTCATGCAGAAGAGGTCATTAAGAAAAAGATCAATGCCTGGTGGCAGCTATTGCCCGTCACTACCATAGGCTGAAAAATTGCAGGCAGATCCTGACTTCTTTAACGGGCATAAGCCTAACTGTATACAGAGTGAGGGAGTTTCTTGCTCATTCATGCCTATGGCACACGCTGAGATTTTATGAAGAGAGGGCTCCTGAAATGTCAGGTCCCTCTGCTTATCTTAGTACTTGGTCTTGTGTGCTTTGATGGTCCTTTGCTGACTTGTCTCAAGTAACACTGCAGACTGACTGCAGTCCCAGAGTCCCTGCAAAGGAATTTAGAGCTTGTTCAGAGCTTTCCTTTCTTGTAAGAGCTAATATGAGTAATACGGGCTGGATTGCAACTGATATACCTTGACACAGCTTCTTTAATCACCACAGACCTGCACCAGCTTTCCCTGGTAATAAAACTAATTTAATATACCTGATAAGAACATGGTCACTTCCTTGGGATGTAACAGAGGTAAACATATAGCTCTGTCCCCTGTGAGCTGAAGTAGTATTGCGAGCCCACAGGTTCAGTGGAGCAGAGTGAAAAAAAAAATTAAAAATCGTTGTTTTGGTTTTTTTTTTTTGGTTGGTTGGTCGGTTTTGTTCCCCTGCCCTGTCCTCCCCCTTTACTGGGGCATTGGTTTGGGACATGAGGTGACTGAGGCTGTAGTTGCTGTTCCAGTGAATAATTAATAGCTATTTCTGAGTTGGGTTTTTCATTCTTTATCAAGAATCACAGCTTCATCAAAGCTAATGACTCAAATGAAAACTTACTTCTTTCTCAAAAGCCTGCACTGGTGGAATATGTTACTGAGTGTAATGAGAATAGATGGCTGAACCTTGAGTGTTTCACAGACAGGGTCCCCAGCCAGAAGGAAGGCTATATACCTTTGTTCACATCAGCAGAGGCCTTGGGAAACAGATATTACCTAACAAGGTTACTGCTGCTGGCCATGTTGAAATTTCTCAGAGGAGAAATGGGAGTGGGGGTGGTGGGTCATGGGGAGAGACACACAGCAAACACAGCAGTTTCAGGGCATGTTACCCCCTGGGCAGCACCAGCAAGGCTTACTCAGGTGAGAGCAGTAAAACTCTGGCAGTCCCATTAAACCAGCACAGAGCAGGAGAGTGAGGACAGATGTCTCTTGGGCTTGTGCCCTTTATCCTTGGCCTGGAGATCCCCTGCTTGAGAACAATCTGTGGTGAGACATTGCGTCTGCTGATTTACTGGACAAGCCACACTGTAGTGCTTAGCAGGCTTTGTGGTCCTCGGGAGAAAATAAGCAACTTTCTATTTAATCTTGGAAATACTCCTACTTGATAGCTAGAAATATGTTCAAATACTTGGAAGATCTCGGACGAGTCCTTCTGCTCTACTGGCTGCCTCTGACAGCAAACACAAAGCAAGGCTGAACACTCCCTTCTGCTTTGTTGCATGCCAGTGGCCAGACAACTGGTGCTCTGGGAGAAGGCTCAGTGGGGATGCACAGTGCCCTATGTATGCAAGAATGTCTCTTGTATGTCCCTTTTTTACCATAACAGCACACGTTCAAGGCCCAAATAAGGTCACAGCCACCCACTGAAGGTCTCAAATCACACAGTGACATTACAAAAGGAGGGTGGAAAACATACATGCAAAGGGGAGACCTGAGCAAGCTCCAGACAAAGTTCTCTGACATGGTGTTTGAGGAGTCACCACAACTAGACTGGAAACATGCTCACAGGCACACGTCTGCAGGTGCATGTGAAAGGTCCCAGTGACCTGGCTGTGGGCTGAGCATCCCAACTCCAGGTTCTGCCCCATGGTCCGCTCAGCCTCCTTCCCTGTGTGAGTCCAGGCGAGCCAGCCCACCGTGCTGTGCTCCCGAGCCCCTTTCTGCAAGGCAGAAATTGTCGAACACTGCTCTGACTCCAGCTGGGCAGCTCTCGACTGGCAGGACGATGGGTCTCAAAGTCTCCTTAGCCAGACGATGGGTCTCAAAGTCTCCTTAGCTTCGTGCACATAGACAAGGAAGTCATATGGCTGCATATATCACATCATTGGTACTGGGAAGGCATTTGGAGTAAAGCTAAAGGTAAGGGGGATTGGACTCCCAGGCTGCAAATTGATGTAACATGTAGGGGCATCATGGGTGGCACTTCTCACTGAATGGCTTCAAAAATCCAGCCTTTAGTACGCCGCAGTCTTGTTTAACTGGCAATATTTCTCTGCAAATGGATAAAGCAGGCAGTTATAGAGGCAATGGTGATCCTTTAAATTGGTTGTTTGTTTTTGTAGAATAGCTCACTACCGTTTTATGGAGCAAAAATGTACTTTCTGCAGCTGCTCTCAGTCAATGCTTCTGAAAGCTTTAATGAGGTAGCGTCTATGTGTGACTATTCCTATGGATTAATCAGGCCACTTCCTCACTCATTTTTGTTCTAAAGTCCCTAAATACATTTTGGTTTTACTTTGGGGAAATCTCCTTCTGGGGTTTGTTTCTTTTCTTATCCTTTCATTTTGCAGCACTGAGCACCATTGAAATAATTCCCATATTGTTCCTGTACACTGTGTGTTTTAAATTATTCCATTCAGCTTCGTATTTGTTCAAGCAGAAATGCTTAAAATCCCTGGCAAGGGGTATTGTTATCAGGGGTAATCACCCCCCCGCAGAGATGTGAAGAACAAGGTGTAAACGAGTGCCTCGGCTCCCAGGGGCAGTGTAAGCCAGCAACAGCCACTCTCTAGGAGCCATCTTAGAGATATTGTGGAATGTCTTGTTTTTCCGCATAGGTCATTTAAATAAATTACCATGATGGCTGGAAACTCCTGTCTGATACTAAAATATCTTAAATGAAGACACAAAGATGAATCTTTTAACCACTTATCATCATGCCATGACCCATTAGTCCATTAATATTTAATTATAGGTGAGGGGCAGTGACAGGGAGCGGAGAGGGACGTTGTGAAAGGACTTTCTCCTTTAGATAGGAGGTAACCAGAGCATGGACCAAGGGTCAAGCTGAGGCCACTAGATTTTCAAAGGAGGCTGAAGGGTCCTGGTATGCCTGCCCTATAGTGTAGGGGTATCCAAGTTGGCTTTAATCATCTTGCTGGGGCAAGCTTACCACCATGCAGACCTCTGTGCAAGCCAGTTTTGCTGCTGCTCTGCCAGCTCCCAGTGCCACTGCTGTGGGAGATCTCCTGGCCTTATTCCCTTCACATCACAGAACAGGGGTCAGTCTCAGCCACACGGGAGAGACTTTGTCTGGATCCATCCACATGGGATATAGACAGTGCCACCTCAAGTGCATGGTGATTGCAGTCTGTTTGAGTCTGAGATGCATGTTTTGCTTAACATCTAGAAAAATAGCACTC
The DNA here is from genome assembly GCF_963082525.1 of Nesoenas mayeri. Taxonomy (NCBI): domain Eukaryota; kingdom Metazoa; phylum Chordata; class Aves; order Columbiformes; family Columbidae; genus Nesoenas; species Nesoenas mayeri. The sequence continues at coordinate 16,729,953 of NC_137548.1, read as the reverse complement.
TCTTCTTTCCATCCTTCATCCTAGTGATGGGAAAAAAGGTGTTGAAAGGCAATGGGAAGGCTTGTATGCTGCAAACTCCAGAGAAGAGAAATAGGCCACATGCAGGATGGGAGATCTGCTGTGCTTGAGACAACCACTTTGAGCAGGTTACCAGGGGAAAACCACCAAACTATGGACAACGTGTCTTAGAGACTGTGTTAAAAGGCCCCAAAGGTGGGGTCTTCTAAGTGTGGACACTGTCTGTGGGCTCGCACAGAACTCAGTACTTGACACACCTGGTTGTGACTCATGACTTACGGCTGATAAAATTACATGGGAAGACACATTCTGTGATTCATACAGTAGGCTGCATCCATTGTGCTTACTCTTACAAAACAGCTGGAGACTGTACATGATCGGAAGTGGTCTCGCTGACAGCACCATGCATGGGCCATGCTGATGCTGCCCTAGAGCCACCTCTTCCAGCCAGCCCACCATCCACGACCCTCCAGCACAGGAGAGGGCAGTACTGTCAGCTCTCCATCATCCACAACTACTTTATCTGTATTGTGGACTAGCTGCTGCACAGAGAGGGCCACAACAAGCCAGCGAGGTGCCTGCTGGGCCTGCGCAGGTACCTCTGACACAGCCTGCAGCCGGCTTTCCCCATTTGCCCCTTTCTGAAGGACCTCAGAACAGAGCTTGTGATCCCAAACCGGTGATGGGCAAGCCTGGCAGAGGTGGGGACAGGGTCCTGGAGAGGAGGTGGCTGTGGGCTGGGGTGTGCTGTCATACTGGAGCAGCCACAGCAGATGTGAACGGGCAATAGTGGGTCTGAAGCCTCTGCAGTTATCACAGCAGTAAGGTCTGGTGAGGGGCATTTTGAGCATTGAAAGCATTTTAGGGACTGAGAGCTTGGCATCTGGGACTGAGTGCAGACTATGTATTTCTCCACCACCTTCTGCCACAGATGTGGGCAGCGTTAGGCCAGTCTGGGGCTCATTGACCATCTGCAGATAGCTCTCTCTATACAACATGGCCATCTGCAACTCCTCTAGACCAGTGGCTCTTCTCCATGGGTTTCTTTCAATTTTCTTGGTGCTTACCCTACAGGTGAGATGTCTGGATTGGGCCAGGTTCACATGTAAGGAGAGAGGAGGGAACATCTCTTAGGTCATATAACCAATGGTCAGAGTTTTGTGCACCAAACCAAACCCTTGCCACTGTCATCACAGGGAACTCCATGCACCTTCATAAGCTTCCATGAGGGAGTGTGTTTTGTATCATAGGAAGCCCTGTGCAGCAAACTGGGGGTGCACATCACCCCATACTTGTGTAGGTGTCCTTATATTAACTAAAGGGAGATAAAAAGCTTAGGTTCATGTATAAATAAGCACAGAATCTGTATATAGTGTGTAACTTTCTGCCTTCACATAAGGCTCTTCTGCACAGGCAGGGACAGTTTTCTTGGCATACAAGCCACAGAGCAGTGCATGCCCAAAAGCTGTATGAAGGCATGTTAAGGTCCACCACTGGAACAAGGAGATGTTGGAGGTGAAAGTCTTATTTACATGAAAACATAGCTGGATGGGAAGCCTGCTGGAAGTAAGAGCCTTTATTTGCTGTGCATCTCAGCAAATGACTTGTCTATCAATACAGGCCCCAAGCCCTGTTTGCAAAGTCTTCCCACCACTCCCTTGACTTCTGAAAATCCCTTACATTATCTGCACTAAACAGCCTGTCATTCCTTCCTGTGTTTGCATGAGGTTGGTGGATGGATGAAGGAAGAGACTGAGAGAGGCAGCTCAGAAAGCCTCCTGCCCTGTTGCGGGGCTGGGACCCTCAGAGAGTTGTGGCTCAGATGGGTGGGGGCTGGTATGGCAGAGCCACATGCTGCATCTTTGGCAGGCTCCCCCCAGCTTAAGTAGGTGCAACTGCCTCAGATGAAACTCAGGATGAGTTGTTCATCCATGAATTTGAGAAAGTTTCCTTGGATTTTTCATGGTGTCTACTCACATCTGCAGAGTCCCAGCTTGTAAAGAACATCCATGAAAAACGAGGTACACTAAAAGAAGCCAAAAGCTATAAAAACTTCTTCACCCTAATTTAACTCTAAGCTGCAGGTCTGCAGTTCTCAGGACTTCCCCTCCACTATGTAGACTGGAAACAAACTCTGCTTTGTTTTAGGCATTAGTAGTGATAATGATTATAATAATGCTGCAGCAATGAGCAGACATTTTTTACATTTCACAGAAAATAATAACCTTTCTATAGCGCCATAATTTTGAAGCTTAAAAGGTTCACTGTGATCATAAGATTGCCATGATCATCTTCTCTGACCCTTTGATTTTTTTTTTTTTTTTAATCATTTAATAGAGAAATTTATCTTGCCATGATTTTTGAAAATGCTGCAGGCAACAAGCCTGGCATTGCTAGTTCCTACAAGGAACCAGAATCACACCCCAGTCTGTCAGATATTTGTTTACTTACAGGTACATATGAAACTAAGAAAGAGTCCTGTGGCTGTGATGAAGACATCTCCACCTCCTTGCTCACTTGTGCATGTTGTCTTTGTAAGTTTGTGCACAGAGATAATTTTCATTAATTATTCATCTGTGCTAAGAAAGAATTTTCATCCTCCACATGAGGCACACATGTTCCTTCCCTGTCTCATGGAGGGTACAGGTAGCAGATTGCAACAGTGTGTTGGACTGCAAAATGTGGCTTCAGCTTTCCAGACCCTCATGGCAGCTACAGGGGTTTCAGTCCATTAGCGAAACAAGCTGGCAGCAGCATTAGCTCTCAAACCCTCCCAGAGGATGAAACATTTACCACCACAAAATGCCAGCACGAGGCACACTGGGAGGGGAATGAGCTATGTGCTATTGTCACCTGTCTGGCACCGGGGCAGGTCCTGCCCTGTGGTCCCGTGGTGGGATATGGGACATGCACACATGCTCTGGCAGGTCTCCTCCAGCCATCATCCTTTCTGCCTTCACTGGCCTGTGCTGCTGAGTGCCCTGGCACTGGGCACAGCCGAGCAAGATAAGAAGTGCAGCTACCTACCTGTGATCCCTCACGTGTTATTTCTGATGCTGGCTGAGTAAATTCCCAACTCCTCTCCCTTCACAGGGCAAGTTCTTGGTCTCAGACCAAGACCCTGAGAAGTGGAGTCCTTTCAAGTCCTGTTTTCAAGAACAGCTCAGCTCGCTGCACATCTCCAGACGCAGGCAGAGTGCGTTTTAAAGACAGTCCTTCACTTCTGAGAGGAAAAGGTCATGAATATCACCCACTCTCAAATTCAAAAGGCTGCTTCTTCCTAATCAGGGAGGTGAAATGTCACTGGCTGTTCTCTGCAGCCAGTGCTTTGCTCTGAGAGTGTCAAAGATGCTCAGTCTTATAATAGACACCCCCACACTTCCATATGAAAAAGATGACTGGCTGACTAACAGCCCCACCACCTGAGAAAAGGTCTCTTACGATAAATCCCATTGAGCTGGACACCAGGTAAAGATGTGCTCATGTCTGCGGTGCAGTGCAAGTCACTGGAGATGATCAGGAGACGGAGATGATCAGTGATTTACTGCTCTATCCGCAATGTGAGCAGTAAGTCACTACTGCCATGCTGGCAGGAGCTGAGCTGCCTCAACAGAGAGGTACAAAGCAAGCAAGAAAGAGTCAGAGAGAAAATGAACTGCTTTTGATCAGCAAACAGAGGTTGACAAAGACCCACCATTTGGGTCTCTCAAACAGGATAGAGCAGATATTTAATTTTTCTGCTTGCAGTGGATGTTTGCAAACAATAAGTACTTGATGGACATGTTGTGCAACTGGATCAACTTCAAGTTTAAAATTTCAGCTTGCCCAACAGTTTCTCAAAGTTCAGTCTTTTCCTTCTGCATTGTGGGGAAGTAACTACAGCTTTAGCTTTAGAAGAGACTTCGCTGTCTTGGAAAGACAGAGATAAGCATAAGGATAAATCCTAGTTTTGCAGGCAGGGTGGGACTCAGGAGACTGAGAAAAAAGGAATTAGAGAAAAGTTGGTTGTTTTCTGCTCCTTGGACTCTGAGTACTGGGATCTTCCACAGAGCAGCTTGGCTCACTCGCTGTAGCTCACCCTTTCCCTACAACCATGGGACCATTCCCTGTTTCCAAGACAGCTTATTCCTTATTGCTCAGCAGCTCCAGCAGAGCCCTTAGCAGAGGGTTTATCCCAGTGGGAACTAGGGAATAGACCTTTGTTGTTTCCTGACTGGGAGGCAAAAGCAATTTCTCCTCTCTCAGGGGCTGGCTTGGGTCTTGGGGAAGCAGGTGGTGTGCAGGATGCATTGGAGACCTCCCAAGCAGCCTCCTCTGGCCCAAACTGAGACTGGGGAGAGGTGACCAGCAGCCACAAACTTCTGCCACATTGGATGTGGTTAGTAGGTCAAGAGAGGTTCTCCTCCACCTCTGCTCCGCCCTGGTGAGACCACACCTGGAATATTGTACCCAGTTCTGGGCCCCTCAGTTCCAGAAGGACAGGGAACTGCTGGAGAGAGTCCAGGGCAGGGCAATGAAGATGATGAAGGGAGTGGAGCATCTCCCTTATGAGGAAAGACTGAGGGAGCTGGGGCTCTCTAGCTTGGAGAAGAGGAGACTGAGGGGCGACCTCATTAATGTTTATAAATATGTAAAGGGTGAATGTCAGGAGGATGGAGCCAGGCTCTTCTTAGTGACAACCAATTATAAGACAAGGGGCGATGGGTACAAAGTGGAACACAGGAGATTCCACTTAAATATGAGAAGAAACTTCTTCACAGTGAGGGTGACAGAACACTGAAACAGGCTGCCCAGGGAGGTTGTAGGGTGTCCTTCTCTGGAGACATTCAAAACCCACCTGGACACATTCCTGTGTAACCTCATCTAGGTGTTCCTGCTCTGGCAGGGGGATTGGACTGGATGATCTCTCGAAGTCCCTTCTAATCCCTGACATTCTGTGATTCTGTAATTCTGTGACACTGGACTGAGGCTGAACTGCAGTGGTGGTGCAAGCCCTGACAGAAAGGTCTGCATGCTGCCCTGTCCTGACCCAGCCCACAGATAATACTCCTACTAATCTTTCGTGCTTTCTGTCACTTCAAGCTGCCACAGTTGGTCTGTGATACTTGAAAGAGCCCCAGGTGTTAAAATGTAAATGCTGAGCTGTGGAAACCTGCAAGTTGCACTGAAAATGTTCTTATTTGGGCTGCAGAGCAGCTGCCCTTGCCATGAATCCAGCCGCTGGCTGCTCCCTGGTGTGTCAGCTCACAATCGCACTGTGGCCAAACAGCTGCAGCTGGTGGGAAAGGGCAGCAAAGGGCTTGGGCTCAGGCAGGAGGCAGCCATGGCAGTATCGTCTCTTAAGACCACCTTGCTAGGATGACTGATATCTCTAGACTGATATTAGAGAAAGAGACCTTCTTAATTCAATATTAGCATAACTAAACTAGATAGGAAGTTAACTTTATCTTCTTCTTGCACATCTTTTGCAAGCATTGTAAATTTGTTGTGTATTTTGAGACTGTGAATATATTGCTTTATTTGTGTTTTACTTTAGGCTGACTTGAACCAGATAACCCATGATAACCAGGCTGCAAAAGCAATCTCTTGTTTAAGAATATGGCAGCCCACTCCCACGACACCTTTACAAGTATTTTAGCTCTGCCAGATGAAGATCCCCAGAGTAGAAAAAGGGCACCAGGACAGGACATCATTTTTGCTGCATGAGAGAGAGGTGAGCTGATATCGCAAGGGCCAGGAGAGGCAGAAGTCTCTTTTGGGTGTTGACCTAGATGCTGGAACTCCAAAGACACTCAAGGGATTTGCAGCGGTTTAGTATGGCCCAGGTTTCAGCTGAGAGAAAAGAGGAAAGGTACGTGGCAAGCTACTGCTGCTGAAATTAAATTAGAGTATGGCAGTAGCTGTGAGGATCTGGGCCTGGGTCCTCTGCCAGCAATAGTGAGAGGAGGGTATCCCTTAACACCCTGCTAATACGCATATCCAAGAGGTCTGAAGAGGCCCAGCAAGGCCTCGTGTGTGGTCTGGTGCCCCCAAGCAATGGCAAAGGGAGGGTGTTGGCAAGGGAAATGCTATCCTCCTGCCAACCACCATTACATTGTCTTGGCTGCTGAAGTTGGAGCCAACTGTTCCCTCTGCTGTCACGCTTCACCCTCCTGGGCAGCCATTGACCATCTCCTTTGCACAAGATTTCCAGCTGAGAGAATTCCCTGGGACTCTCGGCTCCTATACATCAAAACATCACTAAATTGAACAGACAAAAAGAAGGAGACTGAGAAGGAAGGAGACTCTGCTGAGAGAAGCAGCCTTGTGAGACAGGCTGTACCCGAAAGCCTCAGCTCTGTGCATAGCAGGGGAAGGCAACACACACTGCTGAGACCTGGGCAAGCCTATGTGCTTGGATGCATACAGTATATATGGAGAGTGATCCAGATGCCAATAGCACAGGCTGCATTTTGCTTTCATCAGTGTCCAGCAGCATCCTCAGGTAATGCAATTTCCCAGCATACCCAGAAACTCAGGTGACATGAGGGTGCTGCTGCCGTGCTCCCCTGAGTGGCCACCAGTCCCAGGATGGATTCCAGTGGCTCTATGCCCCAGAAATAGGTGGAGATTCAAAATGGTCCAGTGCTTGCACCAGGGACCAAGAGGCATGAGGAAGAGATAAAGATGCTTTAACACCTTTCACTCCAAAATTGCAGCTGCACACCAGTATGTGGCTGCTGAGCACACCCAGGTAACTTGGTTTTCTGAGGGTTCCGGCAGAGGGTTTTAAGCAGACAACTTTAGTCATATTCTCAGGATGATCTTTACTTATTTTCTATTACAAACTTTGATTTCCAGTCTGCATGGGTGTAGTCAGTTTCTTCATCTGGGAACAGGGAATACATGAATCACAAGCCAGTGAATGTGGTCTTTCTGTACTGAGTGTTTTGTTTGAGTGAAACTTTTCAGCATCCTCAGTGAGATGTTTTTGAACTTCTTGCATTCTCCAGGCACTTAAAGACACTGTGGATTACAACCTAATTGAAAAATGAACCTGTTACTTAGAAATGAAGTGTAACCAATAGCCCTGGTCTGCTGACTTAATAGAGAAGCTTAACATCATTATATCTATATTAATAACAAGGCCAGTCAGCCATGAGCAAGAGGAGTTCATTCATTGCATCTCCCTGATGCTCTCCAGCTTGCTTTTTTCATGGTAAATGAGTGTTGCTTGTGCTCATTTTCTATTCAGATAATTCCCTTTAGCAAGACAAACATAGGGGTGAGAGATCCTACTTTCTTTTATTTCTACATAAGAGTTGTTTGCAAGGTGATAGAAATAATATCAATCCCTGACAGAGGAAAATACAAAGAGAAAAAGGACCCATAGAGAAAGCAGTCCTGGTGCAGGAGAGTAGAGAGGATTAGGAGGAGAGACCTGGAGCCCTGACCCAGAGCAGCTTTATAACAAGCAGCTTTATAACAAGCAGCTTTATAGCAAGCTCCTAACCAAATTAATATTAGCCATATATATTCCCCCTGGTCTTTCATTCTGCCCCACAATCTTGTTTTGAATAAACATCTCAACATTTGAGAGACATGTCAGACAGCTTGGATGTATTTCATTGACCAGATGCGCTTAATATGATCTGCTTGATATAAGACTGTGAAGGATCTGTTCCATTTTCCTCATCACCAGCAGGTAAGTGTACTCAACAGGTTAGTTCCTTTACCTAGAAAAATCATGGCTCTGCTGGAGACTAGGCATTACCAGTCCAGGAAAGACATTAGTTTTGTGATACATGAAAATGTCTTCCCCTCACAAAGCTGCTCTGGGGTTAGCTGTTACCCTCTGGGCTGTCATGTCTCCTTTTGCTCCATTCACCTGCTCCATGGGTACCAACCAGCCTTTGCTCATAATCAGTCAAGGCAGTTGTTTAATCAATTATCGTAACTAAATTAAACTCAGCTTGAAGCTTGATGCCTGTTTCAGATCTAAAAAATGATCCGTGTATTCAAAAGCTTACTCGCTTTTTTTCAGCTAGATCAATTGCACCAATAAAATGAATTTCTACACCCTTTTGCATTGCTTCCATCTGCCTGAAGCAGAATAGTGTGAAGTCTGGCAAATGGCAGTTTTTAAAGAAAGCTATTCAGCTTCTGATGTGTAAAATGCAGATGCAACTAAACAAAGTGCAGCCTTCTTTTGTGTAAAATACACAGCAATCAGAACTTATTTTTTTCTATAAGCCTCCCTGGAAATGGGTTATCTAAATCTTCTGCCTGCAAATCAATATTCCCACTACCAAGCAATCTCTCTAAAGCCAACAAGCATTCAGACTCTTAATGCTCACCACAGTTGCTAAACACCAGGCTGATATGGCTTTTGTACTGGTGATTAGGGCTGCCTGCACACTGCAAACAGCACTTGTAAATATTTGTGAAAACCCCCAAATGCTGCTGGATTCGTCCATGTTCCGGGTCCATACACTTATTATTTGTTCAGATATTTCTAGAAAATTCCCCCCTTCCTTTATAATTGTTGAACAAATAGATTTTCACGACTGAAACTCAGCCTGTACAGGAAACTAAAGCAAAGGACAATGAGGTTCAGTTACAAAAATAATGCTGAGTGGTTGATGGGCATGCTTGTGCATTAAAATACAAAAGCAATTTTAGAAAAAAAGAAACCAAACCCTTCTGAATTTGTTCAATCTTTGAATGTTCAATTTGTTTAACTCAAATTCAGTCGACTGTGTTTTTCTTTATTTTTACTCATTTTTTTGGTAACAGCTATTCCTGGGAAAGGCATTCATATAACAAAATCAGATATCATCCAGTGGTGACAATAGGCATTTAAAAGGCTTTTAGAAGTCACTGTTAAATTAAAAGAAAGAGAAAATTAATTAAAAAACCAAACATAACCAAAACCCCCCCCAAAACCCAAGACAGATGATAGTGCTGATCATTTTGTAGGGCCATTTAATTTTTTTTCCTACACAAGCAGGGATGTTTCATTCAGAACATTTGGACTAGGTCTGCAATGACACTTTCAAACTCCACTTATTCCCTGTGCAGCTGGCGTGCTGCATTCAGCCCGTGGTGGCTGGCTGCACTGGCCTGGATGTAATCTTGTTTGCATAGTCAGTCACACACAAAAACAAGAATTACTCTACTGTATGAACAGGGTATTCATTACTTGCTACATCCCATTTTAAAGGTTTCATTCATCCAATCAAGAAACAAAAATGATAGAATGTGACCTAGCTGAACTGACATAAAATGAATTAACCCATTGGCTGGAACTTGGGTTAATTAAATGGTCCACAAAATCGTAACTAGATAATTAATGACTATTTTTTAGGAAGAAAATTATCTTTATTTTAGTCTCAAGGACTTTCTGACCAGAAATGACCATAGATATGAACTAAAGGTATAGCAAGAAGAAAAGGAAGAGACTAATGCATCTGCATCAAGCCAGTAAGGTTACCATGCCAGAAATCCTTGGTAGTATTCAACCGAGCCTGTCCTAAAGGTGGCACACAGAAGTTAAATGACAAGAGCTATTCATGGACACTTTTGTTCATAGATATTCTGGGTTCGCACCATGCTTGTAGGCCAATTCAGCTGATACAGTAAACCTTTCCACACTCTTGATAGATTTATTGCTTCTTACCTTAAAACATATTTAGCGTCATCCCCAGTTTGGTCCCTCGAGTTGCCTGCATTGGTAAAGACTTTGCATAGGGAACAGGGTCAGGTCCAGGATCTGGCACACTGGGCCACCCCTATTTAAAGCAATCCTACCTGATGACAGAGGTGTGACATTCAAGCATCTGCACTCATTTTCTTAGCAAGTATCTGGGTGCTGTGTCCACTATATTGCACAAGATACCAGATGTGTTCAAAATCATAGAATCATAGAATAGTGTGGGTTGGAAGGGACCTTCAAAGGTCATCTAGTCCAACCCCCCTGAAATGAGCAGGGACATCTTCAACTAGATCAGGTTGCTCAGAGCCCCATCCAACCTTACCTTGAATGTTTCTAGGGATGGGGCATCTACCACCTCCCTGGGCAACCTGTTCCAGTGTTCCACCACCCTCACTGTAAAATATTTCTTCCTTATATCCAGTCTAAATCTCCCTTCTTTTAGTTTAAAACCATTACCCCTTGTCCTGTTGTAATGGGCCCTGCTAAAATGTCTGACCCCAGCTTTCTTACAAGCCCCCTGTAAATACTGAAAGTCCACAATAAGGTTTCCCAGAGTCTTCTCTTCTCCAGGCTGAACAACCCGAACTCTCTCAGCCTGTCCTCATAGGAGAGATGGTCCACCCCTCTGATCATTTTTGTAGTCTCCTCTGGATACTCTCCAACAGGTCCATGTCTTTCCTGTACTGAGGGCTCCAGAGCTGGACGCAGGACTCCAGGTGGGGTCTCACCAAATCAGAGTTTAGGGGCAGAATTGCCTCCCTTGATCTGCTGGTCATCCTTCTTTTGATACAGCCCCAGACAGGGTTGCCTTTCTGGGCTGCAAGTGCACATTGTCAGCTTATGTCCAGCTTTTCATCCACTAGTACCCCCAAGTCTTCTACAGGGCTGCTCTCAATCCCTTCACCCCCCAGCCTGTATTGATATTGGGGATTGTCCCAACTCAGGTGCAGGACCTTGCGCCTGGCCTTGTTGAACCTCATGAGGTTCACATGAGCCAACTTTTCAAGCTTGTCTATGTCCCTTAGGATGGCATCCTGTCCCTCAGGTGTGTCACATGCACCACTCAGCTTGGTGTCATCTGCAAACTTGCTGAGGGTGCACTCAGTCCCACTGTCTATGTCATTGATGAAGATATTAAACAGTACTGGTACCAGTACGGGCCCCTGAGGGACACCTCTTGTTACTGCTGTCCATACGGGCATTGTGACATTGACCACTACCCCATAGATGTGACCGTCCAGCCAATTCCTCAGCCACCAAACAGTTCACCATCAAATCCATATCTCTCCAATTTAGAGAGAAGGATGTTCTGGGGACTGTGTCAAAGGCTTTACAGAAGTCCACATAGACAAAATCTGTAGCCCTTCCTTTGTCCACTGATGTAGTCACTCCATCTTAGAAGACCACTAGGATTTGGAACAATCTTCTCTGTCAGAAATAATTTTGTCAGCTTTGCCCTTAGAGTGACATTGCAGAATAAGAGTCTTTAACATGTTGGTTCTGAAAACAAACTAGTTTAATAAGAGAAAATCCCTACAAAGTATGAGTAAATCAGTTTCCTGAAGATCATGAGAAACTCCATGAAAAATAAAGATTCTGCTGAAATAATATTTGTACCCGCAGATTGCTTTTACCAAGACTTGGCTACTCATGCTAGCAATCGAATCTGGTCTCTTCTCAGCATTACCATACCTGGAGAAATGGTTAACAAAATTCCATCTGTTCTGCCAGATTCCTCCAAAGCTTGAATTTTACGGAGAGATGCACATTGCTTCATTTATGTTACTTATTTATTTATCTTTTTTATCTTTTTAGTGAATGCTGTATCATTGCACAGCCATTTCTCTTTCTCAAAACATTTGTTTTAAGATTCTGCTGAAGCCCAGCTGCAGAAAAAAGACAAGTTTGTGAGGGTATGTGTATGTTTGGAAGGAGATCTGACAGCTTCTGAGTTATCAAGGCTGAACAGCTGACAATTGGGTTCTAATGTTTGAAATTAACATTGCTGGTTTCATTACCAAACAAATATTTGAAAATGCTCTGGGAGCTGATGGGCTGCTTCCTTTTGTGAATGATATTCCTCTTGCTTTCCTTGCATTTCATTTTTTATACCTGCCTGATATTGTACTGCTGATGTTGCTGGCATCCATTTATTAGAAAACAGGGAAAGGTTACTTTCCATAATAGCTTTTTCATGTTGCATAAGGTAGAGTGCAAAATGACTGCTTTTTGGCTGGGAAAAAAGAAAATTTGTCTATTGTCACAAATCACTGTCTGCATTTTACAATACTATATCTCTCTGAGCAGCTGCAGTCTGGTGTAGGGATTGCCCTTCTTCAGTAATATGAACATGTCCTTAAACAGCTGGAGATTAGCACATTCAGAGCCTTACTGAGAACACACCATGGCATTTCCATTGCTAATGAGCAAAATATCTACAGTACTTCCTATCTCAAATGAGCTTTACTGTAAGCTAAAGATACCAGCAACCAAGAAAAAAATGTCATGTCAGGTGGGCAAGGGTCTCCTGTAAGCACAGTGGCTCTTACCCTTACACATTGGTGATCAAATTAATCCCTGAGATGTCTTCATCAGACACAAATGCTTACTTCTACCTACAAGATAAGTTTTTCTTATTCATGGAGTTATAACAGAGATGATTTTGAACCAGAGAAAGGTGTAAGACTGTAAACAGTAGGGGTACTACATCATATGGAGATGTTAGAATTACAAAGTTACTCTATGCAGATGACTCTTTTTTTTTTTTTTTTCCTTTTTCCTCTTGCTTGCTCAAATTCTGGTTCCTGTGTTTAGAAGGCAACTTTTGTCAAAGACTGCATGAGACAACATGCTGTGCAGCAGCACTGCACAAGCATAGGTTGCGTTTGATATTTCTGCTATATGGTCAGGGCAGGATCTGGATCCAAACATCTCCCTGAATCACTGTCTCCCTCAGGTCACATACAGGCTCCTGTGGATGGCTGCAGCATTGCTTAGGCTCATGGAGCTCCTGCTTTGGGTGGCAAAAGAGAAGTCCTCTTGGCCACAGCTGGTCTGCCAGCACGAGTAAGGCAAGCTGGGTTTGAGCCTTCACCTGCCCCAAATTTACTGTTTACGCAGGAGTTAAGGAAGGAAGGAAAAGATGACTTGGGCATCATTGTTCTCCCCTGAACCTAAGCCATTTTGGTATGAAAAGCTCCTGAAGAGCCTGCTGAGCAAATAATGATGGTTCCTACCATTTCCTTGATCCGACAGCCTCTTATGTGGAAAAAGGCCTGGCTGGCTGGAGTAGGAGAAACATTGCTGAGTCAACACCCCACAAGTAATTCTTACTAAAGGCAATTCAAACATGAGACATCTCTCCAGCTCTTTTTCCATGCTGAAGCAATGTAAAACTACCCTCCACTTAGTGCCTTTTGTAAATGTACCTGTGGTGTTTGACTCACTGAGATGGATTTAGTGACTCTACAGCCAAACTTCGGGCTACAAAACTGGCTTTCACAAACATGGTCTTTGTGGGCACTGCAGCACTGGGGCTGTGGGCTAACCACACTCTCTAGGATCTTCAGGTCAGCCCATGTAGGAAGATGCACCATTAAGCTCCTCCCTCAACAACAACATTTCTCAATCCCTGCACTGTGTGATCAGTCTTACAGAGGTGTGCAACAGGAGGAGTGGAAATGAGGTGTCTGCGTAAAGCCTTTGCTTTCCCTCTTGCATCAAACTGCCCCTGGCACATCCCTATGGTCCCCAGAGGAGGAGAGGCATCCCTCAGTGGAGAGGAGACAGGTTGATGGCACATATTTCATTCATGACCCAACGAGCTAAAATGGGAGGTAAGAAAGCTGTGCCTGGATTAACATGAACAAGCCACCCATTGAAACACTTTAGCATTTTCAAAAATCCTGATTAAAATGCCGGACTTCTCTTCTAGCTCCAAGAAGGCAAGGACTGCAAATAAGACATCACCTCTCTTCTCTCACTCTTCTATTGGGAGAATTTTACATAAATTAAAATTAATACATTTTTTTCAAGTAGGTCAGTGGAATGTAAATGTTCTCTTCCAGGGAGGATTATACATTGTAACTCAGTTAAGGGACACACAGCAGAGATCAATCGTGCTGCACTTATCAAAGCTGAGCTGTTTGGAGAAGAAAGCGACTGAAGTTTTCCTACCGAACACTTCATTGCAGTATCTGAAGGTTCATGGGGCTGAAGATGGGTATTTGTCTTGCTCCTGGGAAATTTCAAAATCTTTAGTTTTGTCTGTGTATCAAATGTGTCCTCAAATGTGGTCATGAAATCTGTATGAATAAAATGGGACAGCAGAAACAGCCTCATCTGAGTGCTTTTTATCTCCAGTGGGAACATACCTCCCCTGTGTTTGCAAACCAGGCAGAATAGCTCAAGACTCAGTAGCGAGTTGAGCAAAATTGAATTTGTGCTGCCGCACGAACATGTCGCTTGGTTACTCCTCCTGCCAGGCTCACATGTGGCTGCTGCCAGCTGTGGACTGCCCTCAAGAACTACCTACTTTGTTTATGTCTTAGACCCCATAGTCAGCCCTAGATGAAGACACTGTATCACTGAACTAGCACATCTGAACCCTTGATGGGATCTGAAAACAAGCAAACAAGAAAGAATGTGATTTTATGTCTCTCCCTCTAGCTTGGATTGTCTCCAGGACCCCAAATCTGCAAGTCTTTTATAAACTCATTTGTACTTTGGCAACAAGTCCCACGGTTTAATGCTTCAATTCCCTTATTATGGTTTAGACCTGCTCCATGATAATTAAATTTGTTACCCCTCATTCTTGTACTGGAGAAACACAACCTTGTCCTCTACCTTTTTCATGCCATTGCTGATTTCATGCACTTATATCAAGTCCCCTCAGCTGAAGAGGTCTAATTTAGTCTTTCCTCAAAACTGTTTCAAAACTCTGCTTATCCTTGCTACCTGTTCTATATATTTTCTGAAGTTATTGGCTCAGTGTTGTCATACTGTTTTCTGTTCTATTTTATTGTGTTTTATTGTGTTCTCTCATTCAGAAATTCCTACTATCCAATCGTTGCAAGTCAATAAGTGATGTTTTCAGAAGCCTCATACCTTAATTTCAGTTACCCAAGATCTTTCTTGAGTGTTGCTATCTAGAGCCTGTCACTGCAGATGTATAAGTAGAGTTATTTTTTCCCTAAGTGCCTTACTTTGTACTTGTCAATACTGAATTTCATCTGGCACTTCACTGTCAGTTGGTATTATAAGCTGCTTCTGCAACAGTCAGCTTTAGCTTTGATTATTATGAATAATTTTGTATCATCTGCAAACTTTGCCAGCATTCACCGGCTTTGACATGCCACGTACAGGGAAGGTGAACAGCACTGATCTCAGCATAAGCCTTGGGGCACTCCTCTGGTAAGTCTGTCCCCAGTCCAGAGGAAATCTTGCTTCATTTATTCCACTATTCGTACAACTATCTATCATCTTACTCACCTTTGTTCCTTGGGATGGAGGCTGGTGTAAGATCTGCATTGGTAACTCAGCAACTTAATATCTGAGCTTTTTCAGCACACTTAACTGAATACCATCTCATCCTTGTGGTTTGATCTATGTCAATTTATCCAAGAGGGTCTGCTTCCAGAGGCTGTCCATGCTTCTTTTTTTGATGAAAGATGTTCCACCTTGCCATAAAAGCTCCAGCCCTGGGAATAATGCAGGTGTAATTATTAGTTTATCAGAAAATGTCAACCTTTCGCATCTTCCAGCAAAACTAACCCCTAAAAGAAGAGCCCTGTACATGTAGGTTAAGCTCTTAGACTGAGGCTGATTGTTCCACTGGGTCAGGCCTCAGGACTCCTTCAATTTTCAAAATTTAAGTTCTAACAGTTACAACTGGAGAACAGTTTAAAGTATACCACATTGTAAACCTAGAGTGCTGGAATTAGCATTCTGTTGAGCATGTAACACTGTGGAGTAACATCTTTCTGAAAACTATTGACCAAAAAAGGGGGAGTAGAGGGAAGTCATACTGCTAATCAAGTGATCATTTAGCAGAGTCCTTCTCAGTAAGTCTGTGTTGACATCTGTAAAGTTGCACATAAGCTTGTGCTCATGTGTTCACTCTATAGTAACGCACATATATGGTTATACCTTTTCTTGTAGGTGGGAAGGAGACTCCTAGAAGGACAGCAAGCTGTGTTTTGACCCTCCCTTTTTGCATTTACTTTCAGTGCAGGCAGCTATATGGTCTAGAGATCTTTCTCTGGTAAGCAGATGCAGGGCTTTGCTTCTGTCAGGCTGGCAAACTGTCAAGGCACTGGTTTCTTTTAGTTTATTTTACTGTCCCTCTGTGCTAGAACAAACAGCAGTCACTAAATTGAAGATTAACAAAGCTGAGCCAAAGTATTGCTTGTACCACCCTCTGCTGTCCTTGCAGCCTGGCTCCACAATACACTTCATGAGGAAAATAACACAAATTCCGACTAAGTATTTCAGGTATAAAAGCCTCCTCAGATATAAAAGCCTCATCAGACATAAAAACCTTTTATATTTTGTTGCTAAGGTGCAAATCACACTGCAAGTAACAGACATATAAGCTACTATTAGAAATAGCTAGAAATACTTTCCATTCACCATGTGCCACTGATTATACAATTTTGTGAGTAAAGTGCTACTTTAAAGCATGATCTACCTAGATTAATTTCCATGGTACTCATGATGGATCAGATCAGGCTCCCCAATACCGCTGTCTCTCATGTAGAGCTCTGCACATGTCTGGCAGCCTGATGCACAGATCCCCTGATGCACAAATCCATCTTGTGCAACAGTGACAGAATTTTCTATTGCCAAATCCACTGGGGGCAGAAAGAAAAGAAGATAAATGACAGACTTGGCATCAAACTTGCAAAAATTGGTTTGACCACCCAATTTGGACAGTATATTCATACTGCTGTTTGTCATAAACAAACAAAATATTTGTGTTGTTTATTAGCATTCTCTCTACAAAAGATGGTTAAAGAGACCGTGTAGGGCAAATAAACATGTTTGGTTGTTTGTTTGATTGTGGGTTGTTGGTTTTTTTTTTTGTTTTGTTTTTTGTTTGTTTGTTTGTTTTAATTTCAGCATATTGGTCTCTTGTTCTAGGTCCTTTACATTTTCCAGGAGCACATATCGAACCCTGATGCCTCCCATTAACACCTACATATAGAATCCCAGTGGACATAAACATCATGATATTCCAGACAAGCAGAGTGCTAATCTTCTCCAAGTACCCAGCTCTTGTGTTTTTTAACAGAAAACTCATGGGGGAACCTAATTTGGCACCTGTAGAAATCCATGCCCAGCTCAAATTTGTCTTCAGTGGGGTAAATGAACCCAGAACTACTGCAGCAAACACCTGCGCTCCAGCAGAGACTGATTCTGATCACTGATGCTTACTTAATATCGGCTTTGTGATTTGTTCAATTTCTTCCCTGAAATATGTATGCAGATCTCATTTTCCCCTGAAACTCTTCCTGATGCTTTCTGAATGAGGAATTGATCCCAAGGAGCTGGACTCGAGCACCTGGAAGGTGCTGAGCACACTGAGGCACCATTGAACTGATGGACCTTTGGGGCTGCTCAGGCTTTTGCTCAGGCATCTTTGAACCTTTTGCTTGTGCAAAGGACTCCTGAACACAGGAGAGTGGTTTGACTGCCTGCAATGGCTTATCTTACTGCACATCATTTCAGAAGAAGTACTGTGCCAAGGGAACACCTCCCAAATACACTCCAGCATCATGGAATATAGGGTGAGAAGAGGGGTAAGGGAATTTTAAATTTGTTGTAAACAATAATTAAAACCCTGGTCTTGGCTTTTCTGGCCGGAGTAACAGTGTTTCTTCGGCTGCTGCTGCCCAGTCAGGGACCGCGCTGGGACGATCACAGCAAAGAGGAAAACAAGCAGTGTAAACTCCAGGGAGCCGGGAGCGGAGCTGGGAGCACCCGGGAGCAGCTGGGAGCGTAGCCAGGAGCAGCCGCGGCTGAGCTGGGAGCGGAGCTGGGAGCAGTCCGGAGCAGCCGGGAGCCGAGAGCGGCCGGGCCCCATAGTGCGCTCTAGCGGCACCTCCGCGCCGGAGCCCGGGCTCGGGGCTCACTCAGAGCAGACAGCACCCCGCCTGCCCTCAGGCTCTGGGGGACCGGGGCAATGGCCCTCAAGAGCACAGCAGCCATGGCCACGCTGCTGGCTGTGAAACCAGTCTGGGAGTCGGTGCTCCCCTTCCCTTCCCTTCCCTTCCCTTCCCTTTCCAAAAAGCTACCATCTTGCCCTCACCTAGAGCTGGTTCATTGGGACATGAGTAGTGCTCCCTCCTGCTCTGTGGCTTTGCAATACAAATTTATCAGCACACCCCTGGGAAAGGCATGGATGCCCAGAATGAATGAACACAGCAGACAGATGTTTGCCGATGGCCATGTAGCTGCGGCAGCCCTTAATCAACTGCATCACGGACCCTGGCACACCAGCTCATCCCTGAGGTGCATATCACAAGGGTGCACATCTGGACACTGTCAGTACAGTAGGGAGGGCAGCAGCCAGCACTGCAACGAAGCACTTGTTTCTCCAGTCTGTATGATAATGATTGCCTCTCCCACCGAACTTTCTTCGTTCACCTATCTTGCAGAAAAGAAGACCCTGCGAGACTTCTTGTCCCCAGGTTGCTTAAAAAGTGCACAGTGCAGTTCACATTTCCTGGCAGTCACCTCCCACAGACTCTTCTAGGGGTTCCTGGGGTGAGCCTCATCAGGAACTGCAGCTCTCATCACCTTTCCACACTCCTTTGAAACATAAGGACAACATTGGAGAAGTATATTTCCAAAACTGAGATGGAGAGATAACATGGTGCAGGCTGGTGCTGCTTCCTCAAGCAACTGCTGCCTACAGCAAAGGTGGCTGAATTCCCCAAACTATGAATAGTGCTAAAGTTAAGAGTCAAGACAACAGACAGCTTAGAGAAGATTTAGAGGACTCTCTGGAATTTTTGCTAGGCCTTCTGCATGGATAATTCAGTGAAACTAGTGAGCCTTCATCCTAACATCTCTCCAGAAGGGACACTTGGGTCTGGAAGAGCTCCCTGGTAGCTCCCATACTGCAAACCACCAGGAGAGTTTGAAGATGTGGTCCAAGAAGAGGGGTGTAGTTCATCAGCTATTTCTAGCTGTCATATACTAGGAGGGATTTTTTTTTTTTGGTTTGACAATAAAGACCCATGTTACTTCTAACTTGTTTCTCAACAGAGGGAAACTAAAATAGTAGTTAGGGCTAGTTTTTATTCTCTTTATCAATGTTATCTATGAAGTACCTCAAACAAGTGTGGGTCTGATGGTAATTTGTGCTGTGCAAACATAGTCTGAAGCTGGGACTGCAGTGCCACAGAAACAGTATGTTAGAGCCACTGTGACCCATTAATGAGAGGAGAGGAAAGGAAGGGGAGCAAAGACACCCTCCTTGCTCAAACAGTACCCTGCTTACCCTGCACAGGAATGGCAAAGATGTTTTAAGCAAAGCTCATCCTCTCTAAACTCCCCCAGCACTGAGCCGATGCACCTGCAGCTCTGCGGCTGGTGCTCACCACCAGTCAAACCAAAGCTCTTGCCCTGCTCCACACTTCACAGGGGGTTTCAGCAACCCTGGTGGGCACGTCTGGAAATGCAACAAGAGAGGCAGATGGAAGGAAATATGAGAGATAGCCACCAATATAGCCACCCATTGGTGCCTTGCTAGATTGCTGCCTGCTTGCAGCTTCATGGCCAGATGGCCACAGACGACCAGCTCAAGGCAGCGCTGCCTGCATCTCCTGCACCTCGTCCCCCTGCCAAGGGCTACCCGGCTGCAGGTGCAGCCCCGGCCGGGCTGTGGGGCAAGGGCAGGGCTCTGCCAAGGAAATGCAGGTGCAGGAATGACAGGGGTGCACTTCTGGCTGCACCCGAACTGGAGATGCTGACACTGATTTCACTACAGAAACACCCGTGTGGAGAAGCTTTGTCCAAGAGAGTGGAGCAGGGAACAGGGTTATGAGCCCGACCAAAATGTGGATAGGAGGAGCACTACCCACCCAGTCTGACATGGCCCTTCTGTACCATAGACTCGAGATCCAGGCTCATCTCATCTCCTGTCCAGATCTCACTGTGCTTTTCATCTTTTGGCAGCTTTTAAGAGAAGGTCTTCACCTTTTCGCATGCTTATATTAGTTTCTGTATTTTTTAAATCCTTTTTGCAGCACTATTTTTTGTCAACAGGAGCTTTGTTTAGCTTTTGGCACTGAACTCATCACTGATCTTGAAATAATTATTTCAGAATTATGTAAAGAAACCTATATTTGGCCCTGCTGCTGCTTCTCAGTGCATACCTGCTGTGTGGGGAGGCAGGATTTAAACCTCCAGAAGGACCAAACCAAGGCCAGGCTTATTTTTAAACATTACCTAATTTACCAGAAAGAAAGGCAGTGAAAGACAGGATGGGCTTTGATCATGCCTAATTACGGAGTGTAATATTGGATACATGGATACAATATTGCCATGGGTGGTTCTTTCTGCCTAGAAAAAAAAATAAATTTTCCTTAAATAAACAGCTGTATCCTTCCTGCAGCCTGCAGAAGAATGGCATTAGTCACGTGCAGTCCAACACGTAGCACAATTGTAAAGTTCACTCTATAAGACTGACAGGAGCTATTCATATCGGCCCCCTCCACCATCTGCCTGAATGGCAGGCTGCAGGGTAGCAGCGACCCCCCTTGCCGCCTCTGCGTGGCCTCAGCACTTAGTGTCTGCTCAAAGTCTGTCCCCAACTGCAGAAAATCGGGGATTGAAAGCAAAGAGAGGACGTCACTCAGGTCAAAGCAGATTGTCAAGAGGAAAAAAGCGAAGGGGGGGGCAAAGAGTCAAAGCTTCGTCTGGTGGGAGTGCCAGGTTACTGTTCTCCTGGGAGCAGAGGTGTTGGCTCTGACAAGAAGAGGAGGGAGGGCAAAGGGGACAACTGGACAGCATGAATCCGGGGAGAAATCCCATATTCTCCCTCCTTCTTCCCTCCCTGAGCTTAGAGGAGTCAGCTCTGGGGCAGGACCCGGCTGTGCGACAGTCTCCTCTCCTCTCCTCTCCTCTCCTCTCCTCTCCTCTCCTCTCCTCTCCTCTCCTCTCCTCTCCTCGAAAACTGGGTAGTGTTTTTTTTTTTTATTGGTTGGTCGTTTTTTTTTTTTCTTGTTTTTGTTTGTTTGTTTTCTGGTTGTTTGTTTGTTTGGTTTTAGTTTGTTTTTTCTTTTAATTAAGGGAGATTGTCTAGTTTAAACACCCATAGGGAAGAGATGTCCTTACCATACATATCAGTGAGAGCAAGAAGTCACTGAGAGGTGACTTCAGAAAGTGTACCATGAGATACACAGAGTTGTTACTCTGATGGCAGGGTATATCCTGTGACAACACCTGTTGCTCAGGCTAGGATGGACAAAAAGCTCTGATTTAGGGGAGGAAAAAGTATTTTGAGTAAACTAGTGTCAAGACAGTGACTTCTGTATCATCTCTGTACTGCTCTGCTGTTCACTGAGCTGTTCTTTGTTTTACAGGCCATTAAAATAACAGCAGTGATTTGGGTGTTCATGCTATTTGAGCTGCTCAGGGCATTTACGCTGGAGGGAACCCTACCCCAGCTAATGGTGTGTATAGCAGTTAGTGGGTCTGTTAGCAAGGTTCAAGCCAGCCTGATGCTGGAATACCTTTGCTGAATGGGCCCCTCAGCCTGGAAATAAGTCGTGAGAGATTTTGGTGTAGAAGTGGCTAAAGATTGACATCACTTATGGTGAGTGACACTTTAAAGGCACTTCCTAGGTATTTTTGTGTAAGAAAATCTTATTTTCTGTCTCCTTTATTCAGTTTTGAAGGAAATACTATACGTTTAGAAGACGCCTGGCTGAAACTTTGAAGTGAATGGATTTATTCTTGTGTTTTACTTCAAAAAAGGAGTTAGAAAACTTCACATACCAAAAATTCCCAAGAAGACAGCTGTCATGGGGTGACATGTCGGATATGAAGTGGCTCTCCAGCTGGTCCCTGTCTGCATGCTGAGAAGGCATGTGGAGACATTTTTTCAATTGCTGTACTAGTTTGACATGCTCACAGTGGAAAATGATGTATCATTCTTGAGCCTTTGGTTGGTGGACACTTCAAAGTGCATTGGATCCTCGGAGAGGAGTGCCCTATTGTTAATTGTTCCTTTCACATGTACATTGGGATGAACATGGCAAGAGCAGCGAGGAACAAAGGGGCTCCGGTGGCCTTTTAGAGAAAACCCTGTGCAGCTCAACCTGAGTCTGACCTTGAAAGGGTGGGTTGCTCTTGTTTTTAAATCCTGCTCGCCAGTTCATTCCCTTTCGGCTCCCCGTTGTTACTCAGCTGCAGGGGAACGAGATGCCAGAGCAGTGAGCACAGCGGGGCATGGGGAGGCCCTCCACCACTGCCGTGTGATGCTCAAGGAGCTGCATCCTGGGCAAGTGTCCTTCCAGGAGGGGACAGGCACAGCTGGAGTCTGCAGGCTTGGAGAGGGCTTCTGCAATGGGTGTGTTGGAGGCGTGCTGGGTTTCCTTTATCCTCCAGTAAGCAGGCAAGCCAGATCGACCCTCCTTAGTCTAACTGGCCCACTAGCCCTCAGTCTCAGAGCGCAGCCGAGGGTTCTTGAGCCCGTGTGATTGGATATAAGGTCTCACAATATGTGACATGAATTTTCCAGGCCTCTGAGGACACTTCATTAACATCTTGAGACAATCCTTTGCTTCCAGGCATCTGTCTCATGTTTCTCTGTCTCTCTCTCTCACCCTCTTGGGCAACCAGCTAGATCTGTTAAGAGATTGCACCTTGCAACATGGTGTCCAGGTTGGGTTCAAGCACTCAAGCATGGGAGGCACCTGGTTCCTACAGAGATGTGATCCCTTGGTGTGCATCTCTTTCAATGAGCTAGACAAAACCTCTCCCTGTAGCCTCAGGTACACAGAAGAATCTATGTTAGGTCACAGAGAGGCCAGGCCCTGGCTAATGCATCCCAAAATAGATGCTCAGGCAGGCGACTGGAAAGCAACCCCTGCACCAGCATGAGCTGAATGGAGCATATCATGCAGAGATTTGCGTGCTGGTGTTAGGCAGGTGGTAGAGGTTGCAGGCAGGGCTAGCTGCCTCAAGTCTCCCAGGGAATGCACCGCTTCTGAAATAGAAAATGGAAGGAGAAAGGCACATTTGTGGTGACAAATCAGCCACCATGTTATAGCCCCCTGTGGTGCCAAAAGCTCTGTAGCACCTTCTGCTGCAGGATGTCCTGGCTCCAGGCCCTCCCTAGACCTGAAACACCTGATCTGGGGCTCTGGCACATGTGGCTCAGGCCATATTGGGAGAAACAATGTGAATAAGGATGGCAGCACCGGGCATAGCAGTACAGGGACACTGAAATGTCATCCCTGAGGCCTCTGCCTGGAGTTTGTTACAATGGCACAGTCTGGATCTTGTCCTTTTCTGAGGAAAATAAGACTAATAGAAATACAGTAAAATAACTGTAGAGTGTAGCTGTTTTCAGCCGTCATCAGGCATTTGAAGCCTCACATGAGTAAGCTAGCTTTTCATTGCAAAATGCCTTGGATATCAGTCACTGCTTTCCCCAGGGCATGTATATGTTTGGTCCAGAGCTGGCAGCACCTCTCTGATGGTGGGTGCACATGTCCTGTGCCCCTCTCCACTGTTCCCAGGGCGTTGCAGGCCACAGAATGGGGGCAGTGCTGCTCTGGCCGTGGGGGCAGCAGGTCCCAGGCTGGCACACAGGCTGCCACCTGCTCTGTGTTGTCAGTGTGTCCGGTGTGCAGTGAGGGCAGCCCTTGTGCTCTCCTCTCCCTCCAGCTCTCCTGCTATTAAGTTATTGCCACCCCTTAGGGACAAGGCTGCGAGAAGGCGGAGGGCTCACATGGCTCTAGATCAGTAAAGGAAGCAGCTCAATTAGCATTTCACACGTCTTTTCTTCCCTCTGTTCTTACCTTCCCTGCAGCGGGCATGCTTTCCCCTTAAAGGATTGTCCTGTTTTTGCTCCTTGCCAGCGTTGGCAGGGTGACAGTAGTCGAGTGTGCAAACTTGTGCTATTGTCCCCAGGCCAGGGGGAGTCATGGAGACCCACTAATATGACACAGGAAAATGTTTGCTGATGGCAATTCTATGGGCTTTGTCTAACTCTTTCTCCATCATGACGACTCGATTTAAGTCTCTAACTGTTTGACTACAGATGCAAGAGTACTATCCAACTCCATCCTTTTGTCCGGGTAGTTTGAATGGGTAATTCAGCTTTTGTGTAACTCAATTGAGGGGGCAAACATAAAGACAAGATTCTTGAGCGCTCAAGCTCCCTTTCCATGGATATCTGCACATCTCTTTAGAGATTTGTTCCTTTCCTACCTTTTTCTGACATCATCCTCCCCTTAAAAAAAAAAAAGAGCTCTGATGGGGAACGGTTAAAAGTAGGCTAGCCCGGTCCCCCGTATTACATTGTCCTGTGCCAATGAAGCATGGTTAGTATCAGCCCCCAGACAGCTTCAGGAACTGTGGAGAAAAGGGTGTCTAAACTTTCCTAACTCATCCTAAGCATTTTTGCTTTGGATTGTGTCATTTTTAAATGAAAGGCCTCAGTATGGGTGAAGAGGATAGGGGAGAATGGCAGAAATTGTGGGGAAATGATTGTATTTATTAGCTGTCTTTCTGTGGCTGTCCCCATGGTGACAATTTGTGATGGCAAAGAATGCTAGGCGGGGGGAGGCTGATGCCTGATTGGGATGCTTTGTATTTGGTAAAGTGGCTTCTGATTGGCCTGGGAGAGCCCCGAACTCTCCGGAGTCGATATTCATTCAGCTTGCTCAAGTGCTTGCTAAACTGCATCCAAACACTGGCGGGCCCCGGCTGCCTCCGCCGAGGTTGGCGGTGTGTAACCTGCCTAACGAGATTAGCGGGGAAGGGGCTCTTCTCCACAGCGACGCCGCAGCCGCCAGCACCGACGAGAAAAGCCGCCGCACGCCGGGTGAGTGTCCACGCTTGCTTGCAGGGAGGCAGGAGCGGCTGCCCCGGCTTCTTTCCACCTAAGCACTATCTAACGAGATTAGACACTGGGCTGGCAGGCATTCATGGGCCAGTGCTTGTAGCGGTGTGTGCTGGGGCAGTGGTGAGGGGCGGTGGGCTGTGGGAGCTCAGCAGCTCCCATGGGAGATTGCTGGCACAGAGGTGAGCTGACGGACACCTTGTTTGTGTGGCTGGGAAGTCTGACATGTCCTTGCACCCTCTCTCTATTTGCTTGGTGCTACTTGAACCACAGCTTCCCACTCTAAATCTGCCCATTGTGCTCCACAGGTTTGCCAAGGTTTGTCCTAAGGATTATAAACTTTTCATGGGAAATTCTGCACAGCGCATCCAGTAAGATGGCATCAGACAGTGAGGTAAAAACCCTACTGAACTTCGTCAACCTGGCCTCCAGTGACATCAAAGCAGCTCTGGATAAGTCAGCTCCTTGTCGCCGGTCGGTTGACCACAGAAAATACTTGCAGAAGCAGCTCAAAAGGTTTTCTCAGAAGTACTCACGGATCCCACGGTGCCACCCCAGCAAACCTCCTGAATGTGGCTGGCGCAGGGGGCCTGAGGACCGGGGCTGCGGCCCCCAGCCTGAGGCACCTGATCCCAGCCCCCATGGTGGGGCTGCCACTGATAAGGTGCTGCGGACAGCCGAGCTGGAGGAGAGCCTCACTGGGGAACGGGTTTTGCAGGAGCAAAACCCCGAGGCCTCCAGGCCGGACCAGGTGCCCATGAGGAAGCGACAGCTACCTGCCTCCTTCTGGGAAGAGCCGCGGCCAGCCCAGAGCCTGCCAGCAAGGGCCTTCCCCTCCAACCCCGAGGGGCTCCCAGTCTCCAGGGACCCTCCACCCTATGAAGGGAAGAAAAGCAAAAGGAGCTCAGACACTGCCAGCCCAGAGAGCCCCCCTGAGTCTGCCCTGCACACCGGGGAGAAGGACCCTGCCAGGGTCATCTCAGGCCGGGTGGGCACCTGGACCTGCTGCCCCTTCCCGTGCCCCAGGCCAGGGGTGTACCAGCCCCCGGGGAGCCTGCCCCCATCGCCCTTCCTGGGGCTGGGGCTGTGGAGGAAGAGTGCAGCCGCGCTGCCGGTGGAGGTGCCACACTTCTGCAAGGAGGCCGACGGCACAGGGCAGAAACTCTACAGGCCCGTGGTTTTGAAACCCATCCCCACCAAGCCTGCTGTTCCCCCGCCAATTTTCAATGTTTTCGGCTATCTTTAGTTGCAGCGAGTACCAGAGTTGCGCTGAACGTGGCAGTTCCTGAAGGGTGAACTGAGATGTCTGGTCAGGCACTGGGTGGGGTGGTGGTGGGAAGGAGGCCGGGAATCGCACCCTCTTCCTCATGGGTGGGCTGGACCGAAACTGTAACTGTTGGGAAGATACTCAGGCTCCACTGTCCTCTCAGTACACGGGTATAAATCAGGAATAAGCCTTATGAAGCGAGTGGCACAGAGCATGAGGCAAACCAGGGCTCTTTCATGGACGGGCATTGTCTAAACCACGGCGAGCGGGGCTGCGGGCCATTCACAGCCGCACTTGTAACACCTAGGAGACCTCCTCCATGTGGGAACATCTTTCTGGGGTTGTCTTGAGGCAGCAGCAGCAAAAAGAAATGACTTAGACCCATTCAAAGAGTTTTTGTACTTCAAAGTAATTCCAGAGAAGTCAAGATATTCAGGTCACTTCTTTTTGCATGCAAGAGACTGGAAGGACAGTATTTAATGTAGAAGCCACGCTTGTGAATTGATTTAAGCTCTTCTTGTATGTAAATACTGAGAGAATTAAAAGAAAAAAGATATGGGAAGAAAGGAGGTAATTTTATTTTGGTGATTGTGCAAATGCAGTCTGTTTATTTTTGCCCCAGTGGGTAGACACAGGTTTGATTTGCAGCTGGTGGTTAGATATGAGGGCTGAAATCTCTGCGTATTCAGACTGATATAAATCAAAAGCAATTCTTCTGGGACTGTGAAATTAGCTAGTGTTAAGCTGGTGCAAACAAACAGCATGAATTTCTGCATCAGGAATTGTTCTGCATCAACAGAACAAGTGAGAACTTGTGTAATTAGTTGAATACAAAACCATAAAATGGAAGAAAAAAGTGTGTAGAATAGCCTGCCTTGATTTCTGGCTCACAGACATATTTTATTTTGCCTGATTTTAAGATGCTATCACAAGTCATGGCTGCAAGTCATTTGCCTGATGTTTTCCCAATTGTTTTAACAAATGAGCATTAGAAAAGTTAACAGGAGATTTTTTTAAGTTAGATTTCTCTTAAACCCATGGAGAAAGTGGTGCTAAGGACAAAACATGATATCTGAAAGGTTTAATGCTTCAGGCCTATGTATCTATTCAGTTACACCGGAGTAAATAACTTGAGGTCAAGAAAAGTATATTAGGGAAGGGAAAAGGGCCAGGGAATGGACACCTGTGATGTCTCAGGTGTCTTCTGCTCTCACTGAAGCTAATGGGAACTTCTCCCAGGATTCAATAAAAAGTGGCCTCAATCAGCTTGGCCTCTGGCTAGTATAGCTCCCCATGAGTCTTGGTATCTCCAGAAGGGGATAGACAGGCAACATTTCTTCCTAATACATTGCAGTCATGAAAACAATATCATCTTAAGCAACTGTAGGCTGTAATTTTGCATATTCTGATGGGGCTTTCTTGGTGTTATATCACCACTTTGCTACTTTTGTTAGAATATGAGCTACTCTCAGGCTAAAAATAGCTCATTCTTTCCCCAAACCTCACAGTATATCCCCATAATGTTTACTTTCATGGAAACAACAGCTGTAATGCGCTAGTCCAGCAGACCAAAAGTAGAAACGGAGGTGGCTTTCATTGTTTTTTCCATGCTACCAGCACTTAAGATACGTATCACGCCTGTATAGACTACTCCTATAGGAGAGCAGGAATTGGCTTTAGTATCACATACCTGCAATTACATGCAAGGTGCAAGGTGGTAAAGAGCTGATCTAAAAATTAAAGACATCAGGTTAGCTCATGATCCAGAAGTGAAGATAGGAATATACTTAGATATCTTTTCCTTTTTTACGTTTTGGAAGAAAAAATCCATGAGGAAACTCTGTCTGTCTCCACAAGGAGACTCTAAGAGAAACCAGAGGCAATCCCCCCATTTAAGTGAATGGGAGGAGAACTGTGGCTCTGAATTTACAGAGCTGTAGGCAAGGAATTTTTTACATTGAAATAGGGGTGCTTTCTCACACCAATAGCTCTATGTCGCTGTTGTAATCCAGATGAAGCCAGATGCTGAACTCTGCCTCAGTGCTATCAATGCAGAGCAGCCTCCTTGGCATTGGTCTGGATTTCCATCTGGGTGATCAGAGCAAGCTGTGGAACGAGCCACAGTTATTGCAGTGATTTCTGTGCACAAGTGTCACACCAGAACATGGATTTCTATCAAAATTAAAATACTTGGCAAAGTGGGTACCCTCTGTAGAAATTTTATTTTTGAAGAAATTCAGAGAAAGGAAAGAGTTAAAACCAAGTTTCTACCTTCTGGATATTAAATTCTTTGTTTTCTTCTTCTTCCTTTATACTGTTTCTTATTTGAATGTATGTTGCTGTACGTTTTCCATGTAGTAGAATAGCATGTTTTAAAGTTACAATGAAGGATTGAACCATATCATTCCAAATTACCTCCAACACACAGATATTTATGCACTTACCCTCAGATTTAAACTGATGTTACTTTAAAAGATCCTTAAAATCCTTTATGACATGGAACTTTCCTCCCCAGCTCAGGGCAGGCAGTGGCCTTTGCCAGGGCTCTGAACTGAAGCATCAACAAAGTAAATCACAAACGAACAGAAGAAAATTGTTTAGAAATCACTGAATGGGGATGTGTGAGACTTTCCAAAAGGTTTGCACAGAACAGCAGCTTTATCTGCTCTCTAGCGATACCTACTGTTCTCTCACCACTGAGAGTAACATCAAAATTATTAATTTTTCAAGCTTGGATTGATTCAGACTTTCCCTGGTTATTTTTGTGTTTGGTTGCTCAATGTTGCTATTCAGGACAGCTGATAGCCCTTCAGAATCTACTTGTTTATTCACACTTTGTTTGAAACATAACATTTGAGAGCTGCTATTTACTACAACAATGCAGATTCAAACTGTTAAAACCACAACAGCTTTTATAAATAATGGGAAGGGACAGGTAAATGAAAAAGCTTTCATATAAAATGAAATAAAAAATGAAAAAGTGCACAAAAACATCAAGTGAATTGCACATGTTGCAGTAAAAAAAAAGTACAGTAACCTGATCATGAAATATTCCTAGAACATTTCACATAAAGTCATAATCTCTGAAGGACTCTATCTATCACACTCAGTAAAAACAAGCCACTTTACCTTGCACTAGAACTACTGATCTGTTTACAAAGCCTGGTTTGTTTGGGTTTTGGGGTATTTGTTTTTTCACAGTAACTCCTAGATAGATGCATTAAATGCATATTGAATTTGTGCAGATTCAGTATGGTGCACAAAATATTGTGTCAGTGAACAGACTGGAGAGGTAGTGGGCTCCATTTAGTATAAGTACATGTAAACTGAGTGTGTATTTGCTGTAAGGATCAAGCAGAAAGGACTTAGTAACATTGCAATTACCTGATTCCCCCCGCTCCAAACAGGCTCTTCTCTCCTCAATTTGTGTGCACAATGTGCCCTAATCTTTCCCGCAGTTGCGGTATGTTCCCATCAGACCAGTGCTCTCCAGCTCAATGACTCTCCTGCTCAGGACTGATGGTTGACAGCAACCAGGACATGGGTCTCCCAATAGAGATGAAGGTCTCTTGGTTGAACGAAGAAATGGATTTTCAGTATTTTCTCCACTCAAACCCAGTTTTGACTTCTCCAAGGACATGAAAAGACACTGCATTTCATGAGACTTTTGTGTACGTAAGAATGTTGGCTCAGGGGAAATTCCCAGTTCGGGAATGAAACTTCACCCCTGTGGTTATTCATGCAGTTGGTGATCGTGAATCCTTCTATCAGTCAGCAGCCTCCAGGGCTGTCATTGTACATCAAACAAGTGCCTAAGTAAATGGTCTCCACCAAACCATGTCTGTATCAATCACCCTCTACTACTCTGAATGTTACACTCATTTAATTTCAAGAAATTTTCCTCTGATTTATACCAATGTGAATAAGACCCAGACCTTTGCTGCTCAGCCTGATAAAGTGAGAGATGCATAAACTCCACAGGTGGTTTTTTATCTCTCAAGTTATTGCTTACCAATACAGGGCCTTCACTGGCAAAACTAGTCTAAAGATTTTCTGTTCCCCATCCCTTTCCCTCTGCCCAGTAGTTCTCCAATCTGAAGCAATTCCCTGTTCGTGCTGCAGGAAAAAAGGGATTAGACCGTAAACTGGTAGAAATGGAAGGCACTGGTCAAAATTTCAGCAGTGAAGGAATCTCACCTGACTTTTCAAAGCTTTGCATGAAGATCACTGTTCAGTGTGAACTGAAACTCTGTTGATTTTCCAACTTCTTTTGCATTTCAGAAATGGTCAGCTATGGACAGAGTGCCCGTAGCTATAACCAGTTATTTTGCTCACATCCTGTCCCACAAGTGCCAAACACATTTCCCACAAAACCATCACAGAATCTGAACTTCTGTGCCCAGGCAGACTTGTATGTGTGCAACGCACTTTTAGTCTTGTGTTAAAGTGTAAAGCTCCACACAAATAAAACTCGGTGCAATGTATTTTCCTTACTTACATTTCTATCTGATTCCATGGATGGTATGCAGGCCAACAAACAAAACCAGATCTGTCAGGTGTCTGGTGGGGAATCCAAACAAACCATGGTGCACAGCTCGTTTGTCACCTAAGGTAAGAATGAGTGTGCTTCTAGCATAAGATCTGTAGAGATGCAGTTCCAAATTTAGGGTCTTTCATCCTTCCTTAGGTTCCTAGTCAGGAATGAAACACTGGTCAAATCAGTGGTTCAGCAAGTCACACCTGTCAGCTGAGCTGTAGTCACTGCCAGTAGCCGTTCATGAGCTCCTTGGCCTTCCCAGCTGTGAGGGAATGTGACTTGTTAAAAACTTCAATAAAAGAATTTCACGGACAATTATAGTGGTTCAACTGATAGATGGTAACTTGTTAAGCTGCCATAAATCAGTTGTGGATCTGAGCTGTAAATAGGTGACCTAATTTTCAAAGAAGCTGAGATAATAACTTTCATCAGTGTCAAGGGGAGCTAATGGATACTTCAGACTTCCAAGGTCGGGAAATTCAGGGCTAAATCCTAAAATTTTTATTCTACCTCGGTAATATCTAACACCAAATGGGGTCCCATTGGCTTAAGTGAAACTACACCTGGTGCAAGCAACTTGGCATTGTTTAGGCACCTGAATACGGATTTGGAAGCCTAATTCTAGGTATTTGTTTTCATAAATCTCAAAGTCTGACTTTTGTAATTTTAAAATAATATCTCTTTTCTTCCAGTGGTGGTATTGTTACAGCCACAGAGGTCCAAGGAGGTAAGAGAGGCTGGGTTTTGTAGGGACAAGATCTTCTAGTGGAGCAACAGTTAAGTTTAGTAGTGTTGCCTCCCTCTGTGTACCTCTGTTCTCCACATCACTTGCTGTACATGTTCATCTAGGGCTTTATTCTGTATTCTGTTCTGACACCACCTTCATCATGGAGTAAAGCTATTGGTTACAGAGCAGCTACTACTAATTTACTGATTTACACACACACCCCCTGCCCAAAACAAAAAAAAAAAAACCAAAACAAAACAAAAAAAAGGAAATAGAGCTCAGAGTTGCTTTCAAGTACCCAGTCTAGGAAATTCAAGCAGTATTTCACCTACCTCTTATTGCAAATGTAATACAACATGAACTGTATTTAGTAAGTGCAAGTACAATTCTTACATGCTTTTTAAATAAACCTTCCCTCGAATTTTAAAGGAATCATCATTTCTGGATTTTAGTCTATTAAAAAGTTGTGAGCTTTGAATGTTCAGAAATCAAGTACTCTGCTCAATATAAAAGGTCAAAAAAATGAAAGCAAAAGTGTTAGCAAGACAGTGCAAGTTATCAAAAATCAGCAACCAGCACACTTAGCAGAAATCCAAAAAGTAAATAGAAACTAAAATAAAAATCTCAGTTAGTGAAGGAAACGTGATTGTTTTCCCAAATACGTTGACTCTTGACAATTTCTATATTGTGATCACAGCAAGGATGCTAAGCTCCATCACAGCCTCAGGATGCCCTTGAATTCCCCATTGATACTTGCTTCAGCACGATTTGTTTTTCAGTGTTGACTTTCATTTCTTGTTCTTTACAGACAAAGCTCTGAGGTGAATCATATGTGTTTTCTCTTGGAAAACCTAACAACAGTCCTGTGTCTAGCTCTCTGTCATCTCCATATTTCTCTTAGATTAGTCACTGGAGGGTGCTTGACCAAGCCAGCAGCGATTCCTCCCTACCATGCAGAGGTTTGCCCTTGCCATGCTGATGACACTGCGTGCCATGCCAGGAAGCTGCTGTGTGTCCAGTGTGCCTGGGGTCACTGTGTGTAATCGTGCTGTAGGTATCGAATCAGTCTGTCTGGGAGAGGCAAAGTGTCGAGGAGTTTAATGCGGTTTCTTCCAACAAGGCTTCGTACCTTGATGCGGCATAGGTGGGAAAGAGGTCGTGGAGGCTCTGAAAGACAAGCAAGTCAGAAACATGAGCATAACAGGTTTAAACTTGAGAGGGACAGCTTGGCTTGGCTCAGTGGTAAGAGGAAAATGGGAAGGGGAATGAAAAAAAGGGGCTTTTCTGTAACGGAGTGATGATGTGTCTGGCAGCTCATCTATTCATAGGGAAGGAAGTGAGGCTGGAGGATGGGGTGCCACATCCCATCTCAGCCTGAGCAATGGGCTTTCTAAGAGGATTTAAACAAACCACTTCACAGTACTCAGGTTGCCCAGAAAGATATTACTTGCCCCATCCCTGGAAAGATTCAAGGCCAGGCTGGACAGGGTTCTGAGCAACCTGATCTAGTTGAAGATGTTCCTGCTCATTGCACGGGGGTTGGACTAAATGACCTTTGAAGGTCCTTTCCAACCCAAACTATTCTATGATTCTATGAGTCTACTCAGTCTTCCCACTGAAAATAAAGGTAATATTTACCAAATTCAGTATGGTGCCAGAAAACTAATTCTGATAATGTCTATGAAAAATTTGGATCCTGAGGGAAAGGATGTTTAGGAGAGCAGAATAATAGTAAAGGCTTTAAAGGCCACTGGTGTCTGCTGGGATGCTGTGGAGATGGTCATGCTGCCTGCCTGCCCTGTCTGACTGCATCCCAGGTGCAGCCAAATGGGTTTTCCTGTGCTGGCAATGCTCATTCCCATTGGGTCAGATCCACAGCTGATGTGCATTTACCATCACAAGAGTCAATGACACCCCAGCCATTTCTAGTGCCTCATATCTGGTCCAAAATGTAATTAAGTCTCAGCAGGGAAATTCTATCAAATTTAAGGGATAAATACTAAGACAAGATGCTGACTGAGGTTTTGAATCCAATAGTGGGACTATTTGTACCAGATTCTCTCCTGGGTGACCATACCTGCTTTTTCTTTAATGACAGCCCAGTCCTCATAGCTGTCAATATGCTCCTTGAGCCGGGAACAGAGCTGCACGTTACCCACATAATCCAGGAGAACATCAATGATTGGCCCAGCCCAGCGACTCATCTCTGGAGTAGACACCATTTCACAAAACTTAAAGGAAAAACAGGTTGACTACAGTCAGTGGGACATGAATACACCAGTGGAAACTGCAATGATAGCAACAGACCCCACTGTGTTGGTGGTCCCACCCTTCTACAATCTGTGAGAGCAATTACCAGTTTCTCCTCAGAAAACTTCAACTAAAGCCTCTTTTTTTCTTTGCAACTGAGGACAGAATCCCCTGTTTGCAACCACAGGAGGACACAAGACCCTGGTGTTATCCTAGCTCTGGAGCATGGAAAGAATGCTGAATTGTTTACAGGGTCTAATCCACAGAAATGGGAGGTCAGAGGAGTGCTCACAGCTTTGCCCCAAGCAAGTGAGGGAGCTGCTGAAAGATTCATGCAGCCCAGGGTGCTGTGGCAAATTGTGCTGGGTCCCTTTCCCTTCTTGGGAGGGGCTCTGTGAGGCAGCTGTGCACAGAGAAGGCTTAGGGAAAAAGGGAGATTTGGCGGAGTGCAGCACGTCCTACTTCTGGTGAACCCACTGGTATCTGCAGCTTTTAGGGAACAAAAACCTCACTAAAAACAAGTCTGGAGAAATCTCAGCAGAGATGAATGCCAGGCAGTTTTATTGCCCATAGGAGAACAATCCTGGGCCTAACACAGAAGCATCTTCCTTACTCAGCCCTGGATCAAGCAAATCAGAGCCGTTGCATGGAGGGCTGCTTATGGTGATACTGAAGAACAGACTTAAGGACCTGACTTTAAGCAGTCTCATTTCAAAAAAGTAGTGACTTGTCTTCCCTCTTTAATCTAAATATGTATATTACACCAGACAGCTTCATCTATCTCTGTTAGGGTGCCGCATATGATGAAGATCTCTATGGACTTATCTGCATGTGAGCAGTCAGAAAATTTAAGATGAATTAAATCACGCTGTGCGGATAAGAAGTCAGGCACATGGCTGAACCCAACTGAATAATGGTGATTTAAGTACCATCCATCAGCTTAGTCACTGAGACTGTCTGCAGGCACCCACCAAGCCCATACCAAACAGGAAAGAAATGCACCAGCTTAAATCTCTTTCAGTTTAAGCTCCTCTAACTAGATCACATTTGATTATACATGCATAAGCCCTAACTCAAAACGCATTAAACTCTTGTGTGGATACTCTCATTCAGAAGTAAAATTATATTAGCTCACCTAGGAAACACTAGAGCTGCATAAAATTTTAAGGTCATTTTATTCAAGGTGAGAACATTTACAGAGGTGTTTACTACTCTTCTGACTTTTTAAATTTATTTTTATTTATTTTTTTTTTCCAGTGAGTATCACCATGTAATGTTTCCCAAGAAAATTAGATACAGTAATGTTGGGAGGATCCCAACAGGCAACCCACAGTTCCCTACCTGGACCGCTTATAGGAAGTTCATTTCAGTAAGTTCAGTATAGCTGGCTGTGATTCTACAGTGCATATGTAATTTTCATGCAGTTACCCATGGGACGTGCGAACTGGGGATCTGCACTACCACCTCCAAGCCGTAATGCCACTTTGCTCGAATTTAAATGAGGACACATGCGTAGGGCAATAAAACATGGAATCTTACTGCTCTTCTCTTCTTGTCTCTGCTACAGACCTTGCCTGCCTTTTTATGTCTTCCCTATTTCAAAGCTCAGCCTTCAAAAACATTTTCTGGAATAAAAAATGTTCCAAAACATGTTGGAGGAAAAAAGGCACAGCAAAATGAAGCAAAACAATGCAAACCTGCAACTACAGGCAATGCATTGACTCAGGGACAAAGTGACTCTGGGACTGGGCCATGGCTCGCAGTCTCAGCAGGGCCCTGAATGCCCTCTTGCGGCAGTAGGATACTTCACTCCCCGTGTGCACGGTTTTGACACTGCAGTTCTGCAAATATGAAATGAGATAGCAACCATTTTTCTACATTCGCTTTATCCAGGACACACTCATTTAGTAGCAACAGTAATGATTTATAGTTACACATTTTTCGAATCCACTTGCAGTAGCTCATACTCTTTACTGTATAAAGAGTAATCATCTAGATTTATTATCCTTATGTAATTTTATACAAGAAAATTAAAAATGCACGTATTTTGCATGGAGAAGGCTACAGCTTCATAAGATCCTCTGTATTTCAGAATACAAACCATACCACACCTATATCATGAAGCTGCACCATATAAGACCTACTTTTGTTAGCCAAATTCCCAGCAGTAAGAAGAAAATTTAAAATTATATCAGAGGGAAGGGATTGCTTTTTATCTATATGCATTTGTCCCTCAGTGGTCTCTCTCTAGGCACAGATATAATTTTACACAACTTTGGCTATGTCTGCCTCATGTGATCTGACCTTCGAGGTCATGACTCTGCGAGTGATCTAATATTTTGTTAGGAACTAAAGATAGCTATAGGTGAGATCCAGAGGGAAATAAGGTACTTAAATGAAACATAAACTTAATGAAACAGAACTGGTTTTGAGTGGCTAGAGTATCATAGAGGGCTACAGACAAACCCTCTCTCCTTGCCTTGAAATTCCAACCCTCTGCTCACGCTACATGCTACTATATCATGGTTCAAGAACTAGTGATGATATATTTTATTAATTTTTCTTTGAAAAAATGTGGTGTCCTGGAGCAATTTTGGTGTGACAACCCTCTCAAGAAAAAGACAGCTCTGTTTGGGATAAGAGGTTATTTTCATGGACACTTACAATCCTTTTTTTAAGATTTCTTTTTGTTTGTTTGTTTCCCAGACATGTTACTGGAGAGTAAAGTCTTCTGGAAGACAGGACTGATAAAAAGATCAAGATTTCCTAGGATCTTGTGATGTTTTCTTTTATTCTTTTCACCATGAAGCATTTATTGGTGATCGTCTCTTTGGGCTAAATGACACTTTCTTCTGAATCCCTCAAATCTACCCTTAAACTAGATAGAAGCCAATTTATTTCTTCCCTGGTTCTTTGCAAAATAGAAAGACTTCTGTGCTGAGATTTCTTTGTTGTGTTGCATGTCGAAGCCCCTCTCTAGAGCTCCTTATCCAGGAGACTCAGAAATTGCAACTATTTACATTCATTAGTTTACCCTCACAAAGTGAAGCACTAGACAAGTTTAATTTAACTAGGAGCTTAAACTCTTGATCAGACAAAACAAATCTTGCAGGGCAAATAAAACAAGTAGGTTTCTACTACCCATATGCTACCATCCATATCACACTGCCTGTCAAGAAAACATGCTTCACTCCTGGCACCTCAGGTCCAGAGGAAAAGAATATTGTCGATCTAACGGCAAGGTTGTCAAGATGGCTCTAATTCACTGCAAATTCAGGCAAGGACCACAGCGGCTGTTGCCTGCTCTCCTGCTGTCATTGAACACGGACTTGAAACATTCATAGATTTTGTTGAACCTTTTTTTTTCTTTAAATAAAGTAGGAATAAAGGCATTTCCTCTCACAGGAAAGTTGGAAGAAACAAATACATTAAAGTTATCAAGATACATGGGTAGGAGATGTCCTCAGAAGTACTGTAGGTAGACCAGACATTGCTTACCTGTACTACAGTTGGCTGCTTGGACAGCTGAGGATCATTAAATCTGTCCCGTCTGTAATTTAATGCAGGGTGTGGGCCATTTCCATACTGACATTCAAAACAGGAACCTGCATCACAGCCCAGATCAAGGAGATACTTCAGCACGGAAAGGTACTTCATCGAAAACATGATGGTAGCTGGAAATGCAGTGGGATGGCTTGATATATAGGCGTCAATGTTTGCTCCATGGTCAAGGAGCAGTTTCATGGTCTTCAGGCAGCCATGACGGATAGAGATGAGTAATGGGTTGATGAGGTCAACATTGGGGTTGGCTCCAGCTTGCAGCAGAAGTTCTGTGGCATAGATGTTGTTGTTAAAAACAGCAAAATAGAGGGGGGTGGTGCGTCTGTCCTCGTAAAGGCAGGACCGCTCGTCAGAGAGGGTGCTATTGACATCATAGCCAGCATCGATCAACTCTTCCAAGATGTCATCATTGTTGCGTTCGGCCGCCAAATGTAGAGGGCTGATGCCGCTGCGCTTGACACGGGTGCGGCTGGTCACAGGGATCAGCATGGAGACAATCCTGCCAAGTGAATAGTCAGTGAACAGCAGTGAGCTCTAGGGGATCTACAACTATCCAGCAAATCACAGCTATATGGTTGTAACCAGAAGAGAGAGCTAACTCAGGCACAGGATCAACAGTCTCTGAGAGAAACCAAAGTATGAACTTGAAACCTGTCAATAACTCCCTGTGCTTCTACCTTGTCAAAAATCTGAGATGTGTGACTCCCTCTTTCATGGAGGAACAAGACTTTTTGAAATTATAATCCAGTTTCTGTGGTGTAATGGCACCTACAGGGGCAGTTATGATGGAAGAGGTGACGTGCTGGCACATCACCTACCCTGTTGTAACTCTTTTAGCTGACAGAGTACAAATGGCAGACACTCAGCCAGGATCTCCCAGACATTCTGTACCTTCATTGTCATGCTATGGGTAGAAATGGAGGAACAGGCACATGGCCTCTGGCCTGAGGTGTCATCAGAGAGGCTGTATCTCCCCACCTCCATTAGGATTGCTTTATTGCTCAGCAGAGAAGGGCACCAGAACAAGGCATTAGTATGTCTCCTGGGTCACAGCCACAGCAAGAAGCTTGAGACCAGAAAGGACATTGAAACCAAACCTCTCTCTACAAGGACTGAGCTAGGATAAAATGCATATTTAGTTTCCAGTTATTACGCTGGATTGATCCCCATCCTGGAGGACCTCATTGTGTGGCTGTTGGTGGTGGCAAATCCATGGGACTATCAACTTCCATCCCAGATCATGAAGAGCCAAAAGGACAATTAGGAAAGGGGAGAAAAAGAAATAATATTTTCCAGGCTGGTTCCTATGCTTTAGCCCAGGGAGAAAAAACATACAGACAAGTCCTAAACTGGAACAAATAGGGATTGCTATTGGAAAGTGTGATGTGTCCTTAAACACAGCAACATAAATTAAGCTGCTTTCATTACATAATGTGAAGTTAAAATATAGGATGTAGAGGAGCCCCACAGTTGCAAATCCGTGACCACTTTTATGTCTCCATAGGTGTCATTGGAACTGTATTACCAGCCCCATGGGTTAAACCCTCATTTCATGCTCATGAAGTTGGGCGGTTTAGCTAAAGCACTAGGTTGATTCTGTAAATGCAGAAAAGTTACCTTAAGCTACTTCCAGAAAGAGACTAGGGACCATTCAACCTGAGTCTGCCTGCTGTCTCTGGAGATGTCCTATATATCTAAAAAATGAACTTGGGGAAGCCAGCAAGCTAAGCACACCTTCTTGTCCTCTTCTTCCTCCCGTGCAGAATCCTCTATTTAGCAGCCAACAGCTCTTCTAACACACGAATATGCAAAGCTCAGTTTCCTACCACATACTGCTTTTCCTTTAAAATACTGCATATCTTCAGCTTGACTGCCATGGCTGGTCACAACACTGGGCCCTCAAACATATATTTACATAATGAACTAAACCAAATATAAGCACTAGTCTCAGGAAAACCTTTGTCTGGGATGCACTGAATGATCCCGTGAAAGACTGAGCCTGCAACCCTCCCAGGAGCTGATATAAGAGTTGAAGGATTATGTTCCTATTTACATGATGGACTGTTGATGTCTCCAGGTTACTTCTACATCTCATTTTTAATCAAAAAGGCTTTTAAAATTATGTAAATATCTTGGGAAATTAGGCTTGTTATTTTTTTTTTTTCTCCAAGTAGCCTCACTAACCTTCCAGCGCTGTGACACTCACGAGGGAGCAGGAGGTTTGGGTGCTGGTGAGCTGGCAACTTCCCACCATTAGCAAATGTTCTGTAAGAGCCATAATAACGAAAAGGGCACAGAGCACTGTGAGGACACCATGTCAAGTGCCAGCATTAGTCATCCCATGATCAACTGTTTTGAAGATTTAAGAGTCTGTTTTGTTCTTTGCCTCCAGCCTCATCTGCTTCAGCCAGCATTTCACATCTGAGTTAGAGGCACTGCGTCATTTCTGTCTGCAAGGGGAACCTGAGCCTCGCTGCATGGATGCCACATTGAGGCTCTGGCTCCAAATGCTGCAGTCTCCCAGACCTGTACCCCAGACTTATTTTGGGAGCAAAAGCAGGAACCATAAAATTTGCACCAGAGTTTAATTTTGCAGCTTGAACCTGTCTCTCTTCCTCATCCTCCAAAGTGGGCTGGTTCAGTCTTAGGGTGCCTCTACGTCTACAGTCTCTCCTGTCTGTCTAGAGGGAGAAGGCAGCTCAAGTGAAGGCAGCCAAGGCCAGACAAGCCAGACCACATCCCATGTCTGTCACAGGGCTGAGCTTCATGCACAGTTTTGAAATAGTGCTGAGCTCCCCCTCATCCCTGACACTTGCTTCTGTGATTTCTATTTGTTAGAAATTATATGGAGGAGGAAGCAGAGCATCTTTAGTATGAGTGTGCCAAGAGTTTATTGACTTGCATTTATTTAATAAATCTGCCCACGCTTCACAAAGTCTTCCCTTCTCAGCATCTCAGTTCTGAGGGGGAAGGAGTTAAATGACTGCTTGCAGTTGTCCTACAGCTGATGAGATCACCCTTATGAATGTCAGGTCAGTATTGACAAGGTGTCATTTAAAATAAACAAACACCACGCAACAAGAGTTGACAGTTGAGCCTTGGGATCACGTTCTTAGTTTTTTGATGGTAGGGAGCCTTTGTGCTCTGGCAAAAATTTGAAGTGTGGAATTCCTGCAGAATTACGTATTAAATCTGCAGGAATACAAAGAGAGGTCACTGTGAAGGGTGTTATTTTACTGAATACCAAAGGAATTAAGGATGATCAGCCAATTGGGCTAAAGCTTTGTCATTTAAATAAATATTTATAAGAGAAGACATTTTTCTTTTTTCTTTTTTTTTGCACTTAGTTTGTAGCAGTTGTGCACAAAAATTTGTGCACAGTCTTTTACAAGTGAAGGAACCTAGAGTTTGGACTGAATTCTGGTCTTACTTATGCTGCTGATTGTTTGGAATAATAGATGTGAGGTCTGA
The DNA here is from genome assembly GCF_963082525.1 of Nesoenas mayeri. Classification (NCBI taxonomy): domain Eukaryota; kingdom Metazoa; phylum Chordata; class Aves; order Columbiformes; family Columbidae; genus Nesoenas; species Nesoenas mayeri. Next base: position 16,689,346 of record NC_137548.1, on the reverse strand, counting down.
TTCAGGCCTTTTCTTTCATAAAGTTGGGATGGACTCTGGTTGCAGAGTTTCCATATAAATTAATTTTCAGATCAGGGTGTGGAACTATAGGGGGAATGAAAAGATTCAGACAGCCGGTCCAGGCTCTATATGCAAACTGGATTCAGACCAATTTACTGTGCTTTCAGATGAACTTTTTTGAAAGTAAGCACCTGGAGCTGGGTTCTGTCTCTGGCACATTTCTCATCTAAAACATGTTTGTTTTCAATAAAATGTCTTTGTGACTCAAAACCTGGAGAAAATTTTGAATCATGCCTGCATTTGTCTATGCAGGGTATTCATATACATGCTGTAAGTGTACAAACCCATAGCAGAAATTCACACTGAGCTGCCCTGTAGAATACACAGCTTGCACAAAGAAGCAGGCCTGCTCTACAGAAAATTAATATCCTCAGGTCTATCAAAGTGATTTGAGAAGCTTAATCAGGATTCCCAAGGAGACCTAAACACTTCCTAAAAGATGCTATGGTAAGGTGTAGTTCTGTCAAAGTCTTAATTCCTCAGACATCGTGAAACATATAAGAATATGCTCTAGCAGTTGTTTGCAAATATAGGTTTACTATCCAGAAAGTGTCTTTGCAGTTGTTTGTATTGTCTCCTTTGACTATTGCTGAAAGGATTTTGATAGAAACTGTGATGGCCAGAAGGGTCCACTAGAGTCATCAAAAAGGTCTGTCACTGCAAGATATGACTGCGTTTTGCAAAAATAGCTGTGGGCCACTCACCCTTCCAGCAGCCAGGAGTTAAAGGCAAGAGCTAAAAGTTCTCCTTGGATCAGAAGAGAATGCTAAGGAGTTCAGGCTCAGAAGAATGCTGCAATCTTCCAAGTCTTGAAAGAACTAGGTAAACACTATTTACATGACAGTGCAACAATCCTATCCCTAGACAGCATCTTCTAAATTTATATCCTTTATCATAGGCTGTATATTTTCTCCTCCTCCTATAAACACCTCTACTTCAGTGAGGACAGGCAAATCTACCCAATTCCTGGTTATTTTTTCTGTTAGTTACTTTCCCACTGTTTTAAAAATGTGCTCAGCTCTATCCCAAACACCTTTCATTTCAGAAACGAACCACTGGATCGTTTTATCCATGTCTATTACATTTAAGACTCATTTAATCACTCACTAATAAAGTATATTTTGCAGACCGTGAGTAAATCTTGTACTTCTTTTCTGAAGCCTTTCAAGTTTCCTGAAAGGTTTCTAAAAGGGAGGATACCAGAACTGGACACCATATTCTAGCAACAGTCTCACTAATGCCCTAGAATTCACTTAACTTCTTCCTGCTGTCAGCATCTGAATTATTGTAAATAAAACCTGAACACACCAGAGGTGAATGCAGCGTGTTCTGCTTGTGCAGAATCACAATGAGGTCATGTAGGAAAGTGATTGCAAACTATGCTGCGATGGCTATTGAGGACTAATCCCCTATTCCCCACGTGCAGATGCTTTTTTATTCTATCTCAAGCATATTTTGTGGAACTCAGTTTAATCCACTTCAAAGATAAATGAGGTTATTTATCTGTAATACGTGATATCTTAGCAAAGCTAAAGGGATCTTGCACCTCACATTCCTGCTTGCTCCATCCCATCCCACCCTTCCCATCCCATCCCAGCCTTCTCATCCCATCCCAACCTGCCGACAGTTTTCAACCTGAGCTCTGCAAGCAGAAAGCCCAGTTCTCAGCTGGCAGCTCCCTTGCTCAGAATGCTCAGAATTAGGTCTGGGATGTTACATTCCCCTTTTTATAAGCACTTTGGATTCTTGTCTAAAAGACAAAACTATGAAATGAACTAAAACTTACTCGCAAATCCCTTTTTTGGCTGCTATGTGCAGAGGCAACAGTCCATCCTTATTGGCTTTGTTAGCATCTGCTCCCTGGGACAAAAGAAACTCCACAATAGATATGTGTCCATTTTTACAGGCTTCATAAAGAGCAGAGGCATTATCACTGGCTTGAGTATTTATATCAGCACCTAAGAAGGAAAAAAAAAATTGTAGCACCAAAAAGTTAAATCAGATGGAAACAACATACTTTTAATGAACATAAGGGGTGACCTTATTAATGTTTACAAATATACAAAGGGTGAGTGTCACGAGGATGGAGCCAGGCTCTTCTCGGTGACAAACAATAGTAGGACAAGGGGTAATGGGTTTAAGCTGGAACATAAGAGGTTCCACTTAAACTTGAGAAGAAACTTCTTCTCAGTAAGGGTGACAGAGCACTGAACAGGCTGCCCAGGGAGGCTGTGGAGTCTTCTACTCTGGAGACATTCAAAACCCGCTTGGACACCTTCCTGTGTAACTTCATCTAGGTGTTCCTGCTCCAGCAGGGGGATTGGACTAGATGATCTTTTGAGATCCCTTCCAATCTGTAACGTTCTGTGATTCTATGATTCTATGATATACATCTCCATGACACTGGAGCTACAAAATATGCTGGAAGGATATGCAAATGAGGTCACATCAGAGCAAAATGAAAAAGTGATATAGTCATTTCAGTTATATACAGCTATATCATAGATCTCCACTTGTTTTAATATGATCTGAATTTTAGGAGGAAGAGTTTAACATGGGTGGCAGCCAGTAGTTCCTAGTCCTAAATCCAGGCTCCATTCAGCTGTATCTCAAAGGCAAAAACTTTAAAATGTGACGTTCTTTATATAGCATGGCCTTTTCTTTGGACACAATAATTCCATTAGTATTTATGTGTTTACACTATGTATATACACTATTCTTGAGCAGGAATTTGGACCAGATGATCAAAATAGGTGCTCTCCAAAATTCTATTACTATGTATTTATTATACACATTTATTTGTATTTATATATATTTATACTCTCTATATTCACACTTTAAATACATTTATACTATCTTTTAATACTAGTGCATATCCAGACTAAAATAGGAGTCTATAATATGACATCAGCATAGTACAGAGTAACAACTTTAATTAGCTTTTATTTGGGCATGCCTTAGTCAGTTGATATTTTATGTCAAAACTCAATACCTGTGGCCATATCTCTTAGTTTCACAAGGGTCCAGGTTGGGCTCCAAATGGTAAGTTTTATCAAGAAAAGATAAGTATTATTAATGAACTACTAGATTATTTGGGGCATTTTTTTCTTGAGCTTGGGTATGTGCTTGACTTAACAAACCACATGCAAGAATAAACCAAGACTTAATACTTTTTGGCCACGAACAATTTGGAATTTAGCTTTTTCTGTGCTAGATACTTAAGGTCTCAAAGCCTGGGCTTTGACTGTAATATACTGTACCATGGTGTCTTCAGCAAGGCTGCTCTATGTGTACTCTAAATGGGAATGACAGTTCGCTGGAGTTTTGCTTCTAAAACCCAATAAAGAAGCCAATCAGTCTCCCGTTTGATCATGAAAACTCCCTGCCAAAGAGAACATTTCCCTGTGCTGGCACCCCAAACTGAAACATCTGTGTTGTGTTTGGCCTTTTGAAGATGTTGTAGCTGGAAACATCAGGAGAATTGCAGTGACAAAACATAACACAGGACTATGTTCCTAATGAAAATGAAATTAAAAAGAAATCCTTTTTATGATGAAGGTTGCTCATCATAAACAATGCCATGATATCATCCCTGGGATTCTCAGAGGAGATTTTCAGGGCCTGAAAATATTGGACAGTTTTATTAGATTGTCTCCTGTATATTTTTCTCAAAATTGAACTTTAAGAAAATCCTAATATCTATCTAAGTTGAAACACAAATCACATTCTGGCTTAGCTTCTAATATTGTAGGCAGTATGATGGAATAACTGGTCATATAAAACTGAATTGACAATGCTATCTGGACAGCAGAACACATTTTTTGTTCCCCAACTGTCATGTCTTTCTTGACTATATTAATGGCTTCAGAAGTTCTTCTTATCTTCGTCACTGTTTAGCTCTTGTTCCACAAATGCAGGACCCAGTTCTTGCCTACACTGAAGATATTAGCCCACATTGAAAATAAAATATGCCTCCAAATAGTAGTAAAGTATGCTGTGCTTATCGTAAAACTGTTTTACATGAGTGGAGCAGTAAAAGATTCACTCTGTGTATGTGTTTGAACACATACACGTGAGGGAGAGCAAGTCCGCTTCTCCTTAATGTATATCCGTTAACTATACAACAGTACTTTATTTTCAGCAGAATTCGTTAGCAGAGGGGAACTAACCTTGCCCATCACTGCACATGTTTGTGAGCAGATGGGGTTGGCTAATGTTCAACTTCTGCCATGTATTATCACCTACAGTTGTCTTTTATGGATTTTAGGCTACATGTTTGCAGCAATATGGGTTTCAAAAGCTGTCAGGTAATGCAATTAGCACCATATTATTTCCCAAAGTAGGTGGCCACAAATGAATGATGAAGCAGCACGTTTATCTAGACCATGCTGTCTCGAAGACCCTACACAATTCAGCCATCTGGAGCAAAAGTGTTTTCAGCACTTCTGCAGGCTAGGCCTTGTCTCCAGAAAAAACGAGCTATTCAGAATTAATGAGAGCTTCGAAAAATTAAGAATTAAATGACTAAAAGCATGTGACAGCTCATCTGTACTCACCACATTTTGCCAGGTATCTCAAAGCTTCCAACTGCCCACTCTCAGCTGCCACAAATAAAGAAGTGATCCCATAGGTATTTGCAGACTCAATCTTGGCACCCCCTTTCACCAGGATATCCATGATCTCCAGGTCATTTCGGGAGACAGCCTCATGGAGAGCAGTCCATCCTCGATTGCAACGATGGTTGGTATCAGCATTGTACTGTACCAGGAGTCTTGCAGCCTCTGCATTCTTGCGCTCACAGGCTGTTTTGGGAAAAAGGGAAGTGATTAGGATGGTTTTCTGAAAAGATTCTGGGTGTTGTGGTACCCGTTCCATGTAGCAGAAAGCAATATAATGCAACTAGACCATAGTGAATAAGATCAAAGATGAACCTACGTCAATGTGAGGGCCAAGGCTGTTGCCAAATGAGACTATGTGGAGCTCATAAATGATGTGCAGTGAATTCAGTCTTGAGCCAGGACCTAAGGGAGGCTAAGAGTTCTGTGCAGCACTTGTGCCAAGCCTGGTACTGAGGCGAATCCAGACCAGCACATTTGTACCGACTGGACCTCGCAGTGACACAGGGAGGTTGCAAGGCACAGGGGATAATTTATGAAGGACAAATGTGTTACAGAAATCACATGACCTGAAGACTTTCTTTCAAAATTCAGTGCAAACTGACTCTGTATCTTACTGCCCTGCACTGCAGATAAAGCTCTATACAGACAGGGAAAAAAAAAAAAGCTCAAACAAACAGTGGGCAGAAAAGGATCCTTAGAAAACAATCATATATGTGAGTCGGTAACACTCTCTTGGCCTGCAGAAATGTATAGTTCAGGATCATTCTGAGCTAAATGCATTTTCTTGATAATCAATAGTATTTCGTTAATTTTTATTCTACCAATTTGTTCCACTGGTTTTTGAATCCCAAATCATGAGGCTTCCTACATATTTTTTCAGTGTGGACCCCAAACCAAAGGTATCTAGAATAAGCAGTCACTTTTACAACCACCAATTAGTGCTTTTTGTACAATGTGCAGAAAGACCAGCACATTCCACACCAATTGTTTTTTTCCTTGAAATAATAGTGTTGTCTTCTCACAGAGACCCTGCCTTTTGGTTTTGATTCTGTCCTTGGGACATCATTGCCATTGCTTCCTCTACCAAATATAGCTGTCACTCACGGATACTGAAAGCATCTATCTGATTAGGCACTGCTGTGATTACATATGTATAGATCTGCAGAGTCTAACTGGCATCTCTACTAGGGATGAATAATTTGTTATGATAGATTTTCCCTCCTTTTTTGCTGGAGGATAGACCAGAAGATTTTTGCATCAACACTAGCACATGCTTAATAATAGGTTTTCTCTGGCTAAAGGGAGTTTTCATATTAATGTTATTGTTATTGTTACTATGAGTACTACTTCTATGACTATTGTGTGTTTAATGTACATTTGAACAGCTTTCCTCCAGCTGACTATAAGCCAGAATTTTAAAAGGAAGATGTTTTAAACTAAGCAGCTCTAATGTCAGGCATCCAAAGTTGGAGGCAAGATTCCTGTTAAAATCAGTGATATGAGCTCTTTACTGGTTTAGAGTGCTAAAAATAGTCGTGACAGGAGCAGTCAATAAAAGAGGAAGAGACATGAAGTGTGAGAGATCACCTCCATTGAATCTTTGTGATATCATGAATGTAATGCTGTTCTACTGAATAATTCTCTCTGACTAGCAGCAAAATCATTTGTCCACGTTAAACACTTTATCTATCTCATTGAATTGTTTATAACCTTATGCATCTCCCATAGCACATAGCCTGGCCTGGCCTGGCCCACACAACATATGAATCACTGGCATGTCTACCGGTACTGTACCCCCACCTCTAACAGCTACTTAAGTCCTGCTGTTTACAAAAGCATACATATTCCTGTACTGTCCAGATTCCTGCAAAAGCACCTGCAGCTCTGTCTCAGTGGTGCCAGAAGAGCTCAGCATCCCTGGAAACACAGCCACTCACCTTTGTAGAGCGGTGTTTCTCTGGCCTTGTTGGAGATGTCGGGCTCTGCCCCAGCCTGCAGCAGGGTGAGCAGGCAATCCAAGTTGCCACGGCTGGTGGCCAAGTAGAGAGCTGTCTCCTCATTGAGTGTGCGCTGGTCGATTGTGCCAGGGTATGCTGTGAGTAAATGGCAAGCCCAAAGTCATTATGGCATGTAGTAAGTACACAAATATCTGCAGCACCGTCACCTTTCAAAATCCTTGGAGTCTGAGGTGAGTTTTCATTATTTATTTATTTTCCTTTTCCATGAGCAAATAAGAATATACTATAAAATCACTATGCCTCAGATTAAGTGTGTAAATCAGTAGCAATTTAGATTAAAATGTTCAGCTATCACTAGTAATACTGAAAGCTGCTGAGTAACTGCTCTTCAGTACTAGCTTGAATGAAAACTATGGTAGTTAACCACCTTTGAGCACCAACAAAGAAGCGCTGGACTGGATCTCCAGCTGGTGGGACCTGGGGCAATTGCTGTCAGCTACGGCAGCCAAGCAGTTCACAACAGCTGAGAGCTCAGCTACAAGCCTTTACTGTGAGAAATCCTGGCTTGGCAAAATTCCTCAAGATACAATTTTCTCCTGAAGATCCTAACTTTCAGAGGCTTCAGTCTGGAAACCTATTCTCAAAGAGAAGGTGAAATTAATATACAGTCAGCTTGAAAAAATACTTCACATACAGTTCCAGGCAAGGACTGGGCTGCTGCTAATCCTGCTTTTTAGTTTATTTGTATTCTTCTTCTCCCTTTTGTAATGAATTAGTTTTAATTTCACTGACCTTTTTGCAGCAGGCTCAGGCAACCCACTTGGCCATAGTACGCAGCTTCATGGAGGGGTATCCAGCCGTCCTTATTAGGTTTAGAGAGGTCTTTTCCTGATTTCATCATGTTACATACTGCTTTTTCATCTCCATCCTTGATTGCTGCCACTACGGGGTCAAGTTCTCTTTAAAACAAGATTAAAACCTGATTACTGTTTCCTTCATTAGCGAGAAAATATTGTATTAAATATTTGTGGCCCTAAGGTGTCTTGCTACAGAGCCTGTAGGCATAAAATTTGTCTTCTCTAATTTGGTCATTTGCAGCAGAAGAACCACTGGCTGGAGGTGCTGATCTCTTTGCTTTGAGTGTAAGGAAAGTGTAGATGTGACTAATCTCTGACAAAAACATTTATATATTAAATATATAGAGTTCGGGGAGACCAGCTCTAGCTGTGCTCTGCACCCTGCCATGAGCATCCATAGTTGTGATAATTACATCACCCTCCCATGTGGTGTTTCCATTTAAGATCTTTTAAACAAGATCAGCTTTGAAGAGAATTACCCCTGTCCATTCCTGAAGAAACTTTAAACTTTGATTTGGAGGTGGCTTAGCCCTTGAGCAGAAATTAATCTCCATTAATCTTGTTCTTGTGTTTTAAAGATACCTCCTATTTCTCTTATGCAAGCCTGTTTTCAGGAGTTAGCTGGACCAGTCATGAAGAGGGGTGAGCCCTCGTTAGATCATGTGAACACTACAGTGGTGGTCTGGGCTCTCCTTTTTCAGCCAGGGATTAAAAAAAAAGTATCCACCCATCCAAATGAAATTCTGGGCTACCCTTTGTGACCATGCCCCAGAGAACCCCAGCTGTTATTTCAGCACTGAGTACTCAAATTTTCAGAAATGATAGCCACTTCAGACACCATAGACCTTCAAATATATGTCTTTGGTGTCCCTATAAGACTTGTTAGGTGCTAGATACTTCTTAAAATCTGGTGTTTAGAAGGCTGCTTGGGAGCAAACCCATTAGCTTTGTCAACAAGTCCACTCTTGCAAAGCTCCTAGCCAAGTTAGCAATTCCCAAGCAACAGCAGCAGTCAGGGGCCTCTGGAACCCTGACTGGGACCTGGTGCTAAGCTGTGAAGTGGTTTGTAGTATGGTCCATTTGAACACAGCAAACCACTGTAAGGCTATATAGGGTCAAGTAACTTCTAGGAACAAACAGTAAAAGGAATGAAAAAATATTTGGGAGAGAATATTTTAAAGCCTCTTAGGAGTAAAACGTCATTGAAATGTGTAGGGTCACTGCAAAGTGTTAAAGTAGTATTTCAGTTTTTAGCAGTGAAAAGAAAAGTAACATGGAAGTCACCTTTTTTAATGCTATTGCATTCTGAAGCTTTCAAGAAGGCACTCACTGTGAAAATCTACTAAGTGTGCTCCATGACACCTAGAAGTGGGACAAAATGAGCAGCCTGCAAGCGAGCTTCGTCCTGACAAGCCTTCCCTTTGCCAAGGAGGCATTCTGCCCAGTCTGGGCAGCAACCCATGTCCCTGAGCTCTGCAAGAGCAATTGCAGAGCAGGGCTGACCTGGGCACACCGGTTCTGCTGCAGAGCCACAGCGAGAGCTTCTGTGGGACTTCCCGCTCTGCTGGAGTCCCAGCGCTGCCTGACAGTCACCATACATGGTACCACGGCCCAGCAGTGCCCGCAGAAGGGCCTGTCCCCCTTCTTCCAGCCTGGCTGAGGCTGCCGGCTGCACAGCAGGAGCTGGTACCCTGCAGCCCATGCAGGCAGGATCCTCGCCTGCGGTGGGCAGCCCTGTGCTGTGCCTTCCAGTGCTAGCACCTCCTCCTGCTCTGCTGAGCTGTGCTGGGAGAAGTCAGCCACCGCATGGCTGAGCTCCAGGACAGCAAACACCACAAGGGAAGAAGCATTTTTTTCAGTTCTAATGGAGACTTGCAATAAATGAACATGAGCTATATTTTTTCAGAGACTGAGAACAAGAGAATGCTGAAAACATAGGAGAGTTTTTGGTTTGAACTAACTTTAAAATCTTGCAGCCTTGAAGGCAGAGATACTGGGGAGGGAGGTGCATGTCTCAGAGAAGGAATACAGTATGTGATGAAGGTCATGCAGGGCAGTGACGATGGGAACAATCAGAAACTTTGGTTATGACAGTAGGTTTACAATGCCATGACAGAGTGAGATCAGATACAGGAAAATACGGGCAGCCTAGCACAGGGGTCCTCACAAAGCAGACCCTTGGTACAACGTCTGCATGTAGCGCAGGTTACAGGAGCAGCACAGGATTTCATTGCCTTGCAGGGGCTGCACAGATCAACAACCTGAAAATCACACAGGCTTCATTAATTTCAGCTTGCCCAGAGGTACCCAGTCTGTGCCATAAACACAGATATTAGCACTGAAAAAAGTCACCAAACTGCTTCTTTGAGGATAAACTCAGTGCCTGGGGTAGAAGCAGGTGAACACAACACAGGTGCCAAGAAATAGGAAAACATACCATTTCCCAGGTGAAAAAATACTTGTTCCCTCTTGTTCCTTCTCTATAGTTGTAAGGAGTGGTCACAAGACAGCAGGGTCACAAAAATAGCAACACTGGAATGGGGAGAGATATGGGACACAAAGCCAGGCATTTAGCCTGAGGAGATAACAGCTAGAGCAGGCAGCTGCCTCCCTGGCCACAGCCCAGCCAGGAGGAACTGCCTGACCTTCTATTAACTGCTGGACTGATGTCCCAGGGACACTGCTGTACCTCCATACCATATAGAGTACCCTGCGGACTAAAACCGAAGTGGCTAGTTTTGTGTAGATAATAGATTTTTATACAGGCATTTGAAATTGAGCATTTTGTTGAAGGCAGTCAACAGCAACAACTGGCATGTTTAGCTGAGAGAGCAGGAGGAGATGAGGATCTTGGTCTTTAACAGCCTCTGGCACAAGGCTGCTGAAGACATCTGTTGTTCTATGTAAAGGTTCATGTTACACATGCGGGGCTCCTCGTTTCCACCTCAGGATTAGGGCACAGGATAGTGTTACCAGTGCTCTGTGAGTTACTGCGTGCCAGGTGGGCCATGGCAGATCTATGTGCATGAGGCTGGCATGCAGCAAACGCAAGGTGAACCGCATTTGTTGAGACCTCCGTGAAAGCAGTGGGTACCTAGAATCTGTGGTAGGGTTAAAAATGTGTGAAGAATCAGTTACTATTCTGCTCGAGCCCTCAGATGTTGAATGAAGCAAACTTCTGTCAGGGTCCTTGACCTTAAATGATTCCCCAGTAAGATGAGGGGGTTTGCTGGACCAGGCTGTAAGTGCTTTAGCCAAGGAAATTCCAGATCAGTACAGAAAGTTTAATGAATCTCCATGTGAAATCCTTGTTTTCTGCTTGGCTCATAGTTGGCTGTTATAAGAAACCAACACATTCTGCAGCTTGGATTTCATCAGCTATAGAAAAGATGAGTATTAGAACTATGGAAGAAGCCTGAAAATCTGATGAAATCTTAACCTTATAGGTGAATCAAAAGAATTACTGCATTTCAAATGCCAGTAGCCAAGGAAATAAATACTCATTGCAGAAGAGATATATAGTAGAGACAATTGTGAGTGCTGAAGATGTTCAGTGAAGCACAAAAAGATTCAGGAAGCTCCTTCGGTTCCTGGCAGCCTGGTGAGAAGCAGGCAGCATGAAGGTGAAGGCAACTGTCATCCCTGCCTGGCTTTGAGACCAGGGCTATAAAACAGCCATGTATCATGCTCTTCTGTGGATTCCTAGCCACATTTTTGCTCTCACTGGGCAGCAGAGGAGGACTAGCTCTCAGCCTTATCCCAGTTTCATTGTGGACTGAACTCTATTGAGCTCAGTGCTGCAGAAAAGTCTGCCCTCCAGCCATTGCACCCAGAGCAGGAGAGAGGCATGCAAGGTGTGCAGAGCACCTAATGAGAGGATGCAATTTCTGTGTGGCCAAGGGGAGCTGGCAGGTGATGAGGGTGTGGGAAGCTTTGTGTTTCAGCAGAAAGAAGTTTCCACATGTGTCAGGGAGGGCAATGTCAATGGAGAGCTGGGTACAGAGCCTGGATCAGCCAGGGTGTGGGATACTATAGAGCTTGGTGAGGGACAAAAGGAAGACTGGTGGAGGGGTTTTCTGCAAGACACAGAGAAGTGCTGCCTACAACGCTTTCCTCTCTTCATCTAATAAAAGCAGGTGCATGCATCTGTTCTGCCTCAGAGAAAGCTGTAATAAACCCATCATGGTGCGGACATTTCCACTACACACAGGCACCTGGGCAGAGCTCCAACCACTTGCTAGCCTGTCTGCTTTCCCCATCCATGACTGTGTAAACCTGAGCTTATTTACAGTCTCTGCCAAAAGCAAAATGTGGCCAGGAGGATCAAAGTCAGTCGAGCTGGTTCCCTTCTTGTGCAGGTAAGATGTGGTATGGCTCCCCAGCAGCCCTCCTCAGTGTGGCAGGACAATCAGGTATTGCTGTGAACAGGCACTGCATCTTGGGAGCATTTATAAAATACTTACTTTGAAGGACTGGACTTTCTTACCCTATTTATATACTGCAATAAAATGTTTGTTTTCCCCACCATTGAACCATGAACTTAATACCAATGCAGTTGCTATCAGCACCTGCCTGCTTCATCTACCATGTTCATAGAGGAGCCAGCCTATATAAATAAATGCAGGCATCCCTTCCCTGCTGTTCTTGTCACCACAGAGCTACCAAATGACCCAGAGTCCCCAGGGCACATGCACTGGAGGGATGGACAAGGATGAAGGAGGAGAAGAGAACAGGGGAGGTTTGGGGTAGGTCACCTGCAAGAGCCTGGGCATGGTCCAGGGCGGCTGGGAGGTTGGAAGGAAGAGTGGGAATGCAGCAAGGGTGCTGTGCAGGTATCAACAAGACCTCTCCAGGCATTTAATGAACTCCTCCAGATGAACATCACCATTTCCCCCCCACCAAACACCATCGCCACCCAGAAGATCTGGCTGAGGGGGAGAGTGGGCAGCAAGGCATGTTTTGATCGCAGGGAAAAGCGGGAGAGAGAGGCACTTACACGGGCTGGGATGTGCTGGACATGCTGCCGTCGTACCTTCGTCTGAACCCCCAGGCTGCCCCTGAGCTGGACGGCTGAGGATGGCCTCTCGGCTGGGCCGCCAATCTGGAGTGGCGATGACATGAATGAAATAAGGAGAAATACTCCGAATAGGAGAAACAGGTCATGTTGAGGCAGAAACAGAGACACACATCCACAGAGACGGAGCGAGAAAGCCTGTCGGTCAGGGCTTTGAATAAAAGCAGATGGCCACGGGTTGCTCTGTGCTGGATTCAGCTGCTCGCTCGGCTCGAAATTATTTTTGGCCCTCTGAGGAAGCGTCAGGGGATTCAAATGACCATATAAGACAACAGTGAGGTTAACCCTACCACCACCGCACAGGAAGCAGGCATGAGGCGAGGTGACATTCATCACCTCCGAAGTGCCACGCGAGCAGGTCAGAGGTGGGGGTGGAGGAGGACCCAGGGCCCCCGGGTGCCGGCTCCATTTCCAGCCCAGCTCTCGCAGGTGGCAGAAGAGTTCAGCAATGCTGGAGATCTGGAGCTACAAGCTGCAAAGGTTTTCCCTCCAGTGAGAGGGCAAAAGCTGCTGGGCTGAGGCAAAGGCAGGGCAGGTTAATGAACAGAACTGCAGACACTGTCTTTTGCCAAAATAGCAGGTGTCAAAGGACCTTCTACGAAGGCAGGACCAAACAGCCAGGGAAGCCCTTATTCTCCCACACACTGGGTCCCTGCCACAGAGCTGACAGTACAAGGGCACGGTAACGACACTGAGAAGCCATGACCTTTGATGAGAGCAGGACTGCCTGCTGTACAGCATCTTGATTCTATAGCTATGAAACGCACTTACTGCTCATCAAATTGTCCCCAGTTTCCCAGCCTTGGAAACCAGTCACAGGTGATAATGAGTGAGGTGTCAGAGGACAGTGGAGTTATGAGAAAGAAGGAGGAACAAAACTGCAGTTGCTCCCAGCTTATTACAGAAAAAAATAGTTTAGAAGGATATTTTTCTATCTTACTTGATTTTAGGGTGACTTTGTAACCTCTTCCTCCCCCTGCCCCCATTGAGAAATCTGCCTTTTAAAAAATGAAAGGAGAACAATGTCTGGTTTGGAAACTGTCAGCAGATGTCTCTAACCCACAGCCCGGCATCACAGGGGAGGGAGATGCTGCCACGCTTCTTGTCTGGAGCTGCTCTTAGCTGAGTGGTGAGATTGCGATCAGACTCTGATCTGAAATAACTACATCCTTTCAAGTCTGCAGTATATAAAAGGTAGCCAGCTCACACTGTTTTATATGCCTGTTTTTGGCCTCTCCTGTGTTTTCCCCTAACAAATGCTGTGTTCCCTCTCTGGCGAAGCTCAAGCCCAGCATCCAGCATATCCATGGGGGAAAGGAGCTGCTGGCTTCAGCAGGCTTGCTTTCATTCAGGAGGCCATGTAGCAGTGTCCCTTATTTTATTTGTTGCTTAAAACAGGCAACAACAAGCAAATTCTCATTTTGTTGCAGTGGTGTAAATTGTTGACCCCATTGGATTTATAGCAGACTCTGGCTTTCAAGCTAATGACAGACTCGCAGAGCAGCCGCTTGGCAAAGCTAATTAGAAAGCACGTGTCCAGGCAGGGGAAGCTGTTTGGCCCTTTCCAGGCAGGGTGTTTGGGCTGGGGCAGCTCTGACGGGCACTCACTCACCTTTGCCACGGGTAGATGCGGTAGGGCGGGTTGTGGCTGCTGGCGCGGCTGGGGGACGCCTCGCCAGGACCTCCCACCAGCGGCTTCTGGGCAGCTGCTGGACCCACTGGGTCCTCTCCCAAGCTCTGCTGGATGGCCATCTTTATAAGCTCGTCTTCACTCAAGCTACTGTACAGACTGTATTCCTCGGAGCCTATTGTTTGTCTTTGAGTATTTGCTGCCATCGTAGCCATTTTATGTTATTTTGCTTTCCTGTAGGAGAAAATTGTGATCATCAAAATCTGGAAAATGAAAGAAAGAAACTCAACTATCATGTGCTTTTGTTCAGCTCTGCCTCTTGATTAGACTGACCAGAAAACCTTCAGAAATCCTTCACCAGTGAAAGAACATTATCAGCTAAAATCTGCATGTGAACTTAATGAACTAACTCATTTCTATCACATAGAAGTAACTGATTTAGCTGATATGTAAAAAAGGGAAGGGAGCTGCTGCAAGCAAGGCAGGTTTTTATCTACTTATTCTGGTTACCACAGCTCAAGAGAAAAGTAGGTAAAGGAAATCCCCATAAGATTAGAGATACAACTTTAAAATGAATTTATGAATTTGCCTAGGAAAATGCCAATAGATATCTCTCTTTTTTTTTTTTTTTTTTTTTTTTTTTTTAATGTCTTGCTCTAATTGCAGAAAATTAAGGGAAGAGATTTGTCTCTCTGCTGGTTTTATGCAAGGGCAGATTCTCCACCATGAAGTGTAAAGACACTGTGGAGTAATTTTTTTCCACTTTATCTGGAGATCTCTTGAGCAACATGCAAAACTATTCTTTGAAGTGGCTTTCTTTGTTTCACACAGCTAGAAGAGCAAAATGACACTGCTCAGTTTCGCTTCTGATTTTTTTGCTTTTTACAGAACAAAATTTAAGGTCATGAGCTTTAAGACTTATGGTCAGACTCTCTTACAAAAACTGGTGGTTGCGAGCTGGAAGTGAGAGTAGGGGGAAACATCAGGACACACTCAGCAATCACAGAATGACTGTAAACCATCACCGCAGTGTGGACTCAAAAAAGGCAAAGGCAATCCAAAATATTATCATAATTCCAGCAGTGATAGTACCAATGCCATGAACAGGTCAATGCTCTATCAAGAGCCCATCTGGGTGCCAGAGAGCACTCTGGCTACCAGTGTTCAAGAGTCGAGGGCTTTTTTTCATGGGAGGAGATGGAAAAGGTTGCCTCTTCTAAGAAGATGAGAGCCAAGAGGGAATAGGTTTGCTTTTTATAAGCACACCAGTGAGAGAGAACTGTGTAAAATAATGGAGAAATCTGGGACGAGAAGCAACGGGTACAAGATGCCTGCAGATAGATCAGGGGAGGACAAGGAGCCAGCAGAAGGATGCTGTGGAGGCACATCCCCAGGCACAGAGAGGCAAGGGGCTGGCTGAGTGCATCAGCATGGCTGGTGACAAAGCTGCCTGTCCCCCACCCTCGAACCATCAACCCCTGCAATCCCACAGCAGGGCTGGTCTCCAGCTCCCCACAGCCCTGCCCAGCCATGGGCCTTGTTGCCCTGGGCCCCCTGGCAGAGCCACACACGGGGCTGGCAGAGCCACACATGGGGCTGGCAGAGCCACTCTGCCTCCTGCTGCTCAGGACCTGCCCCCGCCATGCTGGGCACCACTGATGGTGAAGCCGGCACACATGGCCCCTCTCTCCGCAGCCCTGGGCTCTGTGCCTGCTCCTTAAGTGCCCAGGGCAGCCTGGTTTCCCAGGGACTCTCACCCACATCAATGGCAATGGGGTCCAGTATGACACAAGCCTTGTGCCAGAAGACTGCCCTGCTCCTGCAGTCCTCACTGCTGTGTGCAAGGCCAAGGGACAGTCCTGACCTGGGGGAAATGGAAACTCCCCAAATGGCAACAAAGCCTTATCTGTACATGTTGAGACACTCATGTTTGTTCCCCTAAACATAATAAAAACCAAGACAAACCAAAATTAATACAGTTTGAAGAAATTGCAGTTACTTAAAGTAAGCCATAAGCAACATAAAATCTTGGATTTAAGCTTTTCACTTCAGAAGTGGTGATATCTCCCACATTAGCAACCACCTCAGACTCCAAGCATACACCAGAAGAAGTGGGAAGAGTTCAAGGGTATAGGGAAGCCCAGCAGATTTCAGATTGACATTATGACTTTTAACAATGAATAATGTATTTTACAGTCATGAAAACTGCCAAAATAAAACCTTCTGTTGCTATAAATAATCCAAAAATGTTTGTTTTTCATTTTCTGCCAGATCTCTCGTGGCTGCCATTGGTTACCTTCACCACTGAGAGCTGGTGTGCCTCAGCTCTGCTATGACCCTCACTGTCCCAAGAACCAAGCCCAGGCATCAAGCCGCTGATAGATCCCACACAGAGCTGCTGCCTGCCCTGTGCCCCATCTGCTCTAGTACCTGTCCTTGGCTGCGCTCCAGTCCATGGCTGGCCAAGAACCATGACACAGCTTTGTTTTCCCAGCAGCTTCTGCTGCTGCTTGGCTTACTCAACTCCTGGCACCCTGGGCAGCACTTCCATAGTCTGTCAGCCCACATACTCACTCAATAACTGGTGCGCTGCAGATGTGCGAAACCCACAGGCTGGAGTCAGAGGGCTTGTCTGCAGCACCCAGCACTGCAATGCCTAAATGTAGCAGAACCCTAAATTACTTCTCTGCAACAGACCTGGCCCTGATGGTGACTCAGAGACCTAAACTAAGCAGTTAATAGAGAGGGCAGGATCTGATTGTAAGTTCGTAACGCAGGTGATGCACAACAACTCTTTGGAGGAGGCAAGAATACAGATGAAATTGCTCCTCTTTGAGGGCAACCTCTGCCAGTAGAGCATGGGACACAGACCCCTCCTCTTTATCCTCCCCAACCCCACCGCCAGCATCCTGACAGCGCAGGAGGCAGAGCAGGCAGGGGGTCCAGCCTCACGTACATCTGAGCTGGGTGTTGGAATCCCTTTGTGGGCAGGCAGGACTTTGAGGAGCACACAGGAGACCGCTGCTGATGTGACTCTGCACTCTGGCACAAAGGAAAAAGTGGTTTAGGTGCCTCATGAAATCCCCCAGTGGATCTAGGTATAAAAGCAATATCTGGACATCTTCCCCTCCCTTGTTCTTTTGTTTCACACCTTGTGGAGACACAGGAAGGGTGAGAGAAATTTTGAGTTTGGGGATCACTTCTATTTTACCCTCTTATTCTTTGCGTGGGTTAACTGGGTCCTACCCACTCTTAGGGAAAAGGAAGAACCTCCTCTGCCTGTTGGTGATCATCACTAATCTAAATATTTTGACAGGAGTCCCACAGAGTGCAGAAACAACAGTGCTCGCTGCAGATCCTGCCACTGATTCATCCTGCAAGAAGAAACATTGCGGGGCCCAAAATAGAAAAAGCTTTCAGTTCTGCTCATCTGACTGGCACAACCCCGAAGAAGGTGTGAGGCTCGTGTCCTGGGGCTGCAGAAGCCTTTGGGTTGGTCCTGATAGCCAAGGGCAGTCTTGGCTGTCCTGATCCCTAGCAGAGATGGTTCCAGTTGGGCTTCAAGTCATTCCTGCTTCCCTCTGCCTGTCTCCCCTACCTCAGACTGACCTGCGGGGTGTGTCTGAGTTTGGCAGGAGGCACCACACATGCCTCCTCCCTACAACTCCCTGTGCCATGGCCCTGAGCAGAGCAGAGCCACCACTCTCCCTTTCCACATGGAGATGCTTTTGTTTGAAGCTATAGAGCCACAAGGATTAGGCACTATTTCAGCCTATTTCTGTAACAAGCCATGATGAGCCAGCTGAGCTGCAGTAACAGACGGAGTGTGTCTCCTCAGCTGGAGGCAAATGCAATGCAGCCTGATCCAGTTTAACCTTCTTCCACCACAGCTGAGCTCCGTGGCATCGCCTGGTGCTGTTGTAGCTGCCCAGACCTACCCTGGCTTAGGTGACACAGTAGGGTTAAGGTAACCACATCAGTGGCCTGTGGTGAACTAGTACAACCTTATAAAAGCCCACTAGACCAATGCACTATAAGCTTTTGTAACAAAGGTGTGAGAAAAATCAGTCTTTGTTGGTAGGAATGGTTGAATCAGTTTGGATAAAATTCTTCCAAAGTGGTCTTTCTAAATGCAGCTTGAATCTATTTGCTTTTTCTAAGCCTGATTACTGTATGTTTAAAGTACTGGAATCAGATTCATAAGTTAAATGCTGGGTTTACTGTTCACCCTAATTTCAGGTTTTTGAGGGACTTTTTAATGTCTGGCTGTCCCCTGCATTTCTCTGGCAGCCCATGAGCTGGCAGGTAGCACAGAGCATTGCATGTGCTGTAAGAGTAGAACCTGATTTTTAAAGCTGTGGGTATAGTGCCCTTATTATTCCTTAGATGTCACTTTGCCTTCAGGTGTGCATGGCTTCATTAGTGATATCTCTTGGCAGAGACACATCTTAGGATACTGCTGCCTGTGCTGCCATTTAATAGCTCAGTCTGACAAGATCTTCTGGATCTAAATTTACCATCATTTCCATATAGGGACTGATCCTGATTCTTAATTTTACCATCCTGGTTTCAGTGAGAGTTTGTTGATTTAGATGTAGAAATCAGGTCTGTGTTATCCAGAGGTAACCTGACTGCATCCACCAACCAGAAGGTAAGGTTGAAAATGAAACGTTTGTGCTTGGACCAGGCTGTGAGCTCTGTCCTGTGTTAAAGAGCAGATGTACCTGGCAGATCTGGGAAACCAAAGGTACAACTCACCAGGGTGACTACTAGTAACCACCCACATTGTGGTAAAAGCCACAGACAAACACAATTAGTTTGCTACTGTAATTGGCCTACAAGCTCTGTCAACATATGGTGTTTGGGAGAATGGGCCTCTGATCCCTGATGCAACATAAATAAACAACAAGGATTACCTCTGGCTTTGAACATGCAGAACTGCTCTATTCAGTACCATTAGCATCTGAAACAACTGGTCTCCATTGATAGTACTTCCTTATAAAAAGCTTAGCAAGACTGCTTGATCCCAGGCAGCAGAATTAGCAGAATTACTTATTGCTGTCAGAGGAGGGTGGCAGGTGAGTGACAACGTCATTAAGGGAGTAGAGCCAGGAACGCTGCCTGCCTTTGCACTGAGTTTACCCCAGTCAGCTTGTAACTCAATACAGGACCTCAGTATTTATGGCTCAGTCTGATAAACCACATTTCTAAAAACAAATCTTTGAGAGGCTGCAAAAGAGAAAGAAGAGAAGAGAAGAGAAGCAGCTTGCTCATTTTGCTTTTTGTAAGGGATGACTGAGTGCCAGCTTCTGCAGATAGATACGTGTTTGCCCTTCCATGTGTTTGCCTTTACTTCTGAAAGCAGTGAGAGTGCACATAGGGAGAAGGTAAATGTGATTGGAAGTCTTCACAGTAAACCAAGCCTCCACTTCAGCTCTTCCTGCAGCACCTTTCAGGTCAGATCCTCTGCTAGCAATGGAAATTAGACCAACTGACAACCCTTAAAGTGCTCACATTTTTTCTGTGTTTAAGGTCAGTTTCCAGATAAATCTTTGCAGTTCTTAAAGGATATTATATTGAGTCACTAATTCTGGGAAGCAGGTTTTGTTATTGTTGGTTGTTTTTCATTTGGTTGTTTTGTGGTTTTTTTTTAAATAGTAAGGTTTTCAGTGCCCATCAGATCTGCCAAAGCTGGCACATGAGAAGGAGGACACCTTGTGCTGTACAGCCGTAGCAAGAGGCAAATATATTTTGTAATGATGACTTATGCAAAACGCTCACGTTCCAGCCCAGTGCTGAAGGAGCAAATACAGGCTTCCTAAAGGAATCCTCCAAGCAAACAAATCCCCTTGTCCAGCCCTAGCTGTCAAAACAGGTCACCTATCAGCCTGACATATGTTACAATGCCATTAATTTGTGACTCTCTGCAAATCTTTACTGGAAACGCATACACCTGCAAACTTTTATTTCTTCTCAGAAAGCATTAACTCAAATGGCATTCAGTGCAATATTACCTTCATGTCGTATCGACTGGAAATTTATAAATGAAATAATTCATTTGGTGATGTCATTTTTTCCCCCTCACACTCCACCTTGCGCTCTACGTTGTACACATATGTTGTAACAATTATTTCTGAGCAAACTATTTTAGGGATAAAGATATAAGCATCAACTGCAAGTAGAACAAGGAAAAGGGAGAGCTACAGTCTTCTTAATACCAGTGAGTGGTTTATGACTTATGTGAAAAACAACAACAACCAAACACAATTCAAAACACCAAAAGCAAACCACAAAATCTCCCAAGACTGTGTCAGAGTGTTAAGTTACAAACTGCTATAGGAATAAACATTTGCATAGACATAGCAAACTGACAGATTGAAAATGATAAATAAATTCAAAACATGCATATTTGAATTACCTTTTTGTTCTGCAATAAAAGGGTAATAATACTGTTGAAATGGGTTATCTTCTTGATTAGGTCTCAATTCAGAAAATCCTTGCTGGTATTCATCTCCCTGCTTTGCCTGGATGTTTCGATCAACTGCAGGGCAGCTTCGAAACACTCCCGCTTTGAAGCCTGGAGTTTATTTCTGGATCACCCCATGATCAGCAAATACAAGCCAAAATATAAGTTGTTCTGAATCTCAGATTTCCTGTTTGAATATGCACGGCAGAAACTTTTACTCATCCTAAAGTTCTTTGTTGCATTATCTGAAGAACTTCACTTCATCAAGCATCCTGTAGCTAAATGACACAAAGCTGACCTTTCTATTACATCATTATTTATTGTCCCTGACAAGTAGACCATATATGGACATGTTTCTGGAACCTAAAGAGAAAAAAAAAATTGCCTTATAATTTTGAAGTAAAATATGTTGTCTTGGAGTTTTATTTACTTGAGAAGAAGCGAGCTCAATTTTCTTTTAGCTGCTGCTTGTTAAACAAAACAGGCAAACATTAGGTGAGTATTTATTGATGTTTTAGAGTGGTTCACATATTTTTAAGGCTGCAAGTTTGAGACTTCAGGATTCCAAATGATGACAAAAGCAGCTGTGAACCTTTTCCAAGCAGTATTTGTAAGAGCTTACTACTGGAAAAGAACTGCTCTCGTACCACATAAACGTGAACAACAGACCCTCTGTCAGATTCCTCAAGGCCATAAATGTGAAGTGGTAGCCATCTTCCCCACATCTGGCAGAGGGCAAACTGGCCAAGGGAGAGATAGCACTGATCCAGGGATGAGCTAGAAGAAAGCAGTCAGGCACATAGAGGAGAATTGACACTGTTGGATTAGCTGGAACTTGGGGATAATTCTCAGTTTGGGCTGGTTTCTATGTGTTTCCCCAGCCAATACGATGAATGAAGAGAAACAGTAAAATGCAGTACTAAAATGATGCCTATGTGTTTTCCTTCAGCACCTGCATCACTAATTCCCATGGCAAAATGTTGCATATGAAGAGAATAAAGCCTAGACTGCATTGGGTCTGGTTTCCTTTTGAAGGACTTTGTTGACCCTCAAGCTGGCTGTACTCACCTGTCTGTGCATAAACACCCCTCGTCTAAGGCTTAGCAAGAGCAATCTTGAAGGGAACCAGTTTAGCAAGACCATACCATCCCCTAATGGGTGATCCTTTCCAACTCACCTCCTTTGCTTTTAGTGTCTTTCAAGACCAGCATCATTCCCTCTCTATGCTTACTCCTTGATCCGACTTGCTCTGGCATGACAAGATGGCAAGTACGTGACACGTCCCCCTCCTCAGCTGCCACCAAAACCTTCTGCCCCTCATAACTAGTGCTAGGGCTGCTGTTTTGCCCGAAGTTAAGGACATTCAGCAGTTACTGTGGCAGGCAAAGGAACCCTGGATGTCATCACCAAGAGGGTGTGAAACTCTTACGCCCTTGACAACATGTCAACCTCCGTGACTTTTGAAAAGCACCCAGGACTTTTCTCCCTGATATTACTTTCGGATTATAAGCAGCCTTGGATTAGAACCAAGAGTGAGTATCTAGCACATTTAACCCTTCTGCTTGCCTTTTGTCAGTCTCTCATCAGATCCATGCCTTTGGCACTCTTATGGCTGGCTTGATGTCTCACTGAACTCAAGAAAAAATGCCGATATTGTGATGCAGATTCACGCTTGGCGGAGGCAAGGGTACCTATGTCTACCAGGATGGACTGTTTGATTAGAAAAAATATAGTAGGGCTCAGTGGCTGTGAACATTGCAGGTGGTTCCCCCTGCTATTCACGCCAAGCACCCTGCACTTCCCTCCTACACTTCTGGGTTTCCTTGAAAAATCCCGCGCACCTCTTTGATGTATTTGGAACTCATATGAATGCTACTGTACCATTTTCCAATAAAAGCACATGACTGTGCTTCAGAAGATCTATTTTCAGATACCACTAACTCTCCCTTTTGTCTTGAGTAAATCATTTAACTCCTCTGTTTCTCATTTCCTACATTAGTGAAGTAGAAATAATCAAATCCATTAACTTCAGAGAAGAGTTAAAAATTCCTTGCGGATGGGAAGCCAATGAGACAACATATACAGATAGATATTGCCAAATAAGACCTTTTTTAATTGGTATCTGTGAAATACTTTGGTATCCTCAGAGGAAGACCTCATAGAATTTTGAAATATTAATTACAGAAATATTACTGTACAGGAATGAAATCATACATTTGGGGGTTGACTTTTTTTTTTTTCCCCCCAGTAAAACAATGTTGTGGCTTTAATAATACCTCCAAAGCGTGATAATAACAATCATTATGATTTATTACTATTGCATCAGATTTGTTAATATTTCCCTTGGGGTATGCACAGTTATGGATCTGCATTTTCAGACTCAAGACATTCCTAGAGATTACAAAATGTCACCTGCAAAAATAAATACATAAATTAATGCTATTTTCTGGGACAGATTTCAAACCCAGACACTGAATATTAGATCGGTTTTCTTTTGTTTTAAATAGAAAATTACAGGAACAGCCAACTCATGGCAATGAGGGAGTGAGCTAGGGTCTCTCAAACAGGGCGCAAAAAAAAGACATTTTAATGTGAAAGAAGACAAAGAAGCATGACCACATGAAGATAAGAAATGGCTAAACAAACAGCGAGATTCACTTTGTTCTTCATATTTCCTGAAAATAACCAGCAGAAGTCAGGCTAGGAAAGCACATTCAACATTTCCTTCACTTTTGGGTTTGTTCAGAGTCTTTAATTCCATTAGTGGAATTAGGTAACCCTTCAGCTCTACTAAGTGCTGTTTTGTTTCAAGACACAACTGAATCAGGCAACTGAGGTTGGTAAAAAAACCAAACCAAACCCCACCACAAACAAACAAACAAGCAAACCAAACCAAAACCACATATGCAAAAAACAAACAAACAAACAAACCAAAACTCAACCAAATGAAAAAAAAAAAAACCCAAACAAAATTCATTTGCACGTATTGGAAGACTGATGAGCTTACTACAGACTCATTTTGTGTACAGAGCTGCCATAGATGTGCCATCACATGGTAAAATTATGGTAAGAAAGGACATTAGCACTAACTGTATTCCTGTACATAACCTGTACCTACCAATGATGATTAAATCTACTGTACCCAAACACTTAGATCATGGGTGGCTGTTCTCGAAATAAGAAAATACTGATCAGTTGTGACAGTAACAGTTCCCGGACAGAAAATCCTCATAATACTTTGCCACAGAACAGAATACTGCTCTGTGCACCAGTTACCTAGAACTGTACTCTGTTACTTATATCTTGTCTGAACTTTTTTATTGTAGAAAGATAGCAAGATGGTTTGGGTGGCTTATTTCAGTGAGGGCATAGACCTAGGGCACACATCTCGGTACCTTTTGCAATCATGTTCCAGTGAGCAGAGCTTTTCATTTGGCATTGCCGTGCTGTGCTTCCATCACTCTCAAAGATCAAATGCAAACACCATAACCAAAAGCTACTCTCCTGTGCCTCCTGCCATACAACCCACGTTCAAATAATGAGAAGACAGAAACTCCCACAGGGGAAGATGGTTTCAATTTCCATTGCAAGAACTAATGATTGCTTTGGCCACAGTACCCTGAGAAAGGCAAGGAGCCAGAGGCACTTGTATGGGAAAAGGTGCAGGATGTCACACACGCCCAGGGGTAGGAAATACAATATACGTTATTTCTTGCCGACTCTGCTGCCTAAATACTTCAGTGCTGCAAGCAAGTGTTTTGAGATCACTCTACTCAGAACATAATTCCCCTTTCTGGAGGAATTTATCCCACGCTAATGGCTCCTGACTCACACCTCCGAGTCAGAGTGGACTTCGGTTCAGTGTACAGCTTCCACCTTTGCACAGTGGCTCTGGAAAGAAAATTTTTACCTTTCAGATACAAACAAAATGGAGGCCTCACTCCTCTGGAAATATGGCTGGAGCACAAAGGGGAACACCCATGATCCAGGGCCCTAACCCCCATTTCAGGTATGTGATGCCTCAGCCCGGACCTGCCCTGCCCATGAGCTCTGGGAGAACGTGCAGCTACAGCAGTCACTGCCTCTCTGCAAATGTCACCGTAAGGTCACATCCACTGACTCAAACTGAAAGAAGAACCAGTCAGAGGGAACATGAAATGCTAATATGAAGCGAACATAACCCAAAGACTATATAAATAAATACATGTTCCTTGGAGGAAGAGGGAAAGCATAAACATTATCCTTTAGTTACTCTTTGCTGTGCAAATATCATTTATCTTATGTTATAATGTATGTTAGTAAGAATTGTAATGAAAGACATGTATTTTTCTTGACCTTTACAAAGTCTACAAAATTCAGAGATGTTTCTGCTATGCCATTGGTCCACGGCTCTTGCAGGGGAGCAGGAAGATGAAAATGGCAACAAGACACACAAGCTACTGTGAATAGCAAAGTTCCTGGAAGAAACAGCAGCCCCAAGCCAGCAATGATGGAAAAGTGAAATTGATTTTGATGGGAAACAACCTTTCCACAGCTTTTTTAAACCAGTCTTTGGAAATATACAACAGGTGTTTATCTCTCCATTTGAGCCCCTAGGCTGGTTTATGAACAAAGCCTCTTCTGATGCATTTATCTGGTACCCTCTAATTCCTTTCAGACTGAGTTGTTTCTAACTGTTGTGCCTGCTGTATGCAGTAAGACCTGTTGCATTGCTCTCCTTCCCTTCCCTCAATGACATGAGAACAACAGGCTTTCTAGGTATGGAACTGTCTTTGTTATTGCCACAGATAAGCAGCTCTCAGCAAACAAAAGATGCCCCTACCTAAATTCAGCAGCTTGCAGAAATATCCGTAACTTGGAGCACAATGAAATTCAAGAAATTATGACTTTTTATCTGCTTGAAGTGCTAAGTGTAGCTAAGTGCTACCAGAGTGGCAATGCAGAGTGGGATCCTCCTGTGCAGTGCCCCAGGGAAAAGTGGGTGGTTTTGCTTCCTGAGAGGTGGGCTCCAGCCTGGCTTGGGATGAATGCTGATGGTGGCTTCTGGCCACCCCAACCGGAAGGGGCTTCACTGCCACGGGGCTCAGAAACTCAAGGCAGGGGGACAAGTTGTCACCCATTTTGACTCATGTTACGCTGGCCTGCTCCCCCGATGAGATGGTCAGGCCTGGGACATCATCAGTTGCTGTGCAGACTAGAGCAGTGAAAGAACCAGAACAGACTGTGCTACAGGACACTGCACCATCATCCCTATTTACCCAGTGCTGGTTTTGCTGTGTGGTCAAATTCATATGTAATATACACAACATCTGAAGGTCTGATCAAATGGACTGTCCTTTACATTGGCACTGAGAAAGCTCTGTTGTCCTGCACCGCTTTGAGCACACATGAGAGAGGACCAGAGGTTTATGCCTCCTTTAAGTTCGAATCACAACACCACAGGTTTATTTTGCAGGGCTGACATTTAACTATTTGCCCTACATCTCTCAGGTTAAATTTAGAGCTAAATTTAGGACAAGTGTCTGGACAGAATGTCACATGACACCAGTGTATATCTGTTGCACAACATGCCATACGAACATCTAATGTTCAATTCGGTTAAAAATAACCATACACTTACCTAATTCAGCAGGCTTCTGGACTCCATCTACTGATCTGGTAAGCAGGCAGTGCAATAATAAGAGTCACAAGTACGGTGAGGGAAGAAACATTACTAAATATTTTTCTGTATTCTCTCTTTTTTTTTTTTTTTTTGTATCGAGTAGTAATTACTGTCCCATAGTCATTTATGTGTGGCAGTCTAGATTACCTTAAAAAATGACATGAATAGGTAAACTAGAGTGGATTTTGAAAAGAATTGTAGATTTTTTTTCCCACTGAAATGAGAGGTCTCTGATTCCACAAGAGTAGACTTAAATGGCTGTTAAAACTCCCACCCTAAACTTAGAAGAGGATAGAATCTTTCACAGCTAAAAAGTAGCTTACTACATACTCCATACTCCATACATCCTCATCTACAACAGGGTTAGATGACACCAGTCAATGTGGCTGAGGCAGGAAGACCCAGATCTCCAAACTAAGCATCATCAGCTTCCTTAGCTGGGTTTGGAGACCACAGCTGCAGCAAAAACCTGAGCACAGGAGAAAAAAACCAACAAACCTGTTATACAAGTGTCAAAACCACAAAGTGAGATGGAAAATCTGTTTAACACCTTTACAGTTAAAGGTGACAACAGGCATGGCAAAATAGATGAAGGCTAGATTAAAAAGCTGAGCTACACACAAGCTGCCTTGGTGTTACCAAGAGCTGTAATGATAAACAGGATGTATTTTCTCCATTTGAGCTGTTGCCATGCTTCTGTCCTTTGGCATTTATCTAGGCCCACCTTGCTGATAAGAAAATGTTTTCACTAGGCCTTGGACAGTGAGGCTGCAGGCACTCCAGCAACATGTGGGCCATGGGCATCAACGCCGAGCTCTCCTCTGGCGCGAGGACCTGGCAGCCTCTGGGGATCCTTGCTATGGGGACATTCTCGTAGGTACCCAGCTGGTGCACAAGGTCCCTGCCCACCCTGGAGCTACAGCCTGGCATAGGGAGGGTCACTGGGATAAGACAGAAGGTGCTGAACACTGCTCGCCATCAAACAGAGGGGCCAACAGCTGTGAAGTGCAAATCAATGTGTTCTCAGGGTGCACGGAGAGCCCCAAGGCAGCGCGCAGTGCTGCTGAGCCAGCACCTGGGAAATGATACTCCATGGCAGCTGAGCATGGAGAGGGTTTTTTTTCAAGGCATTAGAAATGGGATACAAACGGCTCCCTGGGTCACTGGGCTAAAGCTGACCCAGCCCAAATGGAGGGGGCTGATGCCTGACAGTTGCCCAGTAGCTGGTGGGATGATGGGAGTACGTGCAGGCCTGGTCTGGGTGTGGGAACAGGTTGATTGATCACATCATGGGCTACAGAGGGTAATGCCTGATCTCCTCAGCCAAAAAACTCTTACCCTCAGGTGTGACAGTCTTTTTGGACCAGTGCAAAGCACATTACCCTGTCAGTGTAGTGAAATCTATCCATCCACTTTGTGCTTGCTCTCTGGATACCAAAGCACTTTGCTATGAGGGTATGTCAACACAACACCTTTCAAAAGTGTTTAAATCATGTTTACAGTTTTTTTCCTTCAATGAGTGATTTCCTTTTGACCTGAGATTGTGAGACAGGTTTAGACATCTTAAGCTAATCACACTATATATGAGTGTAGGTGGATGCATACAGAGTATCAAAGATATTTTTATTGAAATGCTGCAAAGGCTTAATCATTTCTTGGTTGGCACATTCTATTTTTCATTAAAATGGTTTTGCTTTCTGTGTTGTGGTTGTACATCATGTCTGTCACATTAGTTGTGGTCACAGCTATGTATCATAGCTTAATCTCTAATATAATCTAATTTTCTGTTGTTTTGTACCTAAAAA
Organism: Nesoenas mayeri; assembly: GCF_963082525.1. NCBI lineage: Eukaryota > Metazoa > Chordata > Aves > Columbiformes > Columbidae > Nesoenas > Nesoenas mayeri. The sequence goes on along the minus strand of NC_137548.1, from coordinate 16,661,215 downwards.
TCAATCAGGCCAGTGGTCAGCTTAAGTAGACCTCATAGGCTGTCTCTGACAGTGATAATTTAGGAGCATTTGCAAGAAACTTCTGTCAGTATAAATTGTTCCCTTCAGAGACGTCCTGCCAGCTCATAGAGACTGGTTTAAATCTTCAAAACTTGGCACTTTGCAAGCTTTCAAATGTTTTTCTGATTATTTACTTCTCAACAGTCTCATTTTCATGTAATGCTGAACCCAACTTTGAACCCTGCTAAATTCGTTATCTCTATGACATTTTGAAGCAACGAGTCCCAGAGCCGCAAATAGCACATTTCTGTGCTATTGTTGTCAAACTTCTGACAGCCTCTTGCTGTGTTCCAGCAGAGACCCACATGTGGCTTTGAGCACCAGGAGCAGGGACCTCCCTCGCAGACGGATGCTGGCACTGCGAGCCAGGCACTTGGGGAAAGCACAGCTGCATGCACCAGCCTGGCTTTTGACACATCGAGTCACACGGAAATGACAATGGGTCATGTTGTGAACACCGAGGTCACGTTGCACAGGAAACTGTGGTTACCTTTAAAACACAGTCAAAGAAAAAAAGACCCCAAACCCCATACATGAGTCAAAACTTCATTTTTGCAGGCAGCAGCTCTTGATGAATGTGCCAGCACACCCACTGGGACACACGTGGCACCAGCAGAGCTTTAGACACATTCGTGTCTGGCAAGAGCCAAAATACTCCTTTCACAAAATAGTGATTGATAGTGTAAGTTTTCCCCAGTGTTATGAAGTGTCTCTGGCTATTGGTTCACTGCTCATGATGTGAATAGGAATGGAGTGTTTCATATTCATTTTATTAATAAACACACTTTTTTAAAGGGAGGAAAAAAAGGAAAGATGGGCCAGAAACCACTGGAGTAATTGGAGGGCGCTGAACTCATCACTGATTCTTGTGAGACAATCCATACCACTTGTCTGGTGCCAGGATCAGTTTGTTTCTGCTCTGCATCATATCTGTATAATAAAGCAAGGGAACCGATCTTACTTCAGTGGTATGCTCAGGTACATTGGTCCAAAATCAGATAAGATGATGGAGTCATGCTGGAGCGAGGATAAAACAATCAGTCCAAACCCACTAAGGTCTCATAATAAACTGGAAATAACATACATAAATATGCAAGGAATAGATTAACTAAGCATTACCAGCCTTTTCTTTCCCTAGTGTACTTATATTTTAATATTAATTATAACAAACTATTACTGTGTCTTCCGAACCTTCTGTCATGCAAAACACACACATGAATAAGCACTCTTTTTCTCTCTTTGCATGTATATGCGCATATGTACAGATATTTTGTTGGAAATCTGCTGTACTAGGGTGAAGAGGGTGCAATCCTTTACAGAATCACAATCACAGAATGGTGGGGACTGGAAGAGACCTCTGGAGATGACCTAGTCCAACCCAGAGGTATGCATTCCAGGTACAAATTTGTGTGGCAAGAGAGTAGCTGGGAAGGTGCAGGCTTTCTCCAGCTTTCTGTTGATAAATAATTCCTTCGCATAGCTAGAACTCCACTTTCAGATGCTTTCCATCTTTCCTTAAGTTCTTCACTATATGCTGCAAAATTGACAGACAAGGCCAGAGAACAGAGTCTTTTGCATTTATTAATGTAAACAATAAGTGGAACTTTAGTTACTAGAAATCAGTTTATCCCTTCTTATTTTAGTAGAATTGTACTTCTTTGTTTCCAAAGCAGGTGCAGCTCAGGCCGAGGGACATACGAAGCACTTCCGGGAGAGGCATGCACATTTCATCAAGAGATTTTTAAAATTGTGTCTCAGATCTGTGAAATAATGTGACATGCAAATGGCATACACTGTCTTGCCATATTAAGTTCTCATGACACATTAATACTTTTCCATTTTGAGCTCCAGACTGATATTCTCCATCTGGGAAAGAACAATGAGACTTCAGGCTCTTTGGAGATGAGTGAAAAGCTCTCTGCTGATCCTGGATGGTTCAAGGTAATTCACTGACAACCACAATAGTAAATAGATCTGGTGACGTATTTGTGCACAGAGTCCACCCCTTCGTCTGAAAGCAGTATCTATGAAATATAAAAAATAGGTGTGCATTATGCAGATAGTAGACTGAATTGGAACAAGCAGAAAAAAGAGTTTGTCTTAGGAAGTATATGTCTTTACTGTCATGGGTGAACAAGTCAGAGTTCTGTGCTGGCTAAGCATCCTCAGAAAAAAATGAATCAAAAAATTTAGAAGCACAGCATGCATGTTAGAAGAGAACCAAAAGAAACAACATAAAAATAAAGCTACAACTACATATAACTAAAATAGCATAACCTGGATATAAGCATGGGACTCTGCACCTCTTTTGCTTACTCTGTGAAAATAAAACAAAATTCTGCTGAGACCACTGTAGTTTGGAGGAAGATTTAAAAAAGGTAAAATTTGTGTATCAGTGCATACACTGCAATAGATACACATACATGCACACAGAGAGGCAAAGAGGGGACTGGGAACTGTGTGTGAAGAAAGACAGGACCAAGAAAGTTGGGCAGCTTCTGAAAAATCAACGAAATCTAACCCCAACCCTCAAATTCTGTTTACTACATTTGTATTTTGGAGGTATCCTAGGAACTGATTACACTGAATTCTTTGTAGTTGATTTTGAAGCTTTCAGGCTGAAATTTTTCCCGAGGTGTTACGTTTGGCAAGGAAGGGACATTTGCCCACATAAGGGTGCTAACAGGACTTGGCAGATCTCTGAATAGTGGCACACAGAAGAAAGATTTGTCAGAGCAAGTCTTGAGGCCCAAGTCTTGAGACTCCACCATCTCTGCCTGGACACGGCCAAAGCTGCAATGGGAACAGAGTCTCTGGCCATGGCCGGGAAGGCAGCTCCCCACAGCTTCCCATAGCTCCCCACAGCTCCCCACAGCTTCCCATATCTCCCCACAGCTCCCCACAGATTCCCATAGCTCCCCACAGCTCCCCACAGCTTCCCGTATCTCCCCACAGCTCCCCACAGCTTCCCATAGCTCCCCACAGCTCTCCATAGCTCCCCACAGCTCCCTCCCTGCTCAGCAGAGATCAACAGGAGATTTGCATCCATCCTGAAATTTGCATTGCTCCAAGTCATAATCTGGTACAATTAAAACAAAGTGGGGTGGATTTTGTTGATGCAGGCAGAGGCTGTTAAAAACTTTTCTCCTCCAGCTCCGCTCTCTCCCTTTGCAGGAGAAGTCATCAAAATATATGTGGCTCAGTGCATAGAGCACTGTGTGTAGGAAAAGGCTCCTATTGTGCTACCAATTCATTGAGAGTGATTGGGGTCCCCAGCAATCTCAACTGAGGTATTTGCTGCAGCTGCACAACAGCAAAAGAAATGTTTTGCTGACCCAGCTGGGTGAATACAGGTAGGTGACTTCAAATAGCACCGTACCCTTGAATATGAAAGAAACATTTATGGGAAACATGCTGGTTGGAGATTCTCAGAAACAGCGGTGTTTCTAAAAAAATTAGGACAAAAAGGAAGAATAATGGAGTAGTAACTTTCCCATACATGTAAAAGAGCTCTATCTGTAAACTTAGTGCTGTGAATTTAAGGGCGGCATCCCAGAAAATAAAAACAAACTGGGATGATGTCAGTAGACAATGACTGAATTTAAATCTGTCTTGCAACATGGAGAAGGGAGGATGTAGAAGGCAGTGAGGTGATTCATCATTGCAAAATCAGAATTTATAGCAAATAATATGGAGTCAATTAAAAAAAAGAAGACAGAACAACACCATGCATAATATGACACATATGTGTACAACTGGTTGACTCGGTCCCAGTAAAGCCTAGGACAGATCTGGGAAACCGAGTATGTGCAGCTGCTGCTCATGTGTGAGTCCATCTAATCCATCCCTGTACTGTGACGTGTCCACCACTGTGGCGTCTAGTTACATACCACAGAGCTCTGACACATGCGTGTATTGACCTGCTTTGTCTAAACTGCTGCCCAAGCCTATTTGCCTAGCTACCTACATCCAGCCAAGTTGCCCTCGGCCTTCTCAAAGTGGTGCAAAAGATCTGAGAGGCACAGACCTTCCAACGTGTGTTGGCAGCATTTCTTTCCAATAGAGTAACTCTATAAAAGAATCAGCAACATTCCAGACATGCCCATTAGTTTTGCAGATTACAAGGCCATTCTCTTGCAGCTTGCTCTCAAAGACCTTCCCCCACAGTAATAAAAGACTTCCAAAATTTATAACCATAAATAAATCAAATGCAAAAGACCACTTAATACTTTTTGAATGGGATTAATCCTGGAACAGAAGCCTGATTTTTCATCCCATATCTGTCAGGTTTATTCTGTGCCTAGTAGAAAATTAGTAGCTGGGATGATATCTTATTTTCCCATTTGTAAACTTATAGGACTAGGTACTTTCTCCAAGACTTCAGCAGTTGTGTCCACCGAATTAATCTCTGTAGAGGTGGCAGGACAAACATTTCATCTGAAGAAAATCCTCAGGAGCTGTTTAGCATCCATCCGTACAGAAGCACGCATTCAAGAGACCAACACACTCTGAATTATAGGGATAAACATATGTCAGTCTTGCCTATCAGGATCTGGGTTTGTAGATTTCTAAAATTTCAGATCTTCAGAGTTAAACATTGTTGTTAAACTTAAAAGAGAAATGCGATATAAAGGCTGTCATGTTGGTAATTCCAGAATTAAATCCTCTTGTTGGAAACCCTGCCTGCCTCCAGAATGCCTTTCTCCATTGTGCAATCTGATGCGATGTATTTGCTGCCTGGCCCCTGAATGTAGTACTGAAGTATAATCTTTGCACCAACTTCTTCAAGAAGCTAGACAGGTCTGTTTTATATTCCCTCAGTCTGTATTTAGTCCACTTTGTCCTCATAAGAAGCCCTGCCTGTATAGATATGTATATATTTATAAAAACACCTATTAATTTTGTGTGCAGAACATTTCAAAGTACAGGCATCTCTGTAAACACTCAGACAAAAAACCCTTTGGCACTGAAAGCGCTGATGCCAGAGCAATGAAAGAGACTCTTTTCTTTGTCTTAACACAACCCTTTCTCATCTTTGCTACCATGCACTACCGAGCAGAGCTGTGTGATTGTATGTCACAACAGTGTACCCCGTATCATCACTATCACTAGGGTTAAGAAATGTATTAGTAAAAATCCTCATCACTGCAAGCTGATATTTCTCATACAAGGTTCGATTCCAGAAGCAATTTCTTGATCTGTTTGTAAACACAGAGTGTAGGCTTTCTTTAAAAAGCAAAATCTAATAAACTACATCAGATTTCTTGTTACATTTCCATTGAACTTAATATTGAATTTAAATGAAATATTGAATTAAAATGAAATATTGAAATAAAAAAGACTGAAATGACTTACTTCATAAAATAATATTTTCCAAGTAGTGTAATTGTCTTTGAAACAGATCAAGCTTTGTAAAAATCAGAATATTAAACTTCCCTTGTCATCAATTCATAAACTTTTAAAGAACTTTTCAAACCATCACTGCATTCAGTATGCTGATGACAAATCTTCTAGAGACAAGGAGATGCATCCTGCCCTGAGCTTTTTTAACTTTTCTGATTACATCACCTGTGAATACAACCACTTCCCCTTAAATTCACATCAGCATCACTGAGTTTATTACTTGGCCAAATAATTAAATAACTGTGTCTCAACAGAAAATCAGTAACTGGCAATATTATCAAAAGAAACCTAATGAAAGCTGTTGCCTGATCTGTTTTTGCTGGCACATAATGCTTATTTTTTACAAACATGTCAATTGAGTAATTTTCTGGCTGATGTAAGTACCTAGTCCCACATTGGTGTTGTTACCTGCCAGCAGAGAGTGCAAGTCTGCAATGAAACTAACGAAAGAGTCCTACAGCTATGCCCTGCATGGCTTAGGTGACAGACAGCACCATCAGTACTAACATGTGGTCAGTCCGTTCCTCTGGTCCCCAAGGGAGGAGAGGAGAAACGGTCACCTCTGACCATCTCTGAGACATGAGAGATGGGTCTTGCTCTCCTTATTCTCAAAGTATGGGTATGAGGCCAGAAAAACCTGCAGTCCTGCATAACATTCAGCTTTTTCTGCATAGCTTTGGGTGACTCCCCAACAGCTTTCCACAGAAAATGTCAGGTAGGAACTCTTTCCTGAGGGTAAAATGCCTACTGAAGCCAAAGGCTATTTCAGCATATAGAGACAAGTGAACATCAAGTAAGAAATTCATTATTTGGGTGATACTTTGGTTGATTTGATTGACTGCTGTGTGGTTTCCCAGGGAAGAAAAGGACAGATGAATCACTCACATCCCCATCATCCGTGAAGTTGGACAAATCTCTTTGCCCATTCATGTGTATGTCAGAGAATCTCAGGAAACAGCATTGTTTCCTTAAATCAAAACAAATCCTTAACTCTTAAATAAACTGCTGCCCTCTCATGTGCCAGCCAAGCTCACCCCTAATGTTTCCAGCTATTTGTTTGTTGTCATTTGGATATAAGCTTGGGCCCCTAGAGATGTGAACATGTGGCACTCTGTTCCTCGGGAAAATTACCTTAGTACAGTGTATTGACAGCCAAGGTGAGGCAGTGTCATGAGTGCAGGAAGCCAAGCATACAGTAGATTCAAAGTATCTGTTCAAATTTGAGCTGAGCCACATTTTTATATGGGGACTTTCCTCAAGTAAAACTATACATTAAAAAATTATGCATTTTTAAATACATACAGCAACCCAAAAGAAGTTATTCATTATGAGAAAAAGGTAATAAATTGGGAATGCAACCAAAGAAGAAAACCATACTGTATTAAGGAAATAAATCTTAGTTCCAAATCTCCAACAATAGCATCTGTAGTTTTGGACAGCTCCTGTTTAGTACGTGAAATGTTTCAAGTCCTACCTCAGGTACTCCCTCCTGCATGCAGAAAGCAGGATGTGCCTCAGCACTTGCCCAGTTCCTTTGACTGGATTCATCCCATGTAACTGCAGGCACTGAGCACTGCTCCATAGTCTCATCACCTCACACTCCCTAAATCACGACAGAGAGAGGTGGTACCTCCTGGGCACTGCAGAATTTGGTTGGGCTGTGCTGACCCCTCAGGATGTTCATTTTTGTTTGGCTTTAGAGTTGGTTAACCTTCTAACCTTGTCACCTTTTTGAAACACCTGGAGATAAACAGGATGCTTTCTATTCAATTAGAAACCCCCCATAAGGTTAGATCTATCTGGAGTTTACAACTTGCTATTCATTTAAACCAACATGCACCAAACCCAGTCTAAAGACAGCACTGAGTGAGGCTTAGCTAGAGTCTGGGCATTTCCCATCTTCACCCAGCGAGATCCACAGATGTCAGAGACTCTGAGGGCTGCCCAGACCCACATGATAGTGTCCCACCAGCCTCACTGGTGCAAGTAAAGCCCAGCCCACCACCATCCCCTTTGCTGCTGCTTGGCTACACCCCTGACTGAAGGATCTCTTCCTACTTTATGGTTCTTGGAGGCTGTAGAAGGATTAGACCCAGAGTCACGGTGGCTTCTACCACGGCCTGAGGAAGTCTCATGGTTTACTATGACAAAATAAGGACTTCTTAAAACTGTCATGCTCCTGTTCTGGTTTGGGGTGACCACTTCAAATTGTATGCCTGTACTCTGTGAGGTGAGAGGGTGGATCTGCAGATTCTGGCCAGCTTTAGGACAAAGAGTTATTGCACTCTGACTTGGATTTATGCAAGCATAAGAGGATTTGCTGTTCACCTTTACTGACATGCAAAGTTGGTTCTGTTGGTAGGTCCCTAGCAAGACATTGGCAAGCAGCTCAGGCATACTCCAGAAGACTCTGCTTCTACAGAGAGAGGCTGAAGTCAGTCCTGTCACAGCAAAGCTTATTGCCAAGATGCCAGAAATTAAAGTACAGCTGTGTCCCAGCAGAGAGCAGAGTTGGCTGCCAAGTGCAATAAGAGGTAAGCATCCTTCTCACTCTATGCTAGTAGAAGAGAGCCCTGGCATCAGAGTTTAGTCCTGCTTCATCCCTCAGTGATCCTCTTCTGGCTGTTCATGGGGAGTGTTTGCACATTCACACATGTTGCAGTCAGTAGGAAATTTAAGCAGCAGGCATAGTCCATTGGAGCAGGGGAAGAGTTGCAAAGAATAGTCTCTTTCCAAGGGAGAATAGAGTGCTTGGTGTTTCTCTCAATTTCTCACAAGTGCACATCCCATATGCAGTGACGGGAGTGACTTTCATATTTTACCATGACTTGTGAGTCAGTGCTGCATAGACTGAAGCCTAGGTGTTCACTTGTGCTGTAAAGTAATTGGATTGGGTTCAGCAATGACACTGGGGCCAGTTATTACATGAGTGCCTTCCCCTATGCCCCATTCCCACTGTAGACACTTCAGTCATTTGGGACTTGATCTGCTGGAAGCTAATAAATCTATCCAGAACCCTGGATAATCCATCACTTTATCAAGTCCCTGAATGGGGTGTCTCATGCACTTGTTAAATATCACATTTAGTTTATTTTGTGCCAACACAGGAAGCAAGTTCTGAAGTTTGATAAGTTTTTTTAAGGCTAATGGTGTGAAGAGGAAACAAGCAATCCAAACTACCAAGTGGAAGTAGAGCTGAATGAAATGACAGAGGGAGAGAAAAATAAACTGGTCACAAATCCTGAAAAATTGAGAGTCAGGTAAGGGCTAAGCTCTCCCTGCCACAAGATCAGACTGCATAACACAGAGCTGCCTCTGTCTGCACACGGTCTCATCCAACTTCATTCGCCTCCCTTGTTCCAATTATTCACTTAATAAAACAAATCAGCACAATAGTACAGTACTGGCAATAGAAGCAAGGTACTAGAAGGGACCACTGCATCTTTAAGCCTTGTTCCCTGCTGTTGTTAGTAAACATTATTTATAAACCCTATTTAGAATATAACAAGACCAAACAAAACCAAGCAAGAAAATCTGAGCTAGGAACAGTAAGGGGCTGCAGAACTGCTGAGCTGGGCAATAAGAATCTTGATGTATAGCCAAAGAGGACTCAGGATTTGGGAGCTCAGGTTCCTTCTACAGTCAGTGGGGATTAGCATCCGTTTTCTAGCCTGGTTGTCAATAAAGAAGCTGTGCAAAACTGCAGATAGTGGAGCACTGCCTCCCCCTCCTGTAGCCATATTTAGAATAGAGCAGCTCTTGATGAATATTGCTAGGTGCTTCATCCTGACAGCCCACTGCAACCCCACCACAAGGAGCCCTCCAGGTTTAAACCCCAGGACCTCAGCTGGTGATCAACCCCTTCTGACAGGGCTCAGGTGTGAGCAGAAGCATGAAGCTGCTCAGCATCAGCAGTGGTGGGTGCGTGGCCACACAGAGCTTGCAGCTCCCAGGAGACCTTCAATGCCAGCGGGAGAGGGCTAAGTGACCTAGGCACCTCCAGCACTAGAGCACTTTCAAGAGGCTGTTGCTTGCAATGGCAGTGTACAATGTGACAGTGTCCAACATGGCTGTAGTCTCAGCTCCCGTTACAGCCAGTGATATATTGTTCAAGACCCCTCTCTTCTGATTACAAGCTTTCTTCTAATTGACTCATGGCCCTTTATTTCTTTTGCTGCCAACTCTGTCCTTTAGTTTAACTGGCTCTTCATTCTCCCTGCTGTTATGCCCTTGCTTTATTTATAGACAGCACTGGTATCCACCCGGGGATACTTTCTCGCTAGCATTAAGCCAGCCAAGTTTCCCTTGTTCCAGACAGGGTCTCAGTTCCCTGCTCTGCTCAGCTCTCCTTGATTGCACCTGTCTGGTCCAAGTCTGCCTTTCCTGAACGCTGCACACAGTATTTGGGAGTAGATCTCACTAATGCCTAATACCACAATATATTAATACTTGCTATTATTAACTATTATGATTATTAGCATTACTATTGTTTCAGGAGGCCATTGGGAGGGTCAACTGTCAGAACTGCTAGATTTCCCGATCATAGGATAGTTGTTTTTATATACTCCTCCAACATAATGGAAACCCTATTTGTGTGGTATAGCACAATTAACAGTTCCTTTGACACCAAAGGATCCCTTTAACAATATGATTCATTCTCACTGTTTGAACTAACTCTTCTAAAACAGTCTTGTGTATTTCTTAATTTTCTTAGCAGGCAGCAAAAGCTAGAGATTTCGTACTGAAAACGAGTGACAAACTGCCTGACAGGTAAGTGTTAGTCTAAGACACCTGTTGGCTCTATTACTGTAATAACAGCAGCTGTTGCTGCTTCCCTTTTCTCCTGATCTGTGCTCCGGTGTACGCAGTCACCACCATCAGCTGTGTGGAGGGGTGCTAGCAGTAGAGCTGGCAGCGACGGCAGGAACAGCAAGGAGTGAATCACACTCACTTCCCTGGGACTGAGCCTGTGTGCCTGGTCAGGACTGTCAAGCTGCAGGTAGAGGACGAGGGAAGCAGATCCCTTCTATAGCAACTGCAGCCCAGTTTGATCATGGGATCTGCATAACTTGTGGCTGGGAATAAGGAGCATACACTTCTCCAGCTGTTGCCAGCACAAGGGGCAGAAATCGTTTTCAGCTTATCAATACAGCTGTGCTTGGGAAGAAAGTGAATCAGGACTGCACAGTGCAGCTTAGCAGCATCACAGCAATTAGTTGATGGTGTTGTCGTTTTGGAAATTGGCTTAGACAAGATGACATGAAGTTGCTGAAAGGATTCACAAAGTATGCATTTCATTTGTGCCTTGCTGAGCTTGTCTGCTATTGAAGATCGGGTCTAAAACCTGCCCCTTGCACAGGGAGCTCTTAGACCTGCAGATTCCAACCATGCACTGCAGTCAGCAGGGTTGTTGTTCCTGAGGCTGAGGGCAGTGATGTTTGGATGGCTCCACCACACTACCGCTGCAGGCACAGACTGGACTGAAAGTGGCTGTAAGCACTCTGAGCCCTGACGCCCTTGCTTCCCATTTCCACCCTTGGCTGTCAGCTCTGCTGTGCTCTTGGCTCCACACCACCTGGGTAGAGCCAAGCAGAAGAAACCTGCTTTGACAAACTGCAACCTATTGGCCATGCTTAGCTCTTTTCTCAGACCACACAGCCCCCAGGACTTCTGTTTTGACCACGGTTGGATTCACTCCCTCTAGGTGACTGTGGAACTTGCCCTAAAATGGCTCCAGAGCACATGCTTGCATGGGAGTAGTGTGGAAGGGAGACAGCTCTGAAATTCTATTTCCACACTTTTGTGAGTGACGTAGTCTGTTTTTCTCCACTGTTTTATTAAAGGATTAGAGTTGCAGTAGAAGAGGCTCCAGACTGTTTTATAGCTCAATGTTTTCCAGTAAATTGGTTGTCACCCCTGTAGCCCCACGCAAGGCAACCAAGAAGGTTGTGATATGTTGAAATATTTATTACACTATAAAATGAATATAGTCCTGCTCCCTGACCCTCCCCCCTCACATGTCTAAGGTCAACTATGCTCTGTCAGCTTCTCCAAACAAGCAAGTCAGTCCAACAAGCTTTGATTTTTTTTCTCTTGCTTTTATAACAAATATACTGGGGTCAAGTGAATATTTATGTTAGCATGAGGGAGGCCACCACTCAGTGGAGACTGTTAAACATAGATCCAGCTTGCAGAAGGCTTATTTGGTGTAGATAAACCCATTTGTGTTTTAATGTTGTATTTAAACAGATGATTTTCTTTTAAGTAAATTCACTGATGTGTTATTTACATACAGGTGAAGACCTGTCAACCATTACCAAAGTGTTTAATCCTACTAAGTTACACATACCTTACAGAAGATGCATGAAATGCACATAAATGCATCTTAAATCCTACCTGAATCCTTTCAAGCATTCCAGGTCTCTGTGTTTTCAGTCTGATCTCAGTCTGAAGTGATAATTCTGCACCAAAAAGTTTATCACTAAGAGTTATTTAACAACTAGTCAGGTGTTAAGCCTATAAATAGTTTATCTCCTGGCAACATTTAGACCTTGCGCCATGAAAAGTCACTGGCTTGCTTTCGCTATGAGGTCAAGCCTGTTTGAAGGAACAGCCTGTTTAAAGGACACAGGAGTCCCCATACAGATTAAAAACAAAACAAAAAAACAAACAAAAAAATCCCAGCCCAACAGAAAAACAAACCAAATCTCAAATAGGTTCTCTTAAAAACCCATTTCACTCATTGGTGTGAATTCTCACACTAGATTAAATTCCTTGTTGTGTCACTAAAGACTCTGGCTGTATTAATTCTCTATTCATGGAACAAAACCTTACTTGGTGAAGAGTTTTTCTCCTTTCCATCCTTATCACCATGTTTTCCAGCAATTAGATTCTTTGGGATTAGAAGCTCCTCAGTAGTACAAGTCCAACGCATTTTCCTGACAAAACCTTGAACTGAAATAACTTCAGCCACCTTGTTTTCTTACCTTTCCACATTACCTGAGTAAAACAGGGTTGTTTCCTTTTGTCAGACACCCAGCAGCATACGGACTTCACATAGTTTTCTCACAGCTCAGACTAGCAGATGCTTTGCCTTCAGCAGATTAAGCAGTAGTCTTCACTGTTCAGGCAGGGGCAGGGGGAGGAGACATGGTATGTTTTTTTTCCTAAGGAGTCTGTTTCAAGCCTCTTCAAAGTTGCGGGGAAAGAACCTGAAAATGTGAAACTCCCACATTTATAAACTAGCAAGCACAAAGAACTCCCAGTTTCTATTTTTGGAATTAATGATTGTTGGGATGACCTCCAGATGTGGTAGAGATCTGAGTGCTAAGATATGAGTCCTCCTAACTAGGTTATCTTGAATCAGATTCCCACTGCTAGACTCACTCCCCAGCAGTGAGATGAGGCTGTTATGCAGAGATCCTGTTCCTTCATGGATTTGCAGGGTACAGGCTCTTCCTCAGAGGTCCATGGGCCATCAAAATTATGCATCCTGCAGGAAGAAATCTGTACATCAGCAGGATTTGGTCCCCACTATACACAATAAAATGTGTGATAGACGGTAGGTGGTGCCTACATCCACTTGATGTTCCATTTCCCTTGTGTCCTACTGATTATTTGAAACATGGTGGAGACCCTGTGGTGAGAGCTTTCATCAGGAAGCAAGAGATTCAGCTACAAACCAGAACCTGATAAAGAATTCAGTCATCTTGCCAGATGACTAGCAAAAAAGCCAGCATGTGACCTTGAAGCCTTGCTATAGGAACATGATACCACAAAAATTGTAATGTTATTAAAATGCCACCCTCTTGCAAGAAATACCTAGGGCCCAGACTCACATATAATAGTTGAAAAGGAGAATATTTCTCCATTTATTGCTGACCATAAATACAAAATATATTCCCCTCTTTTGAACATGCTAGAAAAAAAACCCTGTTATCAAATGAGTGATGTCAGTGGCCACTGCATAGCCTGAATTCCCTCCCTGCTGGAAGTCCCTCATGGGTATCAAGTGGGTTCCTGGAGGGAGGCCAAGTGCAATCTAGGCCATGGTGATACGCAGATGTGGTGACTGAAGCCTAATTTTGAACCATGTTTACAAGATGTTACTACTGCAGCTGATTTCTCTGGTTAAAAGATTTCTCCCAACATTTTTGGTTAAATCAATCATCCTTTACCCTTATTTTAATTGGGATAAAAGGAGAAATCATGCCTTTACTGGGAAGATAAGATAATCCTGCAAAAGCCCAGATCTTCAGATCATCACCAACATTCCAGGCCAAGTCCCAAAGAGGCTCAAATGTCACCTGCTGGGCTTGGTCTGTGCCTGGCCAGCACTCCTCCTGGCGCCAACCTTTCTGCTGGGCAATGGCTGATGCTGACACTGGAGCTGCTCAATGTTTACCTTGGCGTTACTGTTGAGAGGAGAAGAATGTGGCCCTGCCAGCAAAGGCAGAGTTGCACAGCGCTTTGCAGAGCCTTGATGCCTGTGGAGTAGCCCACCCTGCACTTGTTCTGGCCCAGCCTGGTAAATTTGCAAAGACAGTTGCGGTCACTTGGAAAGCTATTTGGTAACTGGAAGTCATTGCAGCTGGCCGCCTCTCTGCAAGTGTGAAGCACAACAGTAGGCGAGCTTTCTGCCTTCTTCATCCAAATCCTGTTGAGTGAGCTTTCCCCGCTTCAGATGATGGGCAACAGCTCACAGGAGAAAAACCAAGAGCTTGAGGTACACATGACCTGGGAGAAAGGTCACCTCAGACAGCAGGTGAACGGGCTGCACAGAGGCCAGCCAGGGTCACAGCAAGGAAATGGGGACAGGGACAGAAGCAGCAGCATCCCTGGAAAGCTCTGAAAAGAAAAAGGGGAGCTCCCAAAGAGATTTGTACTGGGCTGGAGCCCTGCTCTGTCATCACAGGAGAAATAGCCTTTTCTGGGAACTTGGCAGTCCTAGACTTGCTGTGAGGGGCAGAAATCCAGGCAGAGCTTTTGTGTCAGGGCAGAGCCAAGAACAGGGCAGGCGGCTGTCAGCCACCCCTGCCACAGGTGGCCCTGGCAGGAGATGGGATTGCCAGCGAGTCTGGACATGAGGCAGGTAAGTAACAAGCAGGCTTTGAGCGTGGCACCCAGGCGGCACTCCTCCGTGAGGAGCATGTGCACCTGTGGGCAGATAAACTTCAGAGACTCACCTGGTTCACCCTGCCCACCGAAGCACTCTGGCAAACACAGCACCACCCAGATCAGCAGCATCACAATATCAGGAGTACTGCAGCAGTGGGAAGTGTCTAGAGCAAACAACCAGGAACAAGGAGTTTCAAACCAGCCCCCAGCTCTACCAGCAAGTTACAAACAGGCTGGGAAAAAGCCACGTAATGCCATGCCTCAGTTTCTCTGCAAAGAACAATATCCCTCCACCTCTCACATTTTCTCTGAAATTTAATAGGCACATTAAACAACTTAAATAGCAGGGGGAAAGGTGCTAAAAAGGACTGTATATTATCATCACCATGTGCACATATGTGTGGTATGCACATTGCAAAAAGAATTGCTAGTCTTATCTTGCTGCTGTAACACTAACAGCACTGGATTAGGCTCATTTTAGATGATATGATGACAGACATGATATAAAGCCAGGACATGGAGACTTGTACTTCTTGTCTGAGATATGTCACAACATGTTCTTCAAAGCTGATCATTTCAAGATCCAGCCCCTGGGAATGTAAACCTGAGGAGCAGAGTATCATTGGAGAAAGCCACAGAGCACACAGTCTGCTAGGATAAATAAATCAACTTGGAGACTGCCTAAATTTAGCTATATATGGACATTTCTAGAAAGTGAGAACTGCAATGGTTTTTCCATCAGTATTTCAAGGGCTTTCTCCAGCCTCTCCCAAAGTTCTGTATTACAGTGGTTTAGCAGAATAATCCTGTCTTAATAGGGAAATAACAGGGACACAGAGAAGTGCTTGGTCAGAGGAGGAGCCAGGGAGAAGGCCAAGAATAGAGTCCAAAGACAGTCCCCAAGCTGCTACAGCTTTAGGTCTAACTCTGAATCCTGTCTCACCTCTCCCAGTTTTCAATTCAAATCCTGGCGTAAGAAAAGATGACTTATTTTACCTTGCTAAAATAAAGAGAAATGAGAAAATCAGTTCATCTTCTGGTCTCAAAACCCAGACTGTGGACCTGGTCTACATTTATAAGCATTTTATGGCAAGGGCATATGGCAAATCCTAAAGATAGGACATAATAATAATAAATAATCCTAGTACTGCCCAAGACTAGTTAATAAGGTACAGAAAGAGACTCCTTACTGCTCTTTTTCTGATCTGCTTCCCTGCATTCCTGGCTGCAGTGGGTGCCTTCAAGGGGGTACCAGAGGGCAGTAGTGGAATAATACAGTGTGGTGAGAAAAAATGGAAAGTATCCACGTGCACTATTATAGATTAAGGTAGTGCTGCTTCAGATTAAATTTGCAAACCTCAGCATCAGGCTAGCTGGTTTTCCTCACTAGTTATTCTTCTAATGTTTGTTTTCATTTGTTTTCTCTGCATCTCCAAGCTTGATAATAATAGATGCAACTGCCACATAATGAAAACACACAGATAATAAAAAATATTTTCATTACACTGCTCATGCTGGGAACGACTGGGATCAATGTATAGTTTGGTGCACTCTGATTCAGGGCATCCACTTTGAAATTAGTGCAGAACCCCTACGTTTAGTTCCTCCTCCTCTGGGAGAAAGAATAGGTTACAGAATGGGCAGAGTAATACATACTGGATCACTGTGGGAACAGTCGTAAGTGATGCTACTGGAATCACTCACAGTGACAAAATCATATCATCATACTTCAGAGCCTTTTCAGTGAGAGGCCAGTGGAATTCAGAGGCATTTGTCTTCTTGCTCTTCCCACTATGAACCTCACCTTGCCTGTGGGCATTACACTAGTCCCTGCAAATTCCTCCTGAATCTGGAGTCTATCGAACTAGCTGCATTGAGTCTGGTCCTCACCGCCCTGCCATCAGTGCCCACAGTCCCCCTCTCCCGTCCATCTCTGAGAGCACCAGCAGCGAAAGAAGGACACGGGTGCAATTCTCTTTCACTCATCCTCCTTTCTGCAGTCCGTTCCTGATGGCAATCCAGCCCTGGGGAGCTCCTCAGCTCTGGGGTGGCAGAGGTAGAGGAGGATATCAGGAGCAGAGGCTCTCCAGGGCCAGATGATGTGAGCAGGCATGGAGGAGCAAGAAAAGGCAGGATGCAAATCCAGCACCATAGATCCCATGACACTGGGGCAGCACTTTGTTACTGGTCAGTAACGCACACACACTGAACTGTGTTAGCACAGCATCCATCACTCTTTATGAAAGGGGATCTAGTGCCTTATGTCTG
Source organism: Nesoenas mayeri (assembly GCF_963082525.1). Classification (NCBI taxonomy): domain Eukaryota; kingdom Metazoa; phylum Chordata; class Aves; order Columbiformes; family Columbidae; genus Nesoenas; species Nesoenas mayeri. Next base: position 16,644,367 of record NC_137548.1, on the reverse strand, counting down.
GTGAATGTCTTGCCCAAGATTTTCAATGTCGTAACAACATTTTCCACACATGGCTCTCCAGCAGGCTGCCAAATCTCTAGATTCTCTAGGGTCAAGACTAAAATAACTAGATTCAAATCTCTAGGCTTCTATACCAGAGCAAGCTTGCTGGAAAAACACTACCAAATTGGCAAGGAAGCACCTGACACTGTTGTGCACCAGCCTGCAGTGAACTGAGCCTTTGACTTCTCCCTCACACCAGTCTAAACAGGACAGCTGGTTGCTAAAGTTTTGTGTCCTAAGAGTCACTGAATTAAATACTCCTAAGTGACTCACCAGAGGGTGAAGCTAGAGGCATTAATTACAGGTAGCATCAAGTTAATTCAGATCTAATCTCAAATTCCTTGTCTTTCTTCTGAGTCCAAAGGTAGCATCAGTTTTAATAGCTCTGGCATCAGACTACTCCTCAAGACCAGCCCTCCTTGAGTCACCAAGAATTATCCAGCTACTAGAAGCCCCGTGGGACAGCACCTAAATACTGTTCATGCCCCAGACTCGTTGCCAAACTCAACAAAGAGTGCTACTGGGTGTCAAGGATGCTGACCTTAGGACAGGTAGGCAAGTGGAGGTAAAAGCTAGCACTGGTGCCTTGTCTGGCAGGTGTGGAGCTGAGCCCAGAGCCTAGGAGTGTAGATTCACACATGCTGTCCAAAATGTCCCACCACTGTGCTGCAGACCCTATTACCTTCTCACCTTGTCAATCCCGAGCTCCTCCCTGGGCAGCTGTTAGAGCAGGGCTCGGACTGTCTCTGCCTTGCCATGAGAAGTACTTTGGACCTCTCAACCTGAGGACATGGAAAGACCTTCAAACGCATTCCCAATCACCATGTTATTGATAAGAGATGAGCACTGTTCTCCTGTGCTGCAGCACTTTAAAAAAGCCAGTGTGTGCTGCTCTGTTGTAAGGCAGGCTGCATGCGGGGCCAGGCACCCGTGGCCCTGGCTTCTCTGTGGAGACAGTGCCTCACTTCAGCCCCAATCAGCTGGACAAGCTATGGGAAGGTAAGGGAGATTACATGAACTCTTTTCATTGTGTCCCTAGCAGCAATCTTCAGGTAACACCTCACAGTGAGTGTGGGGGTTTTGAGGCACCAAGCCTCCCTGAGAAGAACAAAGAGAACTATGTATCTAGGTCTGAGATCAGGTGCCATATCACAGGCTTTTATTGGATAAATAGTGATAAATAACTGACCTGGGGACACTGGAGACTGGAACCTGCATTTCTTAGTTCCCAGTGGTGCATTCATCTCATAGGAGGCACTGTTTTGTGACATGCATTTGAAAACTCTCAACCTGCAAAGTCACGAGTAGAGAGCAACATAATACCATTATCAAGCTTGGAGATGCAGAGAAAACAAATGAAAACAAACATTAGAAGAGTAATTAGTGAGAAAAAACAGCTAGCCTGATGGACACATTCCTGTGTAGCCTCATCTAAGTGTTCCTGCTTTGGCAGGGGGATTGGACTAGATGATCTTCTGATGTCTCTTCCAATCCCTAACATTCTGTGATTCCCTGATTGCCTAAAACAGCATAATCCCACCTTCATAGTGACTGTTCCTGAAATTCACATGAAGACGGTGCCAGGTACCCAGGTAGGCACCTGTTAGTGTGAAGCTTGTCTCTGGCTCTCCCATACTGCCCAGTGAGGGTGTGGTAGTGATGGCTCTTCGTCCAAAGCATGGCACAGTGAGCTGGATAAGACTGGGGTGCTCACTGAACTGCCCTGCATAATGTTTTGTATTAAAATTGCCTTCTGACCACAAGTAGGATGAGATAAATACCTTTTCTCCAGCTGGTACTGCAGCCCCATGTCCAATCAGTCAGTTGGAAGACAAAAAACAATTGCTTCTCCTTTCAGAAAAGTGTAATGTAGCAGTTCACTGACTCAATCACCCCAGATCCTGCTAAGTTCTACAGTTCAAATTTTTTCAGTGTTTTTCTGATACTACAGTTACTACTTACAATGCTGCTGTATAGTTAAAAACCCAAAATGAACCAGTATGTCTGTGGGCTGTACGGATATAAAAACCAAACAAACAAACAAAACCAAAACAAAATGTCCCAAACCACCACACCACATTCATTGGAAGAAGGACATTGATTTTCTTTCATTGTTAAAGGCTCAGTTCAATAGTACTTGGAAGCTGATATTTTTTGATAAATGGGAATTATCAAAGCTCAGTTCGTGTCTTAGAAACCTTTAAAAGACATCCTATTTATAACAAACTACTGCACAACCATCCCAGGACAAAGTCAGAACAAGAACTGACAGCAAACTAAGTTGTTCAGTAAGATAAAGAAGAAAATAAAAATGTGTTTAAAGGCCCGAGGAAGGCAAGTGTTTTTGTTGTTGATGTGTTAAGAGAAATGACTGAACAACAATTTACATATGTGAAAATATGACCCAGTAACTCTGTCCAGGTCAGTCAGCTGAGGGACAGCATGGTCTGCTGACAGAAAGCACAGCCAGCACCACAGAATTCTGCAAGTTTTCATTTACCATGGGTAATATCATGAGTGTCTTACATGATCAGCTTCACTGGGACTTAAAAAGCAGGATTTAGAGGCCACTGAGTACATCCCATCATTCTGGCTGCCTCTGCTCATCTCCTGGCACTCTCTTTTCTCTGAGCATCCTTGCCTAAGACTGATGCACGGGTCTCACCTCCCACAGTGATAAAACCACCTTTAGACAGACAAAAGGACAAAGCATCAATCACATGGAGATGGCTGTCAGGCACCAACCAGTCCTGGAGTGAATCCTATTAACAAAACCACTGCTAACAGGCACTGCTAATGCTGAAATGGTTTCTGAATGAAAAAAAGACATTCCGAAAATGTGATTATTGATAGTAAATGTAGCTATCCTTTGACACACTACAGCTGATATGTAAATACCTGGGGGAAAACTGAAAGTCACAGGGTTTTTAGACTGGAGTTGTACTTTGCTCCCTGTATGCTTCTGCTTTCCGAGAGGCCAGGATTGCCAAGCCCCCCCATTCTGTCCCCCAGGGAGCGAGGCCAAGGCCTCCCAGGGTGAGGAAGCTGAGGGGTCATCTTGGCATCCCAGCCCCAAGAGAAGAATGACAGCTGCAAATGTAAACACCAACTTCTAAGAGGCATTATGGCTCCTGTTTTGATGGCATGTTTTTGGAAATTAAGTCAGAATTTTCCGCTGAATGAAATGTTTCTATTTCAGCAACTATTTCCCTTGCTTCCCCTCCGCTATGGAAGTGCTTCAAAGGATTTAAGCTAAAACTGTAAACTGCACTCTATCATTTTTCTTTCCTTATTCTTTTCTTCAGGCTACTTCAAGTCCCTTTTCTATAAGAAAATGAGATGTCTGGAGTTTCTGTGGTCTTTGTTTCTGTGATAGGGCTATGAGGGCAGAATGGTGCCCACATTGCCTTTGTTCCTCTGGCATAAAACAAAAGAACTGACAGTTACATGGATAAAACTCAGAAATGTCTCATTCCTCCTCTGTGCCTGTGCAGAATGTAAAATGCAACTGAATTGCCCTGGCCCAGGCAGCTCTGGTTGCAGGGCAGTGGCAACCAAGCGCTGATATTCCTCACCTGCAGTTCCCCACCATCTTCTTCAAGATCCAATGGAGATTTCTGCCTCCTACTGCTCATCACTCCCCACTGCATGGACATGCCATTGATCCCGGCCCAGGCTCATCTGTACTGAAGAGGGATGACCAGACTCCCAGCCCTCTGTTCCCCTTCCCCACAGCATCCCTCAGAAAGAGAGGTGGTTCTACAGCTATACTCACCGTGGAAAAGCCCTCCCAGAAAGGACATACAGAGGTGCATTTGCCACTGGAGCAATTCTGAGGAGATTCAGCACAATTGAAAAGAAGACCCACCACCTGATTTATCATTGGTCACAGTCAGTTTAGAGCCATAGCTTTTCTCCAGCAGCCAGTCAGAATCTGTAGAAAGTAAATGTGACCCTACTGAGGCTTTTTGTTGTTTACTTGGGGAGAAGAGGAAGGGGAGAGAGAGGTGGGGAAAGCAGGATTATCTGGATCCTGGACTTAGGACTGTCCTCTCTACAAGGAACATAGAGCTTTGCTGGAAACTCAAAAAGGGCCTTGCTCAGCGTCAAAATTCCACATCTCAGGTTTTTGAAGAAAGCAGTAACCAAACCTTGGGTGGCTCAGTTTATCTGACTGATTATGACACATTTTGGTCTTTTTCCCCCAAAACAGCAGTGTGCAAGCCTGCTGCTCATTTTTTTTTGTTGTTTTCTACCCTTAGATGCTGTTTCTCCTTTAACAGATTCTCAGTAGAAGCTGGTAGGCCTGAAATCTCCAGACTGCTTTATGATGTGAAAAGACACAAGTTAAAAGAAGAATCAGACCTTTCCAGGCTCTGGCAAAGCTGTTTGTTTTCAGTGTGGGCCTCAGGTGGATGGCAAGGTTATGTGTTAATGTTGTGTAGGTTGTCTACCACACCACTGCTACTGAGCCTGTTTCCAGAATTAACCACATTTTACCATGAGCAGTAGCTGTGTTCTGAGCTGATACACGAACATCAATACACTTCCAAATCGGAGAAGTGTTTAATGATGCCGTTAAGAAACCGCTGTTTGAATGCTGGCTTTACCGGTTTAGTGAAATGGGGACATAATCAGACATCAATGACACTCCAGCTGGATTACATCTGGATGGATGCTTTGAACTATCTCTTCACTCCAAAAGTCAAGAGGACTGTTGTGACTGAAGATGTGGTCTTCCCTAAGAACAGTAGCTTGCATGGTTCAGTTCAGGATATATTGGTGACTTGGAATACACTGCGATAAAAATACGTAATACAGAAATACAAAGCTGGCATGTTACTTATAAAGTGCTTCTCAAATCACATTGGTATCCGTATTTCAACAGAATGTGCTTACTGCCTTATGCAGCAAAAATAATCTTGCTGACTTAAAGCTGCTGATTTAGAGAGCTAATTGACTCTGGTCATATTTAAACACTGTTGCACAAACTGAGTAACTACTACAAGCTAAAAAAAATCTTATGTTCAAAAATATTAACTGGTCAGAGTCTTTGACAGCAATTAAACAACACAGAAGAAAAGCTGGCTGAACATGAGCCAGCAGTGTGCCCAGGTGGCCAAAAAGGCCAACAGCATCTTGGCTTGAATCAGGAATAGTGTGGCCAGCAGGACTAGAGAAGTGATTGTGCCACTGTACTCGGCACTGGTGAGGCCCCACTTTAAATACTGTGTTCAGTTTTGGGGCCCTCACTACAAGAAAGGCATTGAGGTGCTGGAGAGTTCAGATGAGAGCAATGAAGCTGGTGAGGGGTCTGGAGCACAAGTCTGATGAGAAGTGGCTGAGAGAACTGGGGTTCTATAGTCTGGTGTCTACAACTACCTGAAAGGAGGCTGCAGCATGGAAGGTGTTGGTCTCTTGTCCCATGTAACAAGTGACAGAATGAGAGGAAATGGCCTCAAGTTGCACCAGGGGAGGTTTAGATTGGATATTAGGAAAAACTTCTTCACTGAAAGGGTTGTCAGGCATTGAAACAGGCTGTCCGGGGCACTGGTCGAGATACCATCCCTGAAGGTGTTTAAAAGACACGTGCTTAAGGACATGGCTTAGAAGTGGACTTGGTAGTGTTAGATAACGGTTGGACTTGATGATCCTAAGGGTCTTTACCACCCAAAATGGTTCTATGATTCTATGATTTTACGATTACATGTACTAACGTTATTATACCCTTCCAAAAATCTGCAGAAGATTTGCAGTTAAGACACTCACAGTAACCAGACTGATAGCAGTGGTAAGTTCACACTACGGTCTCGGAAGCCTGCCTTCCTAAGTAAAACTGGTCGCAGGACTAGGACTCCTCCATCCAGCTGGTGGCATTGGAGCTTCAAGGTACCTGGAATAGGTGAGTGGAGATGTGCCTTTTGGATATCCTAGAGAATAGCAGAGAGAAGGTGAGAACAACAAATAGCATGGTTCTGAGGACTGTATTCCTAAAGGACTAGGAAGCCTGGATAGGAACATCAGTTAACCTCAGATCAGCCAAGTTAAGGTAGAGCAAAATAATGCATTTATTGGCAATAGAAGCAATGTTCCAATCGACAAATTTTTACTGAAGCTGAGGCAGTTTGACAGGTCTTGACCACAACACAGGTGCTCCTGACAACTAACTGCCCTGGGGCCGATGGACCCCCATGTGCCTGTGGGTCTGCCCCAGCACGGGGATTTTGGGAGCAGCTGCTTGGGGCACCAACAAATGCTGTTAGCAGGGGAATGGACAAGTGTGCCAGTTCCAGCCAGCCATGCCACGGACTGCGGAGGTTTCGGTTTGCTGGAAATGTTGTTTTACACCCAATTTGGATCAAAACTTTTTTTTTTTTTAAAGAAACACAAAAATTTCCCATGACTTCACACTTTCTGGATGGCTCTGCTTACTATCTGTACACATAGCATTTCATGCAGGGACCCTATCCTGGGGGGGGGAGGTCAGAGGCATATGGTGATATACAGAATACCAAGCCCAAGATCCAAGACAGAGACAAATACAGATTTGCCTCAAAACAAGCAATTCAAATCCTATTTTATACTGTTGAAATGTAATCCGAAACTCACTCAGAGGAACAGGGGCAGACACTTGAAGTTCTATATTTTTTAAGCACAGCAGATTTTTTTTTAATGAATATTGAAAGCCAACAAGAATATTAAAATCCTAAGCAAGATTTTGGGTAGTGTCTATCATTTAAATTACTTAATGGAAAAAACAGCAAGAAGACTGTGTATTATTTTTATAAGAATAAAATTGTGGGATAGCAATATGATGAAGCTGTGTTTATTTCCAAAACTATCTGTTTAAAAAAAAGAAATAGTAGTTTGCATTTATGAAGCAAGATCAGCATGTTCCGGAGAGATTTTCTCCCACCACATACTGTGTTCCGAGTAGAACAGCCATATCCCTTCCACCCAAACCATATTCTCCAGAGACAAGGTAATGAGAAGAAAAGGAACTGGAAGAGAATAGTATAAAAATCAATCTCTCATGAAGTACACCAGCTGCTAGGAACTTTGTGTTTCAAAGATTACTCCAATCTATATTTGCCTGTGGCCAGTTGTTGGGGTGTTTTTGCAATATTCCTTCTCAACAGCTACTTCTGAATGCTGTCAGAGATGAAGCTGATCTGCTGCTGCAGTCCACAATGGCAACTCCAACGTTTCATGAATCCAAACGACTCCATGCTCTCAACAGCTATAGAACTGGTACATGTGTATGTCATTAAACCAAGACACTTATCACGTCAACATTATGGGATTGAACATGTGCAATCCTAGTTCAGTTGTTTCCTAATTGAAGCATCTTTGTGTTACTTGACTGTCACTCAGTGAATGCTTTGCTCTCAGTGACAGAGAGAATTAAATCTGGATATTATTTGATGTTATGGATTGAATTAAATCCAGCCTACTTTTGATTCAAACTCTCACGCCTTCCTAGAAATCTGAGGAACTGTAAGTTTTAAGTAGGGCTTCTGCCCTACAAACTGGGAAAATTACTGAAAACACCAAATACTGAAAGCAGAAAAGTACTGACTTATTTACAACCAGGCAAGAGATGTACCTAAAACTGAATTTGAGCACTGACTGTATAAAAGCTTACAAAGCTCAAGAGTAAAAACTAAGACTGGTATAAACCTTGTAAATTTAGTATCCCCCATATTTTAACAGTCATGACTAGAATCTAGTACTTCCTATATTTCTGCAACCTTGCTGTGGCTCAGTCATCCCATAGAAGTGTTTTTGCAAGTCTTGACTAGGCTGTTCGGGACTGCAGTGTGAGACTAAGCAAAGACCTGGGAATCTGCAAGTGATTGCTTGCTGAATAATGGGAGGATTTATTAGGTGCAAGCAATGATTGTACTTGCTGTATTTGTTTCATGCTTTTTTTAGCCTGGCTTCTGGGCTGGGTTTCTTTTACTCTCAGTGTTTAGAGAAAGAAACTAAAGCCAGGAGAGGGCAGGTGCTGTGGGCAACATCCCTTGTTGTCTTTCATGGCTGTGTCTAATGCCCCAGAAGGACATGGGGACTTGGCTGAAGAGCCCATCCCTATGGCTTTTCCCTGGTTTTGTTCCAGCACCAGACATGTTCTACTTTTACAAGCACTAACAGCACTTGAGAAAACTGGGATCCAGCTGTCCCACCCTCTTGGAGGTGTCACCCAACAGAAGGTAACAATGTCTCTTTTGGGTCATGCCTGTGGCCCAAGATGTGCTTTGCAAACAGCCCCACTGCATACACCCCAGCTCTCGTGGTCCTACTGCCACCCTGTGCAAGATCTGCATACAGCTAATCTGCTCAAATGGAGACCCCATCTCAGCCTGCGTGACCATTGCAATTAGGAGTCTATAGAGCGTAAGTATAAACGGGCAAAGCATCTGAGTGAAACTTCCCCAAAAGAGTAACCCACAGGAGGTGTCTGTTAAGGCCATTTACCAACAAATGCATGGAGAGTTAAAATATTCTTCTTTCAGGCACGAGGCACATGGGGAAAACAATCCAGAACAGCTGCATTTGGACAACTTTGGAACAGTAACAGGGGTTCATTCACCTGACTGATGACAAACCCCCAGTGCCTGCTGTCAAGAGCAACATCTGACCACTTGGTTCAAGGAGTATTTTGTCTAAAGCCTTTCCAGCTTCCTTTGCACTGCCTTGTTAGGGCAGATTTAAAGGACAACTGTGGTCACCTTCATCTCCCGACTGAACACACATAGATCAACATGTGTGCATGAGAACAAAATGGATGCAAAACACCGAGGATTTAAGTGAGGCTAAAGTCTAATATCTGTCTGCTTATTGTTCCTTTTTGATGAGATAAGTAAGTTACAAAAATAAGTACGTTTGGGCAAGTAAAAGGGGCAATGTAAACATCCAATGCTCATAATTTCACCCATGAACCACAAAGAGGAACATTTACAGATGTATAAACTTGGCCTGTGACACCTCTTGCTGAGGCAAGCAAAGCAGAGTGTATTACAGCTCATGGTTCATAATTACTCTGGTCACATTCCCTTGTTTGCCACCCATGTGCTTTCGCTGCAGAGCTCCAGGTTTGGCCCCAGGGAGAGGGGAGGCCCGAGACTTAGCCCAGCTCAGCTCAGCCCAGCCCAGCCCAGCCCAGCCCAGCTCAGCTCAGCCCAGCTCAGCTCAGCCCAGCCCAGCTCAGCCCAGCCCAGCCCAGCCCAGCCCAGCTCAGCCCAGCCTTCCTCCTCCTTTGCCAGTGCATCTGTGCCATCTAGCGTCTGTTCCACGTCACTATCAAAATGTATCACTTGGAGCAGCCCACCGTTATAATAGAGACATTCTGGAAAGTAATTAGTTGGCTAATTGCTAATAACTTTAGCTATGTAAAGATATACCTGAGATGGAAGACGCAAAACTCTGTTGCATCCATGGCACACAATCACTCAGTCATTAAAGACCAGGGAGAGCTGATCACAGTTGAACACACATTAACACAAGTTATTCTTTCTGCCTATCTCTTCTCCTGTCACCTATGAAAAATAAAGTGCTGCAGTTTTGTCCTCAGGGAATTACGCAATGCAATTCAACTACGAAGGTCTTTAAAACTCCCTCAATATCTTTTTAAGTGCTTCAAAGCAGTTGCATGTGTTTCCCTCTGGAGAGAAAACACAAAGATCCATTAAAAAGGATGTTAGTTATTCCAGATGTAAGTCAAGCATGAAGTGCCTTAATAATGCATTTGCCTTTTGTCTAATTAATAAGTCTCTACTTAATCACAGCTTTTGTAAGCCTCTATTCAAGCAGGTCTTCAAGAGCAAGACAGTCTCTGCTTAGCAGAGCCCACAAAACCCTTAGTCAAGTATTTGCAGCAAACTGAAGATCTTCACTAGAAGATGCCAAAACTATGTGTGACAGGAAGAGAGCAAAGCAAAATAGACATTTTCAGTGTTGGTGGTTCCTGCTGTAGCAGAGAATTTTGTAAGAATCATCTGGATGTTTTAACCCAAAAAGTCACTATGCTGCACAACACAAAGGAAGGCAAAAAAGCACAGCAGCCCCAAATAATCCCCCAAAATGCACGAATTTCTGTTAGTGTGAATTTTACTATAACTGTTAAAGCAAGACACCAACCACATTATTGAATTTTTTTCCCAAGCCAACAGAAATAATAGAGCATTTTATCTAACATTGCATCTATATGGCTTCAGAAAACACGAAAAGGCTTAAGGATTATGTATCTTTAAGCAAAAAGTTATTTCCTGGTGTTTACAGAAGATCAGTACAATTTCTGAAATACGGAGCCTGCTGTCTCCTGCTGGCCTAGGCAGTGCCTTTGGTCTGGCCAGACGAGCTGTTCTTGAGCTCTGCCTAACATCTGCAGAACAGGAGAGTCACTTGCTAAGTAAAACTCCTGGAAACAGCACTGACATTTTGATGGGAACCTAAAAAGCATATGAAAGCCACTACATGCAACAGCTGAAGAAGCTGCCAAACAGCACAGGCAGGCTGCTGTGTTTAGGGACAGAGCAGCTGAACGTGCATTTGAGGTGAGGAGTAATGAGCAGCAGAGGTGCTGAAGATGAGCACTCCTGCCTGCTCCACCTCCAGGCAATGCTGCACCTGCTTTAGGTGCAGCCAGATCGGCTGCTTGACCAGAAGCACTGACAGCTCTGTCTGGCTTCATGCTATAAAGAAATAACTCAAGGAGCAACACTTGATTGCAGAAAATCAGACAAAATGTGGGCAAAGGTAGAGAGAAATCAGCAAGACTCAAGGAAACTTTCCTACTCATACAACTGTGGCCAGTGGATCACCATGTAGAATCATAGAATCATTTTGATTGGAAAAGACCTTTAAGATCATCCAGTTCACTCTTATGCAACAATGCCAGGTCCCCCATTAAACTATGTCCCTAAGCATCGCACCTACACATTTTTTAAACACCTCCAGGGATGGTGACTTGACCACTTCCCTGTGCAGCCTGTTCCAATGCTTCACAACCCTTTCCATGAAGAAATTTTTCCTAATATCCAATCTAAACCACCCCTGGCACAACCTGAGGTCATTTCGTCTCATCATGTCACTTGTTATCTGGGAGAGGAAACCAGCCCCCTCCATGCTACAACCTCCTTTCAGGTATTTGTAGACAGCAATAAGGTCTCCCCTCAGTCTCCTTTTCTCCAGGCTCAACAGCCCCAGTTCTCTCAGCTGCTTCTCATAAGACTTGTGCTCCAGACCCTTCACCAGCTTTGTTGCTCTGCTTTGGATGCACTCAAGCGTCTCCATGAGAGCTGAATTAAACTTGACTGTCCCAGAAAAGCCCCTCCTCTCTGCTATTCTCTCAACATTTTGGTCTGTCCCAAGTCTTCCCCCAGTTCTGATCCTCTTTTCCGCAGGTGAGGGGAGGTGGGTGCCAGCAGAGACCAGCAGCCGCCAGCGCTGAGGCCACCTCAGACACGCAGCTGTCACCAGCCCCAGGGTGACAGGAGGAGCAGTCAGCATTTCGCTGTGCTCAGCAGCAAGGTGCACTAGCTGTCCAGGGGAGGAAACATGGCACATTTCAGCAAGTATCACATCTGGAATATTGTGTCCAGTTCTGGGCCCCTCAGTTCAAGAAGGACGGGGAACTGCTGGAGAGGGTCCAGCGTAGGGCAACAAAGGTGATCAAGGGAGTGGAGCATCTCCCTTATGAGGAAAGGCTGAGGGAGCTGGGTCTCTTTAGTTTGGAGAAGAGGAGACTGAGGGGTGACCTTATTAATGTTAATAAATATATAAAGGGTGAGTGCCACGAGGATGGAGCCAGGCTCTTCTCAGTGGCAAACAATGATAGGACAAAGGGTAATGGGATCAAGCTGGAACACAAGAGGTTCCACTTAAATTTGAGAAAAAACTTCTTCTCAGTAAGGGTGACAGAGCACTGGAACAGGCTGCCCAGGGGGGTTGTGGAGTCTCCTTCTCTGGAGACATTCAAAACCCGCCTGGACATGTTCCTGTGCAACCTCACCTAGGTGTTCCTGCTCCAGCAGGGGGATTGGACTAGATGATCTTTTGAGGTCCCTTCCAATCCCAAACATACTGTGATACTGTGAATATAAACACCTATCATGTTAATGCTGGATTAAAAGAAAGGCCAAGCTTAGAGTCTCTCTTAGCTCCCCTTAATGCGCTCCTATGTGACTGGGAAAACTGCAGTTGAAGAGGCTCTTTCCAGAGATGTGCTGACAGAGTTTGACAGGTACAGAGGATTTTGCTTGAAAGAGGAAGACACTGGAGGGAAATATATCACCAGGACTAGGAATCCTCTAGCTTTAGTGGCTTAAATTCAAACATCACTGTCCTATTGTGAACCTTTTTTAAAAAAAATCATATTAACTAGAGACATTTTAACAGCTTAGGTATTTGCTCCATTATTCTCAATGTGAATTATCAGGAATGTAGTTACTATGAGTAGCGTCTTTTAGGAAGTCTCCTTGTCTTCTTGGTCACTGCAATGCAACTACACCTGGCAGGTGTTGGTTTTGGCACAATAACTTAATAAATAAATATGGGAAAAGCTGCAAACGTAAAAAGAAGAGAGTGACTGATAGAGATTTATATTAAGCCATGGTAAGAGCCAAGAAGAGACAGAGCAACAATTCATGCCTTATTATTGTTAATAATGCCTAGAGAAATGGGGCAGAAAGGTGGGGTGGTAACTACAGCAGCGGAGAGGGACTTTGAGATGTAAAATGCTGAAGCAGTACTGAGAGAAAAGCAAGGCTCTTCCTTATCTTACCATATTTCATTTGCCTCTTGCAAAGAGGAGGTAGGATTCCACAATGAGAATAACCACTGCTTGTGCTGCAGCATCACACTGGTTTTGTACACAGGACAAAACAGTATCTCTCTAAAATACCTCTGTGTGAAACTAATACTTCAGATAATCACTGTACCCATTTATCCCTCATTGTATCCACTGCTGCAATGTGCTGTGCACTTCATAATTCAACAGCAAAGTGAATTTTTTTACTTAAAGTTCAGCGCTGGCTAGGGACAACTGTACTATCAGATTTGCCAGGATGGATAAAGCCAATGGCTAAAACAGAAAGAAGATCTGTTTACTTCTCACACCAGCAGCAGCCTTTTGGATTTGAAGGCTTCCTTCCAGAACCTGAGAAAAGTTCTTGAACATGGCATTTTTGTGCAAGGGACACACAAACACAGTACCTGATATTCACTATTTACCAGATAAAACTAGAATCTTTTAATGTTCTAATTGGGAATGATGCCTGTCAATTCCCCAGACACAATGCAGCCTGCTGAACTCCCAGGGTTTTAAAATGCCAAATGATTTGACACCCAAATGGGCTCAGGCTTATGGGACTTGGACAGTCTTGCTCAATAATTGTTAAGCAACCAGCACACAGAGGCCCGATCTGCACCTGGCAGTTCTGGCTGTGTTAGTAGTATTGGATCAGTAACTATGAGAGCTGTCAGGAACTGGCAAGCACCACTTGTAAAGCTGTCACTTGAACCCAGTGTCCCCCTCCCAACACCCTAAGGTATTTAATCAATTTTTCTAAGCGAGTGTTTACTTTTCACATTAACTCACCTGAAAAGTTATACTGCTAACTTAAAAACAAAGCAGAGAGGGAGAACATATAGTTCTAGCAATTATAAGGTCACAGAAAATTGTTTTCTTGAACTTGTTTCTCCCTAACTCCTCTGCTTTGGCCACTTGGTAGAGCAAAGCACATTTACCTGTGCATTAGTTCTCTGTCAGGGAAATGATGTTATATATTCAAAAGCCTGACTTGCTTTTCAGAGCATGTAAAACAGTCATAAATATGAGTGCACTAAAGAGCAGGAATGTTTACTTATGGCATTGTTTGCCCAGCAGTGGAACCAGTGTCTGATGGCTGTTTATTCTTGCACCGTAACCCAGCTCCAGGAGGCTGTAATTCACCGTGAACTGAATTCTGGTTTCACCATCTGTGTATGAGGAACAGTTTAATTAAAATGCAGGAATAACAAAGACAGCTTCCATTGACATATAGTAGATAAACCTTCGTCAGTCAGACTGATGCCTTACAAGAGGCAGTTTTCCCAGTCTGTTTTTGGTTTGGTGTTCGGCTGGTTTTTTTTAAATAATAAGGCATTGCAGTATAATGAAGTATAATGGAAAATGCAGACATTTTCTTCATTGCAATCAGAAAGCTGCCCCTGGATATTGGTAACACCCAGGCTTTTGAGCACAGAAAAGCACTGGGATAAATGATGGTACCCTTTTCTAAATAAAACAGTTCCTGATAAATGTTTTTCAATGTTTATTTTTGTGCTGTAATTGATCATGTTTTAAATAGGAGAAAACAAAGTGGAATTTCAACTTGATAAAGATGTCCTCATTTTTATGCTCCAAATACCAGGTCTTGATTCACTTTTTTTTTTTCCTTCTGGTCAATGAACCAATGTCATTTTTGTTGTTCTTGGGTGGGAAGTAGGAAGAAGACAGGTAAGTCAGTATCAGGGATCCTGCTTAAAGGCTTTGAGAAAGGTGCATTTTTTTGGTTGAGATTTGAGATTAAACTTTGAGGTTTTCTTCTTTCTTTTGAAATGTGTGATGACAACATTTTTTCCAGCTCGCATTTGTTTATCATTTGATAAACATATGTGTCACTTCTTTAAGGAATGAGACATACAACTCCTGGGGAGGGGAGCAAATGAAAATATTTTGTTCTTATATAAATATATGTGATTGTATTAACTAAAAGCCAAGTCACACTGTTTGTATGTGTATACACACATATAATTGAATGATGTACTAGAAAACAGACTATCAAAAACTTCTGTGATGAAAGGCATATACTTTCCAATCATGTTTATACATGTTTATATGTGCAAGAATAAACTTTTTTTTCCCAGCTGGAACTTAAGAGATTTTGAGAACCTAGGAAAAGAAAAAAAATAGTGAGAAATATTTCAGCAAATTGAATTCTCACATATTTTTTTAACTTGCCAGGAAAACCACACTGTGAGGTCATCTCAGAACTGAGAGGATGAAAATTACCTGACTTGAGCAACTTAAAAGTAATACTATAAGAAACAGTCTGAAATGACTGCACCTTATATTTTGTGGCTTACGGCACTATTATTACCAATATTGGTACAGAAATCTAAGAGGGTTATATTCCTTTGTTATAGAAGAAATTTGACTAACCACATTCTTCTCTCTGAATAGCCTAGTTTAGCATTAGCAGCTTAGCACTAGTAGCTGAAGTAGTTGAAGCCTCTACTTTCATGGAGCAAACAGCTCTGGATATTAAAAAATGTTTTTCTAAACATGTTCCTGACTGGCCAGGGAAGTCAATGGACAGGGTAGTGCATTTGGCTACATTTGTATGCAAAGATGGAAATGAGGAAAGACTTGAAGAGACATCAGAGGAAAGAGGAGATAGATGTGCTTGTGGCTGTGCTGAGGGAAGGGTTTAGAGAAAGTAGAGGGAGAGGCCAGGAAGAATCATAGGATGTAGATGGCATCAAAATGAACATGATTTCCCTCTGGGAGCTAATGACTGTTGTGCTTATTGTGGGGAATGGGGGCACTGGAAATGGGAATCTCTCATGAGACCAAGAGGGCCCTGGGAGAAATTAGATGAATATCACTGAACAGCAATGATAGGAAGAGGGAGACTCAGACAAACCTTAGCATACGTATGGGTTTTGGAGTACTAAACTGAATCAATAAGGGTCAAATTGGGGGAGAAACAGAAGACAAGGAAATAGCATTCCTAGCAGATACAGTAGCTGCTGTATTACTTTTGTATTTCAAGCCTAGTGGGTAACTCTCAACTGATAGAATATTGGTTCGAGGGGTCACGGGAAAAAAGAAACAATCACATAGCCAGACGGTGTTGCTATGGATAGGTGGCCAGGGAGTGTGGGGAAGATTTTGATCACAGAAGAATCACCTATGCGTTTGCTGGGATGAAACCTGTTACAGTCCCTAAATGCCCAGATCTGTCTGTCCCCAGAAAAGGTAGAACTTCCAGCAGCAGAGGTCTGTCTCACTGCTGAAAACTCACTCGAAGTTCCTGAATGAGAATGGATATAATTTCAATAGAAATCAAACAATCGGTCTCCATAAAAACAAAAGGAGGAAAGCCCATAGCACTCAAGCAGTATCAAATTCCCAGGGAAGCAGTAAGAAGTATTCAGAAACAAATTGACCAATATCTGCAAAAAAGGAGGCTTGTGATGATGCAGTTCTCTGTATAATACCCCTGTTTCACCTACTAGTAAAAACAGGTTGGACAACGGAGATCCAGAATATTGGTTTGTACAGGACCTCAGAGAAAAAAAAAAAATCAATGTGTGATTGCACCCCATTCAGTGATCTCAAACCCAGCAACAATATTATTCCAAATTTGCACGTTGGGCAAAATACTCTACTGTTATTGATCTAACAGCTGCATTTTTTAGTCTTCCTATAGCAGAAGACAGCCAGCATATGTTTGTATTTATGTGGAAAGGCCAACAACTAATGGGGGGACCTGCTTGCCCCAAGGGTTCACTGGGTACCCTATGATATTCTCCCATTTGCTTAAAGATGACATGAAAGATATTACCTGGAGGTTCTATACTTGTACAATATGTAGGTAATTTGTTACTTGATAGTAAAAAGTATGAAAAATACTATTTGTCTATGTACTGCTTTAGCAGAAAAAGGTCACTATGCATTTCTTGGCTTCAGCTGTGCCAGCAGGAAGTAAAATATTCAGGATTCATATTAAAACAAGGACAAATATTAGTAGACCCAGAACAGGTCCAGGCTACTGTAGAAATACCTTGACCACTAACAAATAGACAACTGTGAGGACTTCAGGCACAATAAGGTGCTGCAGACCCTGGGTACTGTGGCTAGAGGAGTTAAGTAATCCACTGACTGAAGCTACCAGGGCAGAGGAAGCCGAGCCTGTACGTTGGGGACCTGAGAGAGGCGGCTTTCTAGGCTATAAAAAGGAGCTTTAGCTTCTGCTCTGGCACTGGGATTGCCAGATTACTCCAAACCCTTTGAATTATTAATGCATGAGAAGAAAGGAGCAGCCAGCTGAGTCCTTACTCGAAGGCCAGGTCCACACTGCCGCCCTGTGGCTTAGTACCCAACTTAACGGGATCCTGCAGTGACAGGGAATAATTCCCATGTTAGAGCGATGGCAGCAACAGCAACTACCACAGAAAAAACAGACCATTAGGCCTGGGTCACCCGACAACAGTGCATGTCATGCATGAAGTAGAACTGATTCTTAAGGAACGTGCTACACAAGCACTGTCCCCACAAAGAGTGCATCTCTACAAATTAATGATTTTAAATGCAGATAATATTATTTATACTTCTAAAGGATGTAATGTCTTAAATCCAGCAACTTTACAGTCTGTTTCCTCCGATGGTGAGCTGCACCATTCCTGTGCTAAGGTAGTGTTTCACTCCAGCTTCAGAGGAAGATCTGCAGGATCAGCCTCTAGAGAACTCAGATGTAACCATTTTCACTGATGGATCTTCATACTATATGAATGGACAATGACATACAGGCTACGCAGTGGTGAGAAACTTAGAAATACTGGAAGCAGAACGCCTACAATCCGTGGTATGTGCCCAAGGACCTGAATTAACTGTGTTAGCAAGAGGAGCCTGGTGGGGACGTAATCAGTGGTAACTGCTTATTCTGATTTAAATATGCTTTTGGAGTGTTTCATGCAACAGGTATGCTATGGAGAGAATGAAAGTTCCTTACCTCGTCAAGAAAGAATATTTCTAAGGGAAGTGAAATCCAAATGCTCTTAGAAGCTATTAAGCTTCCAAGGGAAATTGCTATAGCACAGTGTCCAGCTCACAGCAAAGGATCCAGCAAATTTCGAAGAAATAAAGAATTGGCGGCTAAAGCAGCTAGAGCTGCTGCTTGCCAACCTATACATCAGTGTACTGCCATAACAACTCTGCTGATGACTGGCCAGAGATCAATAATCCAGCCCAAATATATGCAGAGATTACTCAGGAAGAACATGCTCAATGGGAAAGTTGAAGGTCTGTGAAAGGTTAAACTGGACTTTGGACTATTGGGGGAAAACCCATTTTAACAAGAAAATATTTAATGACTTGGTCTAGGTGGTTTCGTGATAAAACACACTGAGGGATGACAGCAATTGTTAAGCAGATTGAAAAAATGTTAGTAGCTCCCAGAATACAGATGGCATAAAAAGGATTGTGAGCTCTTGTCCCACATGGTCGAAGTTTTCTGATGCAAAACCCAAACAGGAGGCTGGAGGATGACCATGAGCATGCTTCCCATTCCAAACACTGCAAATTGGTTATGTTCACATGCTTCCTGTGAGCAGATTAAAGTACCTGCTGGTAAGCATGGATCAACCCTCAGGGTGGGTAGAAGATTTTCCTACCAGGAAAGCTGATACTGCAGGAGTGGATAAAGCACTCTTGTGGGATATCATTCCCAGATACAAAAAACCTGAAACCATACAATCCAACAGAGGTTCTCATTTTTTAAAAGGAAATACTAAACAATATCTATGGAAGTTTAGGAATACAGCAACAACTACATGTTCCATATCATCCGCAGTCCTCAGCACAAGTGGAAAGAATGAACAGGTCTCTCAAAAATAAAAATGCTCAAACGTAGTCAGGTAGGTGTGAAATAGCCTCAGGTTTTAGGAATAGTGGTATGGGATATTAGAAAATGTGGTTATTATGCTTCTGATAGCCTGTTGGCTTTTTTTACTTGTATTTGGAATTGTTTTTAAAATATACTTATGAAATCTATACACGGGTATTGAAGAGTCCTCATACAAGATGAACTACATATGGGCAGGGATGCCTGAAAAAAAAAAAAAAAAAGAAAAAGAGGACTGTTACAGAATAAATTTGATTAACTATTTTAACTATATTCTTCTCTCTGAGTAGCCTCATTCAGCATTAGCAGCTTAGCGCTAGTAGCTAAAGTAGCTGGAGACTTAGGCTGCAAGACCTGAGCAAGAGTAAAGTTTTTGATAAAACTAATGCTAACACAGAACTAGCTGAATGCGGCAGATGCGGGTGCAATGATGAAGATAAGGACTAAGGAAACAATTCCAAGAGAATGAGGTAACTTCAGAAGAAGGCCAGTCCAGCAACAGTGAAAACCAGTAACATATCAAGAGACCAGCAACCAGGATTCAGTGATTGGGCTTGGGGAAAGGATGATGGGTGGGCTGGGTAGAATTGAGGGGTGTGATGTGGGGCAGGGGTCCCTCTCTGGAGGCGCCCAGCTCAAGCTGCAACCTGAGAACTAATAAAAGAGGGATTGGAGACCTTCACTCAGACTTGACATCAACCAGCAGCAGGATCCTAGGGTGGGGGCCTGTTAGGGTGGCTGGCATGTGTAAGCCTGTAACACCTGTCAGTACAAAAATTGCTTACACTGGTGCAGGTATTCCCACGAGGAAAGGAACATAAACTCTACTCCTATAAAAGTATCCACACTACTGATTAGATTGATATAATTACATCAATACCAAAAGAACATCAGACCTCTAATTGGCTCAGTGGTACCAAAGCCCATTTGTACTTTGTAGTGCCCTTTCTCTTTCCCCAGCCCAGGATTTGGGTCTGTGTTCTGTAACTGCAGCCCTCACGGAAATTTGGCAATTTGTACCATCCAAATTTGGTTGCTCTGGAAACGGGCTACAATTTCTTCCAGCTTCACAGCAAGAGCTGCTGAACTCCAAGACAAACAAGCGTAGCAGCTCTGTTAACTCGTTTCCCCAGGCTGATAAACTTGCTTCAGGAATCACAGATTATTTTCCTCTTTCTCATGCACTCTGAGGTGAAGCCCATGAGGAGCTTTTGATTTACTTGAGAAAACACTGAAACCCTTAAGTGCCTTTCACAAAAGGAAGCTGAAATAGGAGATCTCACATGAGCCAGAAAAATATCGGACCACATCTGCCTGAGTATCAGAATGGGGGTGTGGAAGTGATCTATAGAGGGTTACAGAATAAGGATCATTTCCTAAAAGAGAGCCCTTCTGCCTGGTGCCTCCCTTCTTCTCCCCAGTCCTATGACCTCTGACAACACCCTGCTTTTCTGCAAGGACTATAGGATATTACTTACACATTGCTGCTTGCAGTAATAGTCTATTACTAGTCACTCAACTCATGGTCTTCTGAGTTCCTTCCTTCACCAGGCCATTTATCAAACAATCTGGAATCACTCTGGCACCCTAAACACACCGTGCTAGGACAGGGCAAAGCTGTGGGTATTCTAACACCCAAGAAAGCACAGTGTTTCCTACCAGATTTTCCTCCTGGAGCCAGGCAGTATGAGGTGAGATCATCAGAAAGTGTCATTTTCCCATCTTTTTTCCTCCCTTAGGGAGCTGGATTCACAGCCTGGCTGCAGTAAGCCTGCAGTACCCAGCTTCTTCTCAGCAAGGTGCAAATTACCTCTCCCATGCCACATGGCCAGCCATGCGCCTGGGCTGCTGGCATATGGCAAGGCAGCACTCCAGTTTCTGCTCTGCTAACTTGCTGTTTTATTAACATACAGGGGAGGAGAGAAAGAAAAGGCTAGGGTAGTGTCAGGAAACTTTGCTGTCCAATATGTGAGATCCTGTCCAAACTTATCTCCTCAGCAGATGTCTTACACTACAGGGACTCTTCCTTCTCTTGACATGCATATGACAGACCAGGAACTCTGCGGCCAAGATGAAGTCAACTGGCCCTATATATTCATAAAATAAGGAAGGCTCAGAAGCTATTAGGGTTTCAGTTTTCTGTTATGTAGTACTGGTTGCCCTGTATCAGCTTGGCCCCTACCAACACTCTGCTGAACTCACATTTTTATTAATCTACTTGGAAGTTGCTGTGACTGCCTAAAGAGACTTAATTAGTCCTTTAATTAATGGGTATTTTAGCAGACAGAAGCTGCCACAAAACACAAGATTACTTGTTTGAGGCCATAGCATAACTGCTGTGCCAGTAGAGCATTACAGAAACTGTTTAATACTACATATTTCATTACATACTAAAATTAAATTGCCAATACATACTTGATGTAAAACTCTTCATGTCTAATCCACACCAGTGATACACATGCAAATGACCAGAGCTGGAAAAAACATTCTCCTTTGCCTTCCTCTCTTCCTGAGCAACCTAGTTCATATTGAAGGAGGGCAGCTAAGTGGTAATATTTTCCAGTTACTGCTTAATAATTTGTTTAATTTAGCTAAAGCAAGTACAAGGTTTTTCCTCTAGGTAGAAGACTCGGGGTATCCTGGTAAGATAAGGACAAGGCAAAGCAGGCAGCCACAATAGAGCTTTCAGAGAACTAGGCACGTATTAAGACACCAAGATATTTTTAGGGTCCAAGCTCCACTTGAGCTCCTGTGGGGGTACAACATCAGTAGATTAAGTATTGAGAGCTCATGCTGAGCACATCAGCGGCTGCAGGAGAAAACCAGCAGCACAGCACACCACAGGAGAGCACAAAGAAGGTGAGAAGGGCAGAAGTGTCATGCTCCATCTTGGGAAGACTTAGCCAGGCAGTGGGCTAAGGGCCAGACAGAGGGGTGGGACTGTGAGAGCTACATTGTTGAACTGAGAGAAACAGAAGCAAGCTGAAAATCTCCACAGTAGTCATGAAGAGGAAACAAAAATACTGTCCCACAGTTCAGTTCTCCTCATGATCATGTGGAATTAGAAATTACCAAAACTGTCCTACCTCATGCAGATTTTCAGATAAGGGAGGAGATGTAAAGCTCTTGTGTCAGGATCCAGCCTTGATTTTGCTGATGAATTGTAAGCAGAAATACATCACAAAATGCAGAAAATCACCACCTGTTCTTCAGTCCCTTCAGGGATGCAAAACCCATGCAAATTTAATTTCCACAGTGTAAGAATATGATTAAAAGGACCAAGGGCATGCTTGCCTTTGCTCAGGTTTTTTTTTTTTTCAGTTTTCTTTACAAGGAACTTTCTTTAAATTCTTGTTTTTATTTCTCAGATGTCACATTAACTCCAAAGACATTTTGTGTTCTCACATGGGGGAGGGAAGCAGAACCTTACCATCTCTCCTCTCTCAAAACTTTCCCCCCCATCTACTCAAAAGAGCATGAGACAAATAGTTGCAAGGTAAGCTTCATACATAATTGCTAAGCTCTGAATGTTTATGATTATATTGTCACAGCTCTTCTTCAGTAATGTAAGGAAGAGAAAAGCCCTCCAGAGGTTGAGGAGACTTCGATTATTCACATAGATGAAAGAGTAAAAACTTTGCTCTTCTCACATAACTGGCAAGTGGTTGGAGGCAGCACTCAACTCCGTAGACAAATTTATTTTTGACTAGCTGAGTAAATTGATGCCTCCTGTCAGGGCAATGACTCTGGTTCTATACTGTATGAGACACAAAAACTCAGCCTGATGTAGAGCTGGCAGATGAAGGTTCCCTGTGCTCTCACCACTGCTATGTCTTACCTTTTGGACGCTTTTCCCCTTTCCCTGCCTGCTATGTGCAAAGGGCATCAGCAACGAGCAATTCAGAAACCCACATGATAGAAAACAGACATAGGCCTTGAGGTTTATAGCAGATATAATTCAACAAAAATTCAAAATGCATTTTTCTGATATCTTATTTTTAAAAATAGCTTTAAAAACTATTTTCACGGGTCAGGTTAAAATTATTTAAAAGCATAATTATCAGGTAGCATTCTTCAAAGTAGCATTCTGCAATATAATCATCTTTGTATTAAAGCAAACATCATGGTTCTAACATGTTTCCAAATACAGACTTAACTCCAAATATCAATTAATAAAACACTGAGCAACAACACTTCTCAAAAATGTATACATCTCCCAAGGTCCATCCAGGCCCATTGCCACCTTGACTTTTTTTGCACATTCTAAAACATATTAGCAGAGAACTTAGGGAATTAAGACCCAGTAGAGAACAGAACAGAGAAATATTATCAGAGTAGAAAGAAAATTGGGAGAGATTTTCATAACTGGAATTGGAGACTTGCTGGTAACACTGCCTATGTTTGCTGCCCTTCTCACTGAACTGGCTGCAGTAAAAGCCAAACTTCCCATTACAACCTGCTCAGATTGTACTCAGACTGTACACGGCCTACCTTCCCCGGCCTTTAAGGACATTAAAATTCAAATCAAGTTTTTTCATTAGAGTATGCCCACGGTGAATTTTACTCAGTATCTTTAACCCTTCTCACAAAAAGGAAAAATAAACAGAACTATTTCAAAAATTAACTTCTATCAATATAGAGAATTAGAACAAATAAGTAAGAATGTAAGAAAACAAGATCCAAGACAAGATTCAACAGTAACTAACCACATACTAATAGAGCCCTTTAAATCAACATTTTGCTTTGTGCCTGTACAACCAAGACACAGGCAACATCCTCTGACACTACGTGTCTTCTAGCCGAGTTCCTCCATAAGCACTGACAGCCTGGATAAGGATTGTCTTTGCTTCCGTCGCACTAAGTGATCTTGCTCAGTTATCTAATTTAGTTTTATTGATTTCTTCTTCTTGGCTTGTTGTTTGGACACGGTACCCAGAGCAGATTCTGAAATGCTCGCTGACGTCTGAGGCAGCAGTAGTTTTCCAGACTGTGTTGGGTACTTGGTTTTCATAAGGACTTTAAACAGTGGCTGGGACAACATATGTTTTAGTTGTTTTTTCATCCCCTTCAGCATCTTTTGCTTCTGGCTTTCTTCTTGCTCACTAGCTTTTCTTCCTTGGGGCAGAAATCAAAGATACAGAATGTTACAAGAAAAGAACTTGCATTGGCCTCTTTCACCAGGCTTCTACAGTGCTAGCGGCAGATGTTCATCTCATCTTTCTCTCTCTAACAAGGTCACTGAACTTCCATAAAGTCTTCCAGTCATCTGTGACACTTTCAGGTCACCTAGGCTGTCCACGAGATAACAAGATCAAGAAGAATCCTAACTACTGAGTAACTATACCCCAGGTATCATTCTGCTAAATCATTCAGATAGCTCTCAACCCAGAACAGACTTGAGAACAAAAGGAAAAGGGGTCCAGAAGATAAGGGGTTAACTCAGGACTTCTAGCTCAGGCAAAAGCTGCTTCTATTTTGTTACTTTCTGCATGCCTCATTTCAGCACCTGTAAAACAGGAAACCCTTTCTTCCTTACACATTAAAAAACCCCCATGAGGTGCTCAGATTTAATAACATAGAAGAAAGAAGGGCCTAAAAAACACTGGAGATAGTTAATATGGTCAAAGGCCTGAACTGGAGGAATAAGTCAAGGCTGCTGTAAGGTAAATTGAAAGGACATTACTAAATCCTTCGTAATGTGTAAGAGGCATTTATGGGAGAAATTGCTGAGATTTTAATTGGTCTACAATAAGCTATGGAAGAATCAGAGACCAAATACATTTTAAAGCATGAATCTGGCAAGATTCCGGCTGGCAATTACCAAGTGCTTCACTTGAGAGCTGCAACTTACTTGGACTGGATGTGCTGTTTTGAAAGTAATTTCAAAGCACAGCATACTCAGATTATGTCAAAACAAAACGGCAGAGTGCTAATTATCTGAGAGCACTCCTGAACAGTTTGGACAGAGACGATTAGTGTTTGCTTGCAAAGTGGCTGTGAACAAACTAGTCCAGCCATGAATAAAGAAAAAAAAAAATCTGAACGTGCTTCAAAATCAAGGCATCTTCATATTTAGCAGCTAACAGGCTACAGACAGCTTAAGCTGAAGTGACCCAGGCAGCACCCGTACTCAGCATGCCTTCAAAGAACTGGAAGGAAATCATACGTCCTAAAATTTGAACATAATGTGGCATTTTATAGCACATCTCAGCAGTGCAAAACTTCACTGCCTTGAACTAATAGGCACCTGTAGTTGCACAGCCCTACATATTCTCTCAGGCACAGCCTGCTGAACGTTCAATTTTAAAAATAAAAGAAATTACTTACTTCTAACACACCAACAAAAACCTCAGCAACTTGAATATAACATTGGCCATTTAGCCCACACAACTCAACCTACATAAGGCTCATATAATTTTTGGTGTTTGCTGGAGCTTCCTGGGTGTTCCCACACAGAGCTGTCAGGTTCCTGTTCTGCTGCCTGACTACAGGGGGGTGGGAGAGAAAAGCAAAAGGGGAGAAACAGCTTTTTCTTTGACACAGAGGGGACAAGGCTGAAGCAGGATATACTGGGCTGTTAGATCACCCTAAAACGTTTCCCAGAAACTAAACAGTTTTTGTTCTACAACACGTGGACTTGTCTGTGACTTGCTAGAATTGTCACACCTCATTCCCTCAGGTCCAGCACTATCTACTGTGCAATCATCCCAAACACACAAGCAGTACCATGTACTAAGTACTGACATTACTTTCCTTCCCCTTCTGCCCTGCAGGTTTTAAGAATTTCTCTGCCATGGTGAAGAAGCCACTTCTAGACACCAGTGCTATGGGGTCAACTAAGTATATCCATAAACAAGCATTTCTACTTGCCCATAAACATGTCATCATCAAGATCAACCTCAAGAGCCTCTGCAGCTTGCTGGAGCCAGGAGTCGTGTTGCTTTGCCCGACTGTTGAAAAATTCTGCCTTCTCAATCTGCCGTGCCAAATTCATCCGTTCCTGCAACAAAAGCACATTTCAGACATGATGATCAGGTTTAAACATGGGACACTTTAGCAGAATCAGTGTTTGAGAGTATGCAAAACAATGCAACTAAGGTGCAGAGACACTTTTGTTCCCTCCTGGTGTCCCACAGATGCCTCACTTAATAAACAAACCTCATCATTTGCTAAAGTGTTTTCCTTCTTCAGATCTATGATAGAATCTGGCTTCTAAATAATGTCAACTATTAAATATGCCTGAATGTTAACTCCTTATCCTTTAAACGCACCATTGCAAACACTTAAAAAAAGTCAAGGACAAATAATGATTCAGATACCAATCATTCTTAATTTACATATTTACACAGTACAGCTGATCTTAAAGTTACTGGTCTCAGCAATAAGGGGCAGCGTTGGCTTCACCCCACTCTGAAGAAGTCGGCTCATGCAAGGCCATATGGAAGGAGCGACTCATGTTTTCAGAAACACACCTGGATCTTGTCTAGGCACAGGACAAAATGTCCTGTCCTTCTTCCCAGCTGCACAGAGGTGGAAGAAAGATGTCCAGCAAACGTAATATGACCTGCAGCCTTCCAGCTGGGCCAAGCTGTCTTAAATAACTAATTCATTACGGAAAGGAAATCTGCACTGACAGTAAATAGTAATCAACCCAGCAGCAAGTTCTGCTGTTCGGAATGTTCCTGCGGTTGCACAAAACAAACCTTGTACAGGATGCCCAGACCACCCCAAGGGAACAGTCTGCTGCTACACAGTAAGAGCACCAGCCAGAACTGCCAGGATAATTAACACGCAGACAGAGAGGAAATTAAACATGCAGTTGACTAATAAAACAAGTCAGTCACTTTTTAGATCATTACAAGAAATTTTAAATAGTTTTTCCATCTTTGTAAAACTTGAGTCCTCTTTGTCTCTACTCTGGTTCACCAATTCTATTCTTCTCCACTGCGAAATCCTTTCAGACTTTTCCTGAACTGTAAGAAAGACATGCAGAACCAGTGAAGGAGCGTGCCAAAGGGATAGACATAAAGAACCAGCAGAAATTAGTCCCAGTGACAGTGGCTTTGTGATTAAGCCCAGGGCAAAGTGCAAAAGAGACCTGACCATGTGAAGGGCCTAGGAGGCTGGAGTCCTTTAATTACAATTACAAAGACATCTTTTTCTGGGGAGAGGAGCACTATTACGTATAGGAGAGAAGATCATGAGATAGTGGCAGGAAAATTTAAGTGTGGAAACAATATTCATTTGCCCATTAATTGACAGAGCATGATAAGAGCCAAGAACTACTCATCAAGAAACACAGAAGGGACCTCTGAAGAAACACTCTAAAAACAACAGATTTCTTTCAGTAACCAGAAACATTTGGCAGGTGGAAGGGGGGTGGGGGGAGATGAAAAAAAAAAACATTAATCAAATTCTCTGTGTTACTACCAAGAGAGGAAAAATGAGTCTGTGGAAGCATTTCCTTGATTTTCTTCCTCTTTCAGAAAGCTTCACCTCCTGAAAAAAGATCATGCTAAATAGTCCATTTGCAGCAAGCCTGGGCTTTGAAACGTGCTGATGTTATTTGCAAGCTGAGAATACCCCTGTTGCCACTGAGGTGGACCCTGGGCTCAGTCCAAGTGAATTGGATGAGCATGAACCAGAATACCACATGGAAGGTATCTGTTGCATTATCTGACTACTTGCATTTTTCTCCTGTTCTCAATGACTGTGCAATATTCAGACACTCCAATCCCAGCTGGATTCCTTTCAAATGCAATATTTAAATATGTTCCATTTGTACAAGGCAGATGTCACCCTAACTGCCAGGAAAACGCTGAGACATGAAACAGCCTCTTATTTGAGAAGTAGAAAATCTGCGGTGACTAGAAGCTTTCTAAAATATATTGTTTTGTAAATTCCAACCGTTGTTTATTTGTGAGTTATTGAATGACTGAATTCTCCTTAAAATGGGCAATAACTTAAAAAAAGGAAAAACACCTGGTTTCGCAGAGTTCAGTGGCAGCTGTGGCCTCGCAGTATAAGAACTTTTAGGAAAGCAGATAACTCACTACTTCAGCTGAAAAGAGGCAGATGAAGACCACTGAACATCCCTGGACCTGCTACTGTTCTCTAGTCTGTTCCTAACACAAGAAGCTTTAGCAACTCATTTTACCTAACAGAGCCACCCCAGCTCCCCAGCCAACTTCTCTGTACTGGTTTTTGGAATCTAGTCAGGAGAAGCTTTACATAACAACATGTAAGAAAAATGTAAGTGACATTTATGTTTGAACACCTTTTTCAGGCTAGTTATTGAGGAGAAAACACAAATATTTCTAAAAAAAAGATAAAGTGTGATTAACTTAATTTTTAAACCCAGGTCCTGAAGAGTAAATTTTATCTGAAACCTAGAAAGAATGTACTGGACAAGGCAGTAACATAAGTAAGCAAGCAACTATTCATGCTGTAAAGAGATTGTTGTTTCTTTACCTTGATAGAAGTCATGCACTTGGTATCAACTGGGAAAAATGGCAGCTCTTCGCTCTTCTCCAATGTTTTATAAATTTTCCTAAAATTGATCAAGTCATCAGGGCCAATCAGCAATAGGCTAAGGCCTTCATTGGCAGCCCGGGCTGTTCTGCCACTTCTGTGTACATACAACTCAGAAGTACGAGGGACCTGCAAAGTTGGAAAAAACATGAAGCTGGCCATGGAAAGCTAGCAGCAGCCTGTCATGCTTTGGCCAAGAAGTTGCCAGAGAATATTAGGTTTTAAATACACATGGTACACTGCATGTAACACAGCTGAAAGTAAAGTAAAAGATAATGTCTGGAGACACTTTTTCTTCTCCGGGCCAGTACTGTTCCTTGCATAACCTTTTGTAAGTCTCTCCTAACTTCTGACCCTCTGCCATTTCATTTGCAAAGTATGAAAAAATTCTATGTGTCCTCAGAAAAGAGTTATAGGGCAGAGTCAATTGACACCTTTGGATATCAAAGTTAAGCAAAAAGCAAGGAGAATCATAGCTATTATGTCCTTTCTCATATGTAATCACACTTTCATGAAGTGCTACCTACCACAGTCAGCCACTGCAGCAATGAGATCCTTAAGTACCGAGCACTAAGGAGAGCTAAATTAATAATGATTAAATCTCTGTACTTGGGACTATACTATATACAGGACCAAGAATCAAAGTTTTATAGCATTCAGGGTTTGGATCAGCAAAAGCTTATTTCAAAACCAAAACAGTAATGGTAAAAACATTAAAAATATTTAACCTGGTAGTGGATGACATGCTGCACGTTGGGAATATCAAGACCACGAGCTGCAACATCTGTTGTCAGGAGGACACAGCTGAGAAAGTGATAACATAAAATTGAAGAGTAAACCATTTGCCAAGAAACACAAAATACAGCGACCTGGAATTCTACCACAGCTATTTAAGGAACAGATTTGTACTACATCATCTGCTGGAAATATGCTATTTGTTTTCCCTTATAGAAAACGACCCAATATTACATCAGAGGCAGCATTGAAACAGCAATTCTTAAAGTAAAAAATGCAAATATTACCTTTGACAGGTCTGTTTTGCTTCCAATAAAGAAGTTCACTACCTTGCTGGATCCTGTTTTCCTAAGCTTTTATTCTCTCCCAATTCACAGGAACGCTAATGCAAATCACTGTTCAATGACCTAAATCCAACCACTTGGCAGGGGGGTATGCTCCCTTTCATTACATTTTTCAGTGCTCTACCCAGGTTGGCTTTAAAATTACCTTTAGCTTGATACGATCATACCATTAAAACCACAGTTGATCTTTTGGCAGGACAGATGGGTTATTACAAGTTTCTCCAGTTGAGAAAAATTGCATTATTAACATTATAGATTTAATTAACAGCATTTGAGGCTGAAATATATTCTACCAAATGGCATTCAAATAAATTTTCTCAGTAAATCAAAAGCTAGAAATATAAGGGGGGTATTCTGTTCTAACAATTAGTATTTCTGCTTACCCCTGGAAATGAAGAACTACTCAAAAAAGTCATTCTTTTATATAAACAGAGAAAGTCTGCCTAGCATATGAAACAATTTGTTTTAAAAAAATCTCCCCGCAACCGAGTTACTTGTAGGTAACAGGAATGCGTTCAGATTTTATGACATCTTACTGCATACCCTATTGCTACAAGGTTCAAAGCAGACATCAATAGAGAAAATTCTTGGTTTGCAATCTGCAGGAGGATGTGATAGATGGTATTATAGATTTCTTCTTGCCTTGGAAATCTGCAGTTGGAGAAGGCCCCATCTGGCTTATATCAGTGCTACCAGTAGTATGTTTTGCCAAGCAATACTGTGGATACATCACGGCAATTCAGCCTCTTCTCCATGCCTGAGTCCAGTACCAAGGTACAAATACCCACACAGTCAGACAGCATACAAGCACTTCACCGCAGGACTGAACTGTGGGGCTTCTGGATTATGGAAGTACTGAGAACACCGACCTCCTCCCAAAGGTCATCCTAAAGCCAGCAGGAAACAATAATTCTTCAAATGGCAGGACAGGCCTGCCCAGGCAAACCTGACTGTCCACTGCTGCTGAAAGGCACAGACAGCTCTTCTCTTGCATTGCTCTAGGATACCTTGACCCTCAGGAACCTACTTCACCTAACTACACCTGAAAACCCTAACCCATCAAAAAGTGGTTATTTTTCTGATGCCTTAGCGAGATGAAAGAACTTACAGAAGGATCAAATGAGCTGCAGTGTGGAGGCACAGGGGCAGAGAGGTGTGTAGGGCAGTTATAAAAGCAAACAGCTGAAAACAGGGCAAGTGACAGCTTCTTCAGCAGCAATGAGCTGCCAGACCACAGGATAATTCAGGTTCCAAGGGACTTCAGGATGTCTCTAGTCCAATCTCCTCCTCAAAACAGGATGAGCTATAAGGTTGGACCAGGTTGCTCAGGGCTTTATTCAATTGAGCCTTGAAAACATCCAAGAACAAGCAGCCTGTTCCAGTGCCTGATGGTCCTCATAAACAAAAACCTTCTTTTCATATCGAGCCTGAACCCCTTGTTTCAATTTGCACCTATTACTCCTCACCCTCCTACCATGCACCACTGTGAAGAGCCTGACTCCGTCTTCTTGATAACCTTTTAAGATATCAGAGGACTGACACAAGGTCCCTACAAAAATCTTTTTCACAGCTGTCACAAATTCAGTGCCCTCAGACCCTCCCATTCCAAAGCAAGTGCTTCTTGGCCATCTTGGTGTCCTTCCACTGAACTTGCTCCAGTTCATCACCTCAACCACCCCATGAAAACTCATCCATAATCGTTAATAACCTGGGCTCATGAATGGGGAACTCGCGTCCCCAACTAACTCCCCCAACCTGCTCCTATTCTAACAGAGCTGTTTCCTTTCCTCACTACATTTTACATTATTTCTTTTTTTCTCTACTAGGAATTAGAAAATCAACTCACTTGTCTCGCTCAGCAAACCTTTCCAGGTTTTTCAGCCTTTGCTTTTGGTGCATGTTGGCATGCAAAGGAAGAGGATCGCAATTTAAGATTGTGAGGAGAGAACTGAGGCGTTTTACACAGTCTATGCTGTTTGCAAAGACCATGGTTCTTCCTGGATACTGAAGAAGAAAGTAATAGAGATAATAGTCCTTCTCATCTGTATTACAGTGAATTCTGGTTTCTGTCAGAGTCTCAACAGTAGCCTCTTTCCTTGTTAAGTCTATCACTTTGGATTTGCCCTTTATTCCTACTTTTTCCATTAGCAATTCTAGTTTGGTCTTCTTGTCCATCTTTTTAGCATTCTTTTTCTGTAAAACTCTTGTGGGAGTCTGATGGACTAAAGTCAAAGTGGCAGAAAAAACAAAAGTCTGTCGTTGAGGGTTATACTGTGAATCATTTAAGATTTCCAGCAGCTGAGACAGCTCTGCGAAGTGACCTTTCTCAACCATTCGGTCTGCTTCATCAATCACAAGGCACCTGTCAAATAGAAAACACACAGTAAAAATCCACTCGTGCTGATAATACAAATGTGATAGACTTCAAAATAATTTTTCCTGCTAAACACTTAAGGAAAGTTCTGCATGTAAAGCCCAAAGGAACACCAGGTGTGCTGGGGTAGCTACAGGAGCCTTCCACGGTTTTTTGAAAAAACAGGTCTCTAATGAAAAAATGTGGTTTTTTGCTACTGGCTTTACTTGACAGTCTCCTCCATCAATATAACCACTGTGCATTTCAATAAAACACTCTAACAAAAAAATAACTGACCTTACATAGTTTAAATCATTTAATCAGTTAGTAAACGTAATCAGCATGCAGTGACGCCCAGTTCAGTATCCAGTAGTCAATCTAAAAGGCACGTTTACCTGAGCTGCCGAAGATTTGAAAGATGTGGGTGTCTCTCTTTAACTAACTCCCACAGACGGCCTGGTGTTGCAATTACAATTTCTGGCTTTCGATTCAGTACACGTTCTTGCTTCTGCGCAGCCATGCCTCCAACTAGAATTGCAGTCTTAATGCCTAGAACAGATAAATAATAGTTTCTAATCTCACTAGTTTATCAGTGAATGTCCTTACATACCTCCACTCAGAGAAGTACTTTTAAAAGTCTATACCACAATTTTCAGCAAGCATTTTGTCCAGGAAACTTATGGGGTTTTACATAACACTGATCATGCAGCAATGCCCTCGATTTTAAAGAGAAATCCTCATTAGACACCAAAACTAAAGTAGTCTTTCATTTAGTACATCTGTCTTGCAATAGCAGGAAGAATCACTTATGTCCTCCATAGCTGTTGGCTTTGTTTACCCGTACTTCAGAATCTCATGTTTTGTCAATTAAATTTGCGTGAACAAGCAAGTTCCTGTTACGAGTAATCAGCAGGCCCCTCCAAGAATAGGACTGAGAAATGCTTGTCTTGCTAATAACGGCTCACTTGCTACAAAATAATCCTAACAAGAATGCTCCCTCCCAATTAATGATTCTCTGGACTGCACAGCAGCACAGAGACCCTGAGTCAGCTTTAACCAATTTGCTTAGGTACTAAAAGTTTAGCTTTGTAAGCACAGAATCAACACGTGGCTTATTTTACCCTACTTCTTCAAAGAACCCAATGGCCCATACAAACTCAATGCTACTGTGCAAGATTCCTCCAGTATACCAGCTACCACAGGTCCCTCTTCCCTACAACTTGTTGAACCCCCTGCTTCCAGGAGGGGATTTGTTTCAAAGTGAATTTGAGACAACAAAGCAAGCCCATATCAAAACACATTTTCTCTTCTGCCGCAGCAACTATACATCACTTGCGCAGCAGATTTTTACATACAAATAGCACTGCTCGTATCAAGACTGTGCTGACATAAATTGATTATTTCATCCTAGGAGTTAAAATTAGCCATGTAATCAGCTGTAGACTGATGAGCACAGCAGGATGTATAGACACCAAAGGAAGACATGCTTAAAAGCACTACACTGCACTACATATCCTCTTCAATAAACAATTACTACTGTTGGAGAAGTGAGGAGTTGCTTCCATGTTCTCCCCCTCTTGAACTGTTTCACACCCTCACTCACTTAACAGATGTGCTGACCTCTGGTTTGGAAGAGAAAGGAACAGAATGGAATTGCTTTCATCAGACACGTTACCCAGCAATGTGCAGTGTCCTGACTGCTGTAGGAGGTTAATCAGACAATCCAGAAATGCCTTCTGCCCTTAAAATATATGGGCACATTTTCTTTTTTTGATAAAGCAAAATTATTTCTATATGTATTATCTATATAGATCAAAACATCTGTCAAAAAAAAGGAAATTATGAAAAAAATATACATATATAAATAATAAGATCATTTTCTATACATATCTTACATCATACAAAACCAGGACAAAGCTGTGGTGGAGTATCTAGTACTGACTCTGTGTTGCTGAAGCACAAGTCAATAGCTATTTGAAGGCACAAATATTTAAAAACAAAATATCTCACATTAACTGTTCACTTCCCTATGCATCTCACTGAAGAATCCTAATGCATTTCTCAAATACTAATGACTGCGAACCTTAACTCTTCAAAAGCCACCCCAGTTTTATGAAGAAGAAACCATGGCACACATTCTGCCTCAGCACCGATGCCAAGATCCAAACCCAGCATAATCTGGGACATGGCCCATGAGGTCTACATACCTGTGAATTTTGCAACTGCATCAATGTGGTGTTTTACTTGTACAGCTAATTCTCTTGTGGGGGTAAGGACCAGTCCTAAAAGAGGTCTCTTTTTATGGGAGCCAACAGTGTGTGTCTCATCACCAGAATCAAATTCAATATTTTCGAGCACCTTCACACAGCCTGTTGTGAAAGATGTATCATCTTCATCCTCACTGTATTCAACCTGCTGATGGATTAGTTTTTCTGCTTCATCCTCATTTTCCCATCTTGTTTCATCCTGATGCTGATAGGACTCTTTAGGAACGCTGTGATTTCTTGTTGTTGAGCTATTTGATTTTTGCCACTGCAGCACAGAGTGAATCATCGGAATTGCAAATGCAAGCGTTTTGCCGCTTCCTAAAAAAAAAACACCACAAAAAAACCAGACCATATTGAAAATATGACAAAAGTAACAGCGAATCACACACCGTTCTTAAAACATACAGTTGTAACAGATGCAAACTCTTGATCTTTAGAAGACCAGAAAGTTGCAGCAATACCATCTTTTCTCCTGTTCCCTTTATACATTGCCTTGAGGTCACCAATAGCACACTTCCTGAGGAACAGGTATTTTTCCAATCTCTAGCAGGTCAGGCAGATTCATTTGTTCTGAAAATGGTTTTTAAAAGCTGCAGTTTCAGCCAAGATATTTTTAAAGAACTGTATGCCCGTAAGGAGAATACCATGCCCTAATTGACAGTTCTGATCAATGTTCTCAAAATAAAGGAATAGTAAATGAGGCCAAGGGCAAACTGGAATGTACTTCAAGGATTTGTTTCCATCTACAATTTACAGTACTGTGTTTAGAACTTTCAAATAAACTATATTTTGAAATATTCCACTGTCTAATTTTCTGATCTATTACCAGCTCACATTTTTAGAATCAAAACACATAAATGTGATTTAAAACAAATAAACCACTTTGGAGAGGCGCTGTCAAATACAAAACTACTCTCCAACTTTAATTTCACGGGTTCACTGTGCCAAACTGCAAGTCACATCCCTGCCGCATATTCCTTTCTGAACTACCTGACACTAATAAAGACGTTAGGAGAAGCCTGGTAGTACATCCACCCCAGTTAAGGTTCTCATGAATACCAGTTCATCAATCACAAAAGCAGCATCCAGAACACAAGACACTATCACACCACTCTTGTAACAGGCCACTGCTGGGGAACAGTTCTCTGGAAATCACATCTCAATTCCTTAAGCGCAGTCTGTCCTATCATAAACCCATAATGATTTGTCAAATTCAGCAACAGAGCATTTTGCCTGTTTAGCAAAGAACCTTAATATTAGTTAATAAAAAGCTAAGCCCAGTATCCTGACCAATATGGCTGCAGTCTCCTCATATCCACTTCCCACCTTTCTGAATGTCTAGGAAGTCTCTTCCGACTTATGCACTTGAAGCAAAAAAAGTTTATGATCTGCATTTGCAGAGCATTTACACAATAAGATTCTGTATTACCAGAATTTTTGTTTTTAAGGTGAAGAACACTGCTGATTTTGAATTAAATGTACTGCAATTTGGCTGGTGCAAATATCAGTTCTGCACCCAGGCAGATTATAGCTGTGATAATCAGGACTATTCTGCAGGCATTAGATTCCCCCACAAATTAAGCAAATAATCACCTCACAGGGCATGTTATCTTCACAACACATTGACCACATACCACAACCAGGCCTGTAAAGCCTGGAGAAAAGGTACCCTCAGACACTATAGCTCAAGCTATTTCATGTGCTTTTAAACAGTTTTATACTGTAAGATTTTACAGAGATCAAATTTGATTCCTTAACCAAAAACTTCACTACTTCCACACGGCAATGCACAGAACTGGTTAGATCCACTGTAAAAACAACAAGCCTTGATGTTCCCTGTATCTGATCTCCACAGGGATCTACAGGATCAAAATCTTGCTATTCTCCCCTATGTAGCTACCAAAAATGGAAGAAAAACAGTTGTTTCACCTGTCACCTTCCTCCCTCAGGCCCAATGCTAAGGGAAGCTGTAGGACGTAGAAAAAAGATTTGGAGAGTTCCAGCCTCTCCAAGCTGTAACACTTCCTAACAGACAAGCACCCACATCTTCTCTCAAGTTTCTACAGGAACACTGATGACCCACTGGACTCTCTGGAGAGAACCTGGCTTTCTTTCATGAAATAATAATAGAGCAGAACACAGTCCTGCTAGTTCAGGGTTATGCAAAATTAGACAGCAACAACACAACCTGCTACCAATTGTGCTTTCCATTCTGCAGCTAGAGAAGGATTTGTTTTCCAGCACTGATAAAATGTCACTTTTTTGCAGCACAAAAACACCACTTAAATTTTCAGTTCCATTTTCAAAAACAGTCCCTGCAGGGTTTTCTAATCTTATTAAACCTAATAGTGCCAGCCTAACTTCTAATTAAAATAAAAATGCAAATGACTGCATAACTTATTAGTTACTATAGCTTCATGTTCAAGAGCAGTAAATGGCTTTACAAGACAAGCAGTAAGATAAGGCAACTGGAACAGATGAAAAGAATGCAAAGGAAGCCTTTAAACTAATGCAGCTTCCAATTGTGCTTCCTATTTTTAGTTTTTATAGGGAAAAAAATGTTGCATTGCTGAAGAGACAAAACTTCAAAGACATGAGCAGCAAAAAAAGTTAAAGGCAAAATAATGCTCTGCGACTTCACAGCGTTGTTTAAGTAAAAAATAAGCGATAACAAATTTCACAAAGGCTAGCAATGCCCAAAGACAAAGGTATGAGTTGATCACAAGCTGGACAAGAGACAGTACCTCTGCAGTTAATGAACCAAGGTAATACTTCAAGCACAAGCCACGAGAAGGTTTGGTAACAACATACAAGCCAAGCCCAGAGACAGGGCACAAGGTGGGCCTCTTTTGCTACAACAAAGGCCTAGGCCACATCCACAACACCTCACACCGTGCTCAGTATTTATTCACCACTCCAAGCTAGTACTGTATGTTTAGAGGAACCTAGTTCTTGGCTTTGCCTCAGCACAGGGACATCCACAGAATTTACTGCTGGAACATCACTCTGTTTCAATGATTCTGCCCGTTGCAGTGTATCACCTTACAGTTCTCAAAACAGGAAACAACTTGAGAAACAACAAAGCATAAAAAAATCATTGAGACTTCAAAGCTTTGCACACTGTGCTTTACTGTATAGATGGAATGTCCTGTGTTTGTAAGCTGCTTCACAATGAATCATTACTAATATATTGGATATGCAGAAAATACAAGCTCTTCTATGTACAAATGCTTCTTCTGCTACATATAAAAACCCGTAACAATAACCTGCATTTAAAGAGGGGAGATGGGAAGCTCCCAGCATATACAACAAGTTTAAAGGATCTGTACCTGTTTCTGCAGCACCAAGAACATCCATATTATCCCGGATGGCAGAAGGCAAGGCTAAGGCTTGAATAGGAGTTGGAGCACTAAACCCCAGGTAGCTCAAGGCCTGCAACACTGGCTCAGGTACAAAGAGGTCTTTCCATGCAGAAACATCAGCTTTGTGATCAGTTGAGGCAGATAAAACTTCTGTTGTCCAGTTTTTAACTTTTTTAGAAGTAGTCATTGATGGAAGAGCTTCTTGAGCCTGAGAACCCTTATTTTTAGCTGCCTTCTTTTTCTTTGGAGCATCTTTTGTGCTTGAAGTGCTCTCAGCCACATGTCCCTGGTCCTCCAGATTTGCCACTTCAATTATTTCATTACACTTTGCCTCTTTATCAACTGGCACACCAATTTCTGTTGCATTAGAATCATTGCTTTTATATGTTTTGCTCCTCAAATCTTTGTTTTTCTTTTTCTTTTTGGGAGGGATGACAAGTTCTTCCTCCTTCTCGGTGTGTTCTTCTGAAATACTCTCAGCTTTTCTCTTATTATCTTTTACTTTCCCCACTTTGGAAGAACTTACTAGTTTGTACTCTGTGAGTTCCTCCAAGCACACAATGTCTTTAAACTCCTCATCAGCAAACAGGTTGGGGTCAATCTGCACAGTTTTCCATTTCCCTATTACTTCAATGCCTTTTTGTTTCATTTTAAAGGGAGATTTAAATCTCCTTCCTTTTTTCATCTTCATTTTTTACCTAAAAAGAAACTGAGGAGTAAAAAAGAAGAGCATTAGATAAAATGAATAAGGATTATATTGATGATATTCAAACACACAAGAACACAAGGCTTATTTTTTTAAATCTGGGAAAAATATCATGAATAGCCTTAAATATAAGACCAGCATGTCATGTTTTCAGCCTCGCCTTTGGAACAGCTTCGGGGTAAAACTAAAATCGCCGGAATAAACCCCCGCAGGCCGCGAAGAGCTCCCGCCCCGCCTGCCCGAGCACCACCCGCCAGGGGCCCCGCGCGGCAGCTCCGGACACCTGCCCGGGCCCGCGGGAGGCTCCCCGCACCCCCTTTGGCGCTTACCGCGCTCTGCGGCCCTAGAACAGCGAGGGACAGACAGACAGTCGGGGCAGCGAACAACCGACCGACCCCGGCAGCCGTTACCCACAGCCGCCTCGTGCGCTCGCGGGCGCCGCCATTACTGTGTGACGTCACTGCGCAGCGCCCGCGAGCGCCGCGGATGTGGGCGGAGCGGGCCCGCGCATGCGCATAACGGGGGGAGCGCTGCCCTGCCGAGGGCGCTGGCAGCCCTGGGGAGGGGCGGCTCGGTCCTTGTCTCTCAGGCTGCCCCTCCGGGTCACCGGCCCTGGGGGGGGCCCCGGGTATGCCCGTTCTTTGCGGGCCGGGTGGGGCGGGCTGCTGGCCCTGTGGAGCGAAGGGCTCGAGGGCGAGTCCCCGCGGTAGCGACCGGGTTTCCGCGCCGCCCGTGGCGGGGGTGGCTCCGGGCAGCCGCTGCCTCGGCTGGTCCCTCCCCGAGC
The DNA here is from genome assembly GCF_963082525.1 of Nesoenas mayeri. NCBI lineage: Eukaryota > Metazoa > Chordata > Aves > Columbiformes > Columbidae > Nesoenas > Nesoenas mayeri. The sequence goes on along the minus strand of NC_137548.1, from coordinate 16,605,572 downwards.
CGGCGGGCCGGGGGCGGCGGTGCTGGCCGGGCCGTGCTGAGGCGCTGTGCAGCCGGCGGTGTCTGCGGCTGCTCCCCGAGGTAACGGACCGTGCGTGCCGGGTGCGGGCTGTTGCTCAGCAAGGCCTGAACGCAGGGGTTCTGACAGCGCCCTAACGGTGCTCTGGACTCCTGTGTTTGGCTCTGATCATAGAATCATTTCGGTTGGAAGAGACCCTTAAGATCATCGAGTCCAACCAGAACCTAACTCTAGCATGAAACTGTGTCCCTCAGAGCCTCATTTACACGCCTTTTAAACAGCTCCAGGGATGGTGACTCAACCACTTTCCTTGGCAGCCTGCTTGCATCCTTCACAAGCTATGAAGAAATGTTTCCTAATATCCAATCTAAACCTTCCCTGGTGCAACTTGAGGCCATAATGAGCTTAGGGATGCAAGCTTTCTAACATATAAGCAACTAACATGAAGGAATGAGGGTACTCCCTCTTCTTTGCAGTTTTTGGATTACTGGAGAGTAGCATCTGCTTGCTAGTGTTACTATCGACTTGTTACTGTAAGCTGTCTTTTAAACCATGCCAACAGCAGGCTGTGGCTTGCCGGCCCCTTGGACTGACAATGGAGATCGTGACAGCTACTTCACCAGCATAGAAAAGGACATACCTTTTTTCTAATCAGGCATTGCATTTATGTTTCACAAGTACATTAGTAGCTATGGTGCTGTTTGCATACTAAAGTGTGGATTAGACATACTGCTGCAGCCGTGACAAGAAGGAATAGGAAAATTTGTTTACCTTCCTGCAACTGAAAGTTTTCTTTTAAAATATAGTCAATATCCCTATAGATCATTTGTGTATTATTGTGTGCATAATACATCTCATTCGAGAAAGAATGCATAAAGAGCCTCTTAAATTTCAACTCTAAAATTAGCAGCTAAGGTTGAATGTCATCAGCATTGCTCATTCAATAAAAAACTTGTTATTCATGCTTCCTTATGTGTTAATGTGTTCTTTATTATTCCCCATTTACAAGAGTATTGTGGGTAAAGTAATGGAGAGAAGTTGCAAATAGCTATAGAAGCAATCACACTACAGCGGTCACAGCATGACTTTTTCTCTTCTGTGATCAAGTGTTCTTTGCAGCTTGATCTTGGTGTAGGAAGAGGATGTAATAAATTATATACTATTATAATGGAAGATTTTTATTTCTTCTAAAAGACTGGCAGATGCCCTGAACAGCTGCTTTTGCTATGAGACATGGCGAAGAGACGAAAACACAGGAGGTTTCTAGGAGATAGAGACCAGGGCTTTAGATTAAGGTGCAATTATAGCAGCAATTACAATTATTCCTTCTCTGTGGTATCTGCAGGTGCTTCTTGTTTCTGTGAGAAGATGGGAAAATGGAGGGTCGTTGTGGTTTGTGCGGTTTTTTTTTGTTGTTTGGTTTGGGCTTTGGTTTGGTTTGTTTGTGTTTTTTTGTTTGTTTTTTTGTTGTTCTTTTTTGAGGTTTGTTTTTTTTTTTTTAATGATCTGTCAATGCACAGCATGAGGACTTGCTTCCAATTCATATTCTCATAAGAGTCTTTTGTGCTTTGTCCTTGTGTTCTGTAAGAAATGAGTTGAAATTGGTGAGAGTCCCAAACTGAGCTCAGGGAGTAGGATTTGATAACAGTAGCTTTAACACTTCAACAAGAAAACCTTATTTATGTAGTACTGAACCAGAGACAGCGATGACCAGCAGTGCTAGCGTGCTGATAGGAACCGTGACTGTATCTTCAGGGTCAAGTTTATTGAGGAGTCTCAGCAGTATTTATGCATTCCTTCATTAAGTATCTCTCGTTCCAGGTTGTGTAGATTTAAATTTTTAAGTGAAAATTTTGCCAGTTTGCCATTTTTCCACTTATCTCTTTTGCTTTTCCTAATATACAATAAAATAAAATTTGCAGAAGCAGATTGATTATTCTCAAATTCTTTGGTAAAGATATATCAAGGTGAAGATTTTTCTGTGTAACTGAAGAACAGCAAGGGAAACATTTGCAATGATTGTGAGTGCAATGAGATGCAATAGATACTTCAGAATGTATTTTGAAGGGAAGAACAAGAAAAGAAGTTATGAAAATAACGGGAAATAAAATAAAGGGCTTTATTGGTTAACAAAGGGGAAAAGGGAGATTGAGTCATGTCAATTGACAGGGTAACTGGTTTTCTGGGCAGAAAAACAGAGTTAGTCTAGTCTATCTGGATATCATAAAAATATTTTTATATGAAAAATAATTAAAAATAAAGAATAGGATGGAACTTTGAGTCGAAAGGAATTGGCTAAAAAGGAAGGGAAAGGCGTGTTTCATTTGGGGGAGCACATTGGTGTGTGTATCGATAGATTAACCTATTAGGTATATAGAGTTTACTCAAAGAGTTTCTTAAAGCCTTGTGGACTAATCTTATTTCATTAGTAACTGTGATACAATATTAAATTTACTGATGACACAGTTATTAATACAGAGGGGAATTACAATATCAAGCAGATTGAAAGGACCTCAAGGACCAGAGTAATTGGATGAATTTACTCATACGAAGGCCAGCACCATTCAGCTAAGGCTAATGGTGAGAATTTATATGATTAAGAAGGGGGTTAATTAGTTTTAGATCACTGTGGATGAGAATGACCTCATGTATTAATTGATCCTAAGATAACTGTGAGCTGCCAATGTATATTGGGTAAATTAATTCCTGTATAAATATCCATTCTTCATGGGAGGCATTACTTCTCTGAAATGCTTATTTGCAATACTGTATTCTGATCACCTCAGTTCCAGAGAGGTAAAGCTGAACTGCAGCAAATGCCAAGGGGACTGCTAGAGTGGTCAGAGGAATGAAGAGCCTGTTTCAGGAGTGAAGACTAAATGCTGAGCTTAGCTTGTTTAACCTAGGACTACAACAGATATGATTGCAGTCTTTAAATATCAGAAAAGGAAGAATAATTTAAAGCAAAGGACAACACTGGCACAAGAAGAAACTCTGTAAACTGGCCAACAGTAATTTTAGGTAGGAAATCTGAAGTTTCTATGGCAACCAATGAGTAAAGAATACTTGAAGGCAAAAAGTTGTTAGTTTTTATACAAAGTTTGACATGCGTATGACAGATAGTGTTCATGGTTGTCATAGCAAGGAACTGGACGCATTGGCAACCTCTGTGTTATGAAAACAGCAGTGCCAGTCTTTGGCTCTGGGCGGACTGGTGTGATGTGACCATCTCTGAACTGGTAAACCCTCTGAACCTCCCGAATTAGGGCACTTGCACCCTTCCTGCTGATGGGAAGTGTCTGGGCTGGCGCTGACCCAGGGAACCAGGTGGAAGCATGCAGGCTGGCTCTGGGGACCGTGCTGTCAATGTCACCGTGTGAAAGATTAAGCTCCAGTGCCTGTACCAGGCCCAGTACTGTTTAATCTGTTATTGGTTCCAGAGATGTTTTCCCTGTCCTGCTCATTGTAAAGGGTTGAGAAAATTCCTGGTAGAATATGGTATAGACCTTCCCCACAAAATACTGATGGCACTGACATTTTTGCCATTATTATTTTTGTTTCTAAAATGTAAATAAGATCTGCTTTATGCAGACATTTGAAACAAATAGTAAACCGGGGCGGGGGGGGGGGGAGTGTTCTTTTTGTACGATAGAAAATAATTCACTTAAACTTAATAAAGTAATTGGCTATTAGATCCTACTCTTAGATCAAAAGTCCTACAAATAGGTGGAAGATGAGAGGAAAAATGGCAGTTTCTATTTGCTCTGTTGTTTTTCTGTCTTTATGTATGTACTATTAACAACTTTTGGACAGAGAGTAGTAGATTAGACACTGTAGGAGAACATCACTAGCTCTTATAGAAAGACATGAAGAATGCAGTGATTGCAATCTTATAAATTTTGTATGTTACATAAAAACAGAAACAAATTTAAGGGTCTTTTGTGTTTTCTTGTAAAGTAATGTTTTGTTTAGATCTTATTGGAAGGTACTAAGTTGCAGGAGAGAATATAGGAGACCAGTTTACAGATGATGAAAGCAGGGTGAGTACATTCCAGTGTTTTTTCCTTCATACCCCTTTTAATTACATAGCTGTTAGAACAAGATGACCAAAGTGGCAAAAGAGCAATCAGAAATTTTCTGCAAATGACAATAGTAAAATGAAGCAATGGTTTCTTAGCAACAAACTGGAAAATATGCTAAATATATATATATTTTTCTGCTGAGGTTTGTGTATGCTACATTGCAATAATTGTTCTGAAGCAGACCCAGACTTTTGTCCGTGGTCCTTTTAGATTAATGTTCTTACAGCTTTGCCTTGACATGAAGCTTTTCTGAAGAATCACTGTGGAGACATTCTTACTTGGAGTATGATTGAAATAATAAATCTTTTATAAGGCTAACGCATTAGGTGGACTATTAAAGCTGCATTTTTAAGGGTTTGGTGAACTGTAAGAAAAAAAAGGCAAGCCATTCCAGCCAGAGGTTGCTCATTTGGAAATGGTGAGGGATGGTTGATCCAGCTCTGGCTGTCTCAGTGGTTTTGAACAGACTCCACTGAACTTCGGCACAGTTTAGGTGCTGAGTCCTGAGCAGAACTGTGATTACACAGTGCATAATCTACATAGTGTACATTATGAAAGTGTATTTATATTTTGTTGGATATTAAATTAACAGGAAAAAAGGAAAAGAAGAATGAAATATTTAAGTCTGATCTTTATGTAAACTCTTCAGTAGTAAAAAAAAAAAAAAAAAAAAAAAAAAAAAAGGCATTATTTTCATGTTGACCCAAAGTGTATTGCCTTATTGTGTGGCTCCCTCCACCCCCCAAACCCAAAAATATTGTGCTGAATTTTTCCTCCTTTTTTGATTTGGCCATTGCATAAGAAATTCTGGCTTTTAATGTAGAGTGCACACATTTTGCTGAAGGCATTTCTTTGCATGCCCATCTTTATCATCCAAACCAGTTACTTCATATTTCATCTGATTCAGGCATTGCAATACATGCTGAGACTTCCTAAATTTTCAACTTCTCTGTGAATAATTTGATTTACAGGTTGATTCTTTGGGAACATGCAACAGGTAAAGTAAGAATTGCAACATTTTCAGAGAAATTTCCAGAGGGCAGACACCGAACAGCAAAGAAAAACCCTGCATCTGAGCAACGTGACAAACCCCATCACCCCAGGCTCCTGAGGTAGAGTTGGTATACCTGAAGAATACTTCAGGTACAAAGCCCTCCCATTGATTTGTCTTTTTTTGATCTTGGTCTCTATTGCATTTAGAGTTTATTGCGTTAGAGGGCATGAATAACACTATTTCTTTTCTTCCACTAGGTATGAGTGACGCTTTCCCAGGTGCTCTGCAATTGTCTCCATCAGTGAAGGATTATTTAAAATCAGCCCTGTTTGGCTTCACCAGCTTACAAAGCTCCTGTGTGAAAATGGAGGTTCCAATTCAGTCTGGATTTCACAAAAGCAGGATGAAATAGCTCTTCATTCCGTTACAATAGCTCTGACAAGGTTAGAATGAAGCTGAAAGTAGAGCTGTATTTGGGGGAGTAGTAGAAAAAGAGAGGGTTAAAGCAGCAACAGTGGAAGGGAAGTCAGGCATGACTTTCATCACAGATGAGAATGACAGACCACTTGGGGAAAATATGCCTGCAGAATTACTGTCAGAGGGGATTAATTTTTATATATGTGGTTTTGGAACAAAATATCAAAGCTGCTTTTTTTTTTTTCTATCTGGAAAATGTGTGGGTCAAAAAGAGGTATGTTTATATTGAATCTGGGCAAGCTAATGCCCTCTGTGATCTTTATTCTGGTCCAGTATTCAATTTAGAGAAAAAAAACCCCAACCTTACTTTTATTCTGCTTTTCACATTTCCAGGACTTTTGTAGAATTCTTTGGCACGTCTACTGATTGTAGAATTCATGGGAGTCATTCCTGCACAGTGTTTCCTGGACTGACTTATAAGGACAATTTTTTAAAGGCATTAAGGGAGCTGTTTACATGTTTATAAAAACCTCTCTTCTTTAGTGGCTTACAAAATGTATGTAATATGATCATTTATATAATATTATAAATCATACTAAATCAGCCTAATTATATATCTAAACTCCACATTCCTCAGTCTTTAAAACTGAGTAATGAAATACCTGATTAGAAAACTGCAATCTGTTTCTAATTCGAGGCACACAAAAGAAAATATCTTTGGTCTCATAAGATCTTTAAGATTCAGGAGAACTGTTTGCAAGGTGAAATAACCACAAATTGGCTGTGAACGCACTTGCAGAAGGGTTTTCCTAACTAATTGAGATTGGGATTTCAGTATGTTTTCCTCATACTTATCATTGGCAAAAGCTTGCAGCTCAGGATTCGGAATTTGAGAACATTTTATAGAACTCTCTTTTTTTTTTTGCCTTGTGGCGCTAGTTTGTGAACTACTCTGAGGGGGCTTATGTTCAGTTATAACTATTATATTTGCTGTCTGATGATGTTCCCTGCTTAAAAGGATAATGCAAAGGAGATGTTCAAAATAGTGTTTCACATTTTAATTCATTATGCCTTGCAAACTCCGTTGTGGGTTAGGGTTTTTTTTGTTACATAAGTTTAATTATTTATATGTATTTTGGATTAGATTTTTCTCCTAGTAATTGTGTTGTACATTTGAAATTAATGGAGATGCTTTCTTTTTTTACCATTTTACTGGTTTAATGGAGCACAGGATTTGGCCTAACTAGGACACAGAGCAGTAACACACAAAGCACCATGATTATTTTTTGCTAAATAAAAGCTGAGGTACTTAACAATCATAAAACAGAAGTCAATCAACCTCTGGGCAATATACTACATAGTATTATCTAATCCTTACAATTTCTGGTTATATCTTTATACTTTATCAACAAAACTTACTGGGTCATGTGAGCACTTCACAGTTATAGCAAAAACATTGCACCCACTCAGATAAGCCCTTGTGCAATATTTACAGGGATTTTTAACTCATGGTGTGAGCTTGATTGTTGAGTTGTGTTCAATATAATCATTGTGAAGGCTCCTGTCCTGAGGCCTGGAGAATTACTTAGCTCAGTAAATGCTAAGTGCAACTGTGTGTGTGTGTTGATGATTGTCCTGCATGTGTTTTGCATCACTAACCCACTCCAAAAGAAACTGTCTTATGATTTTTTTTAAAAAAAGAGAGCATTTATTTGTGCATCACTCAGGGGTAGAAATGGCATACCTTTATTTTGAAATAAATACTCTCCCTTGTACCCTCAATGTAGTCTGTATGTCAGCCAGAATGAGAAATCCTGCAGCATCTAAGGCGTATCAGAAGAATGTCCATGTTGAAGTCTGCCCTGTTGTATGAGCGGTGTGTAACCTGAGTTACAGAATGGGGCAGGAAAAGATGAAGAATAAGAAGTTATGAGGAGTGGAAGTGATGCCTTTGGTGTAGCTTTGCATTTCACTCCCAAGGACGTCGAAGGTTTTTCTTTGGAATTCTTTTTTTTTTTTTTTTTTTTTTTTAGATTAATATAAGAGCATTCATTGGAGGAGGAACCTGCTTTGGAATTTTCATTAAAATCAGCGCGTTTATAGGTTTCTCCTGTGTAATTTTGCTATGAAATAGTTGTGACGGTGGGGCAGGACGCTGGTGAGGCGCCGCAGGACAGCTGGGAAGGAACACGGTCCGAGCTGCCCACGGCGAAGAGCCGCCCTGGGGAGGCTGGAGCTGCGGGAGGGAAAGCCCGTGGAGGCCACAGCAGTGGAAGAGGAGCCCCGCGGGTGGCCACCGCAGGCCGGGAGGAGCCCGACGGGGCAGGCTGGGCTGCGTGAGGCAGCGGGCGGTGGGGTCGGGGCGGCCGGCAGCTCCCCGAGGGACGCGAACCCACGCGGGTAACCGCCTCTGAGGGGGCGGTGGCGCCCCCGGCGCGTTCGGGCATCGCCGGGCTCGGGCGCTGTTCTGCCCCGCGGAGGCCGCTGTAGCGCCTCGTTGCCCCGGCTACCGGCTCGGCGGTGCCGGGGCGGACCCGGCGCGGGGGCTGGCGCCGTGCGGGCCGCGGGGCCGTTCCCGCCGGGCCCAGGTGCCGTGGAGCTCGCCCCCGCGCTGCCGGGGGGCTGCACCGCGGGAGCGGGACGGGGGCGGGGAGCGTCACTGCACCGCAGCGGCCGTCCCTCCTCCCGGGGTGCGGGGGCAGAGGCGGCACCGGGTACCGCGGCGGGGGCTGGTCCGCTCTGCGTCCTGCCCCGTCGGTGGGGAGCCAGCCCCGCAGTCCGGGCACTGCGCGGAGAGGCTCCGCCGTTCCCTGCCCGCGCCCGGCGGCAGCCTGGCCCCCTCGCCCCCAGCCCTGCGGACAGAGGCGGCCCGCGAAGAGGGGAAACTCGGCTCGAAACTGCCCCCCGCCGAAGTACCCGCAGCTGTACCGGGGTCTGCAAGCGCCGGCTCCGCTCCCTGCCCGCCCGGGCCAAGCAGAGAAAGTTTCCCGGCAGGAGGCTCGGCGGGGGCGAGCGGCGGCGGCCGCTGCCGCAGTGTGTGCGCCGAGGCGAGGCCGCTGGCGGCGGCTCCCGGCGGCTGGCGCGCCCGGAGGGGGAGCTCCGCCGAGCCTCCTGCCGCCTTCCGTGCGATGTGAGGCTCGCGGAGAGCATCGGTTGCCAAAGGCTTTAGCGGTTACATGCATCCAATAATCTTCTTCTCCAAAATGGATTTTAGTCAGAGCAATTTATTTGGATACATAGAAGACCTGCAGGAACTAACTATTATAGAGAGGCCAGTACGCAGGAGCCTGAAGGTATATACCTCGAAACAGAACCGTGCTTTAAAGTCCGTTTGCGATTGTGTCTGTTTTATTTATGCACAACTAACTGAATAGGCAGTTAGTGTATTTCTTACAGCACCAGGATACTAAAAATTGTTTTCATTCATTTTGGAATAAACAATCGAATTCTATATATCTCTATTCTCTCTCTATATATGTCAGACTTAGGTCTTTTGATTAATTTGTATGTGACTTGTGTATATATAAACAGTTAATAGTGAACAGTGTCGTACATGGAACTGTACTTCTATTACATTCCATCTTTTCCTGGTGAAAGATTTATTTGATTTAATTTGAAATGTTAGCTTGAGTTTTCAAGGATTAAATTCAAATTACTCATGGAATTATCTCTGGATGTGAGGAGGATGGGGTTGTTTTAAGAAGAATAAAATGAGGAAATAGTAAGGCATTGTAAACTCATAATGTCTATTTCATGCTTGACAGACACCAGAAGAAATAGAAAGATTGACAGTTGATGAAGAACTCAGTGATATTGAAAGGGCTGTTTATCTACTCAGGTATTTCCTAAAATAGTACTGTGGAACATTACTGACTATCGTGCTTGCATACAGCTTTTTTTTAGTGCTTTACTTTTCACTCCTTTTATTTTCTGTCTTTCAGTCGTAGTTTTTTACTTTCTTCTATGTTAAATGCATAGACAAGATAAAAATAAGTACTGCAGATGTTTTTTTAATGCATATAATAGAATGCCTGTGTACATGTATAAATATTTATTTTCGGAGTTTCTAATATGGCCCTCACCAACACGGAGTTGTACTTCATCTTTTCCCCTGCAGCTAATTTTGCAAGATTCCCTGAGTGTTAACATGAATAACACCAATCGTTCAGTGACTTCATATTCACTCTAAGGCATATGAGCAGTTACCACAGACTGATAACAGAGCTGTTTGAGCATACTGTATATGTCTGGGCATTCAGAAGAGAAAACTTCAGAGATTAGTTTTATAGCCCCTAAGAAATACTGTAGAAGATACTGTATTAATAGTTCACTGCATTCTGTTTTTTTAATATTATTTTATTTTATTTTACCTCCTTCTTCTTGTTCTTTAAAGTATTTGAAGTACTTGAATAAGTTAAATTTCTATAGTTTAAAATACAGATCTTGCAACTACTGTATAAGTCATCTTTGAGAGTACAAATGTTCTGAGAAATTTTGATTTGAATATGCACTTTTAAACAATACCTAGTAATTGGAGAACCAGCTGCAGCTCCCTCTCAATTTGCTTATTCTGCTATTTTAAGTGCTTTTTCAGTCTACGGCTGTCTTCAATGTTTAGAGTACATATTCTCAGTCCCTTAATTTTATCTTTTTGGGGTGTGTGGCATTATTTTTAGATAAGCATTTTTGTCTACTGCTATTACTTTTTATACTGAATTTTGTTCATGTTTTTTTAATGCTGAACTTAACTAGTGATTTTAAACTCGCTTTGCTAATAGTTCCTGGAATCAAAGAACTCTGTTGACTCTAGGGAAATTCAGAGGGCACAGTTTGCCTGTGGTGCATATCACTGCAAAGAATGCAGATCAGTTTTGGTTTTTACCTCATAGTGATCAGCACAGCTGACTTTTTTTTCTTCTTCTCCTTTCCCTATGTGGCAGCAAATTTCTTTGCTCTTTTCCCAATTAAATGCCATGTTTTCAGCAATATGTCTTTCCTGGATCATTGCCTTGTTAAAGGGTAAAAGGTTCCACTTTGTATCTTTCATTTTACTAATTGCTTTGCAACCTGGCCTTGAACTTCTCCTGACATCTTCATCTGCTTTCTATCTACTTGAGCAGCTGTTCTGGAGACATAATATTCTTTTCCTTGTAATGAACTTTTCATGTTTGCCTCTGCATTGTCCCTATAGCTTCGTCTCTGCTTGATAAGCTTTGTGCAAGGCAATCACTTGCTGTGATTGTCCAGGTATGTTAATACAATAATCCAGTGGAAGCTTTTGCTGTTCAATAGTATATTGCCTTCCCTGTACTGAGTGGAATATAAGCAGACTTGAAAAGCTGCCTGTAACACAGGTTGTATCCTTTATGTAATGTACAAAGAAATGTATTTCGGGCTTGTCTGGTGGTTTTTAATCTATTATAATACAAAAACCCTGCCTATTCCTTTTTGACAATGTCAATCTGGTCTTTTCATGCCTCATTTTCTCACATGGATTATTTGCTGTCCTTCAGATTGTTCCTTATGTAGGGCTCTCCTTGATGTTTTCCAACAAGACACTGCCTTTTCTGAAAATCCCACTATAAAAATTGCTTTGGTGAAATTGAAATGAATTGTTAATGATGTCTGTGTTGTTCTCCATTTGGAAAGGATGATGCTATCTCCATACACACTAAAAAAATTGCAAGAACAATAATATAAGGCAAATATCTTCTCTTAAATATCTACAAATAGTATCAAAATACTTAATGTTGTGTCACATTGGCTTTTGTATTGTCAATTTATGTAACCCTAATCTGCAGACTGGAGATTTTTAATTTACTGAGGAGGTTATCTGTAGTGTTGCTTGTACAGTACAATGGAGCTGAGTGGAATATTTGCATGATACAGCAAATTAATGTTTAGTAATTGCTTTCTCTGAAAGTTCAGAAAGAGTCCTCATCTTTTAATGGCTTTCATTTTGAATAAAAAGATCGACCACTTTCTTATCTTTTGGCATTGTCCTTTCCCTCCAAAACCTGTCCCCAACTTCTGCACCCCACCCTTGAACTTGGATACTCGGTTCTCCTTATATGAAGCTGTATGCCTAGTAGATACTTGTTTTTCTAGATTTCTTCTTAAGCATTTTACTACTATAGTCTGAAAACAGGTACATTGACATCCTAGTTGGAGAGAATAGGACAGCTTTTTACTATCTGAGGTTTTTGGTGCCTTACTAGTATTTTTTTTTTTCCTGTGACTGATTCTTGCTAAACTGTAAATATGAGGAGGTATTAATTCCCCAACTCTCATCAGTTTCAATGGTTCATTCTTTTTTTTTTTTTCTTCACCTCTTTTATGACTTTTCATTTGCTAATAATACTATGGAATTTCTGGCATGCTCCTTTACTTCTTGATATTGTAAAGTTGTTTTCCTCATCTAGTATTTATTTGTCTAATCTAATCATTATTTAGTATTTCTGCAATGACTTGTTTGTCTGTATCAGGCCAGATATCTTGTAAATTTCTGTTCATTGCCCTAAGTATGACATAAATACGTCTGCAAATGTTCTTGGTACATGCGGAGTACGTTGACATTAATCCTGTTTGAAACCTCACTTTCACAGGAGTGTCTTCACTTCAGTTAGTTTTCTGTTGTTACCTATCATAGTTTGGTTTTACATTTTAAAGTGCTAATTGCAATTTGTATATAAGTTTATATCTGTATATATACACAACTATTATTTTTAGGGGGTTACTTTGGTTTCAGTCTACCCTTTTCTGCTAGTAGTATTATTCAGGTAACTATGTAATGAGGTAGATGGACAAGATGTTCTAGGTAAAGCTGATCAGTTTTAGTCAGATTAGTTTTTCAACTAAATCAGCTCCTTGATTTGGTTCATCATGTGGGTATGGAAACAATTGCGTGAGCAAAAGGCAGGGACTCAGTAGCCCTCCTGGTGGCCAGAGTCACTTTAATGTGACAGAGGCACAGGTGAACTTCACCTTTAGATCATCGTTTCCCAGAGTACTGAGTTTTAATTAGGTAACTTTCTGCAATTAGACTGAGCGAGTTCTAATTTAATAAAAATGCTGTAGCAAATTGGGTTGTCATTTTTTGTAATCTCAAATAACCTTGATTCTGGTTGAGGAAACTGGGTTTCATTAAGCCAGGTTGTCAGGGATGTTTATGAACTTCTCATGGAAATCAAATGGATTCAGGTACCTGAGGAGGGAGAGGTATCTGAGTGTCTAGGATCTGTGTTTTAGAGCTTCAACCTTAGTGCATGGGAATTACTGGAGGGTCTAACTGGAATCACTGAGGAGTTGTATTCTGACCGTGTTTGGTATGTTGCTGACCCAACAGAGGAACAAGGAGGCCAGAGCAGCTCTGTGCATCTCAACCATGTCTGTGTCAAGATTGATGGTTTATTGTAAAACTGTCAGCAGATTAAGACAAGCTGCCAGACTTTGTACCAAAGTGACTGAATAGTTTGCATTCCACTTCAGGGCATCCTGAACTCCACATGACAGTGGCAATAAGCAGCTCAGGGAAAGCAATTTTTACTCCTGCTATGAACTTTTGCCTGTAGTCTTAGTTTCCATGTTTGCTGATGTTTGATGTTATTACTTACTTTTATTTGTCTTACTGTAGTTCACTCCTTTATGGCATACAGTCAATAGGAAATACATAATCATTGCCTGATGTGAATTTGGTTTGGATACAGGGATGCTTACTGGCATGTACGTTGTAGTGTGGTTTGTTTTCTGAGACCTTTTCTGATAGGTTTCCCTAGGGGTTTTACATTGTTATGTGTACTGTATTTTCTATTTAGCTACCTTTTTTTTTTTTTTTTTTTTTTTTTTTTTTTATTGTGCCTGCTTAGTGTTAAAGCTTACAGGCCTTGACATTTTTGTCATACTCAAAATAACAGAGTACTAATGAGTTATCAAGGTGGAAGGCTGAGTTATTCACCCTTTTGAGAACATACTGTACTTTGGTTTTGGAGTGATCCTATCTATCAGTTCAGCAAACTACACAACACCCCTCCAAAGCATTTAGCACAATTTTTGAAGACACAATAGATACTTTATCTAGATTGGAGAGAATTCAATGCCTGTAAACTTAGCATGTTTTGTTTTGTTTTGTTTTGTTTTAAAAAGGTTGTACTTTATTGTAGCCATCCTTGATTAGCAAGAGTATTCTCAAATTCTAAAAATCTTTTTTATACACTATATGTTGTTAATTGTGAGTGTCAAAACCACTGTTTTAAAGATTTTTTTGTTTTCCTTTTAGTTTTTAGTCTTCATCATATAACTTTTGAGATATTCTCTTCTCTGTAGGTGCAGTCAACTCACCTTTAAATTTAAATGAAAGCTTTCATTTGAATGTAACTTTATGAGCTGATTTTCTATTGTGAGAACTAGCTAATCTATTCAGATTATGCAGCTGCTGAATTTATGATCCTGATGTGCACATACAATACTGAAAGGTCCAGCTGTCATGCTAAGCACGTTGGAAAATAATTCTTCCAATTATACTGACAAGCTGTAAATACTAACATTAAAAGTATTTCTTTGGTCTTTTTTTCCTGGGTACAATTTAATAGTGTCTTTTATTTTTAAAATCACAACTTAAATTTTATAAAAGTTTAGTTCCTGATTCACTTAGTTGGATGGATAAATTAGTTCCTTGACCTTGACTCTGTTATGCAAATTAATGTATATGAAATTGATGCTTTCATCTTGAAGTGACAGGTGTATCTGTAGTCTTCCGAAATGATGCTAAGTCACATACTTTTATTAAAATTTAGATTTGTATAAATACTTCTGTAGATCGTATTTGCTGAGTTGAAAGTACAACTGAGAAACCTGCTTTAAATATATAGAGCAGAGTTAATATAGTGCTCTGAGAAACATCAACAAGAAAAAAGGAGAAAAATCTTCATTTCCGTTTTCTCCCCCAGGCCCCAGCCAGTGCAGGAAGGTGGCACTGCCAGTGCTCTCCCTGGTTGCCCTTGTGCCTGCACAGCGCATTGGGGAGTTTGTCAGAGGCAAACCGTGAATATAACAGTTAGTTTTATACCAGATCCACTGTGTGATCCCGGACTTTGTGCACCCGGGACAAGCCCTGTGCCAGCACAGAAGTGTGCAGCAGCGCGGGAGCAGGGTTTGGGAGCGGGTCAAATGGCTCTGAGATGTAGCACTATGTTTGGCCGGTTTATGGTATTCCTGAAGCTATGCTTTGCTGGTATGTAGTTTTACAGTCACATTAAGCTGAATGAAGCTCTTCCTGTACCAGAAACAGTGGCTCTTCTCTCCTTTCCTTACGTGACTGGATGTTTCTGATACGTTTTGTGCACCAGCAGTAATGCTGTAGAAGATGTGCAGTTTCAGTCAGATTAGGGAACTGATACTAATTCTAACAAATTTCTGAGGTACTTGCTTCCAACAAAGTGTGCAACTGCATGCCCACTTGTGCTCCTTAAGCAGGACCATGAGCAGAGAGGATGTCACAGCTGGGAGATCACTCTCCTATCAACAACAGAATAGATTTAGTTCATGTTACACTAATGTTGAATCTATGCTTTGAATCTGTGAAGTCAAGTACTGGTTGGAATGGTGAGGGACTATAAAGTATCAGCTGTAGTGTATTTAATGAGCCCTTTGACATTAAATGGACTTCTGGAAGTCTACATGAGAGCTGCGATGAGTGAGATCAGTGGTTGCTCTTCCTTATGTATTGTAAAGTTCTCCTCTGGAGATGTCAATTATATAGTTTCAGAGCATCTTTATGCATGACATAATAAGGAGAAACTAGGTAGATGTGTGAATGCCTTTTTAAAATAGTAAACACAGCTGAAATAACTGTGGGTTTTCTTAACTTCTAAAAGTTGTTCTGTTACCCTGGGAAAATCTTATCATGCTCTCCTAGAAAAGATCTAGGTAAGAATATCCGGCTAAATATCTACAATGTTTCTTTCTTTCTACATGACAAATCCCATACAGGAATAGCATGTTGCCCAGCAGGAGACAGAGTTTGTTTTGTTTTTGTTTAGATGATCACTGGCATTTAATAAATAACTTTAACAGCTGCACAATTTATTTTGAGATGGCACATAATTAAGTGTAAGTATAATAATTCTCCTTTATATGACCATCCTTAAAAAGCTCCAAATGTTTAAAGCAACACTTTGTACTTGTAAGGAGCTTTTATCCTCATGCTTGCTCAAAATTCCTGATTTATGTTTGTATCATTTGTCTGATTTGGCAAGAGGTAATAGTATTACACTAGTTTATGTCAGGATCTGGAGATGCATCCAGTGGAAACTGCTTGAGGATGTATATGGGAAAATGTAATGTTTTGTGTTAGAATATGTCAAAGGTACAAAATCCTCAAATAGTAGGTCAAGCTCTCCATTTATGGCAACTCTGAGAACATTTTCACACAATGGTGCCCTGTAATATGATGACTGTCATATGCTAGTGACTGAAACTAGCAGGTTTTCTTGAAAACTCCTGGTGTTTTGAGAACTGCTTTGTTGTAGACATAGGAAGCCCTGCACATGTCTTGGCGTGGTGCTTCCATGACCCTGCTCTCTGACTCCATTTGTTGCTGATGGAGAAAAGCAACAGCTCTTAGTACTGGTCCACCTACTCATCCCCTAAAGGCAGTAGTAGACATACCAGTTTTGTGAGTATCAGGATAGTTGCATTCACTGTTACCTGTCCCAAAAATCTGAGTACTCTGAGACTCTTCAGTATCATGATTCTTAGTGCGGATATACCACATTTTTGCATTCAGATTTCTTTCAGATATACCTCTGAATCTCCACAAAGTGAGGCAGATAACACTCTGTTATGTATTGGTTCACACTGCTGCAGTTTGTAAACTTTGTTTGAGAGGAAGTTGTTTTACTGAGGTGAAACTCTGGTTGTAATTTAAGGACTTCAGGAACTAGGACTGCAGGAACTAGGGCTGCAGGCTTGGGCCTGTGTCTGTGCCTCAGCTGATATGCTATGACAGGAATAATTTCGAATGAGACAAGAAATAGCTTCATAGAGATTTAATTTTAATCCTGCTCTCTGTGGTATACTTGTAGAATGGTTTTATTTAGCTATTTTTAGAGTTAACTTTAGTAATATTAATGCTTTTGTCTTTGTTCCACCAGCTGGTAGTCTAAATGCCAGCACTGTGGTAAAGTTACACTGGATCTTTGTCAAGCCTCAGAGCCCAAAGCTTTATGTCACAAGAAACAAACCAGAATTATTTCATCACTTAAACAGAATTGTTTATACTGGGAAAGCAGAATGGGAATGTAGATAGTTCTCGAGACTAAGAAATTTGAGGAGGTCTCCATTATTCATTGAGAGGTTCTCTTACTTTGGTAGGGGCATCTTATTTAACCTTTCAGAGGCAGCTTTTTCTATAAGAAAAGTTCTTTTTAGGTCTTGAAGACAAACTGAAGAGGAAACTGGAAGTGACCTCTAGATTTCTATTGATATGTTCTGGCAAAACCCATGTTACAGCTTACGAAACAGCTGTTTAAATTACACTCACTTAGGACTCTATGCCTGAAAATGAAGATGGCTTCATATTTCAAAACTGATACAACAAGTAGCATCTATAGCCAAAGACAGATTTATGCCCTCAGGGAAAGTGAAGGAAAAGTAGCAAGAATCTTTTCATTTTAACATGATAGTGATGGGAATGCTACGTAACTGAGTTCTTGAAAGTTGCACTTTGAGAATTAACATGTCACTGTCATTTTTACATCTTGATTCCCGCATCCTTCCCACCTCTCCCCAACACACCCAATGTATAATTACCCTCCTAGATCAGGTTGTATATGGGTCTTTCCTGTATGGACCATAACAGTATCATTTGCAGGCTTTGAAAACAAGGGCTCTTTAACTCCCATGCCTCAATCTGTTAAAACTAGTTTTACAAGGCTATCACATTCACTGCAGTTCTTGAAGTTGCTCCTCTCTCTCTGTAAAAAACCTTGCTGGTCTCATGGAGACACTTTTTGACAAGATAGAGTCTTTCTCATTGAATGTTTATTCCCTATAGCCTATCAGACGAACACCCCTGCCTATAGAAGAAAAATGTCTTTCTGCTTTGTGAGTCATAATAAAACAGAAGGAGAAAAGAAACAAAGAACCACTTGGAAATTTCTGCTAGATCTCTTAAATACATCTGTGTGAGGCACGCTTTATTGCCTCTGACTGATACTTCTATATAAGCCAGAAAATGTAACAGATATTTCATATCCATGTGATTATTTGAATGGACTCTTGATGATACAGGTATTTTTATTTTAATTCTACCTTTTAACTTCTTTTGCATTCAAATACATGCTTCTACATGTTTCACTTTGCAAAACATTGCCCTATGAGGGGTTAATGTTAAGGAATAAAAATATCAGGCTCTGGATATATTCCCCTGTATCTTGGTAGCAGTTATTTCAGGAGCAGTTTTCTTTATTCCATGTTGTTGCGTGGCTGCGGGTTCTGAGTATGTGTACAACTTTCATGTGCAGACAAGCTGAGTCATTCCTTGTCAGTGTATCAGTTCACAGCAGGAGCGAGGGGAATTGCTCTGCTTTACTGAACTTGTTAACTGTTGCTGGAAACATCTTGCCCATCTGCCCTTTACATACTAGTGGATTTTAGGTACCTACCCCTGTCCTAACAGACTGTACGAATAAACAATACTTCTTTGTCATTGTATAATTCCAAAATTATGCACTCTTTGTTTATAGAAGCGTACTACAGTGTGATTTTAGTCCCAGTGTTTCTCTGTAATTCCTACTTCCCTATTCTTCCACTGTTCTTAAATTTACTATAGCACAAGAAATTCAGATTGAGGCTGTGTGTGAGCAGGGATAGATAATGGATATGATGGAATTGCATAATTGTAAGTGTGTACGAACCGAAGCTGAACATAGTAACTAGGGGTCTTGTTTTATTGACTTCATGTACTTAGAGTAAGCTGGGAATGTATTTGTAGGTCTTCAGACTTTTTTTTTTTAACTCACATTTTCGGTAAGATTATATAAATAAGGGTGATTAGCATCACAAAATAATGTACAAGGATGAAGAAAGACTGAACCTTCAAAGAACATACATAGTCTTACATTCTGGGAACAGACTTTTTAAAAGGGCATTTTATGACAGGACAAGGGGTAATGGTTTTAAACTAAAAGAGGGGAGATTCAGGCTAGACATGAGGAAGAAGTTTTTTACAATGAAGGTGGTAAAATACTGGAACAGGCTGCCCAGAGAGGTGGTAGATGCCCCATCCCTGGAAACATTGAAGGTCAGGCTGGACAGGGCTCTGAGCAACCTGGTCTATTTGAAGATGTTCCTGCTCATTGCCGGGGGTTGGACTACATGAACTTAGAAGGTCCCTTCCAACCGAAACTATTCTGTGGTTCTTTCTGATGGGGGGCCGGGGGGGGGGGTGGGGGGTGAGAGGGGAATAATTTATCCATTCTTCTTGTCCTTATCCATTTTTCAGTAATCATCCAGTTTTAAGAGAATTCTTCTGGTTTTGTGAAGAGATCAACACAGACTTTTTTTTCCTAAGGCATTTTTCTCAAAGGTTTTTAAAGTTAAATATTGCACTTGATTTTGGAAAATAAACATAGATTTTTTTTTTTTTCCCCTTTCCCCAGTGTACCTTAAGTCTGAATGATTTAATTTGTTGTTAGTTTTTTTAAAATGACAGTGCCCTGTTACTTTAGATAAAATTGCAAAAGTTGCTGCAGGGTTTTCTGTGTCAGTCCAGGAGCATGGGGAAGAGTATAAGCAGAAAGTCTTGAGGCCCCTGATTCTTTACTTATGAGAATAGGTTTGTGTATGAACTGTCAATTTTGTCCCTCTTTTCTTTTTTTTTTTTGTTGTTTGTTTGTTTTTGTGTTTTTTTTTTTGTTTTTTTTTTTGTTTTGTTTATGAGAATAACTTTGTGTACAAATTGTCAGTTATGCCCCAGGTAAAAAGATTTGAGTCCACATCTCTTGAAGTAAAAACTGAATTAATTTGGGTATGTATCAATTAGCTTTCCCTCTGATGACTATTGTTGAACAACAGAGAACAGCATTAAGCACGGAAGCCATCAGTTTATGCTAACATTAAATGGTAGTTGTTCAAAGCTACCTCCAACACATTTCTCTTTACCAGTTGGAGAAGAGCAAGAAAGTTGGATTCAAGCTGAGTCAAAGCATTGATAACTCAACATCGATAGGACAAACAGAGCTGCACAGCAGGAGAAATGCTGTTTCAGTCAGCAGTACCAATAAATACATTTTGCTTGTAAGGGGTTATGTCTGCAAAATGGGCTGATTTACTGTTTTCCTGTGCTGCATTAGAAGTGCAGCTGACCAGCTTGTGATATGACTTTCCAAAGCAGCATATACTCTCTTGTCTATTTTTAAAAATTATTATTATTTTTTTCCCCTTAGTGAAATTGCCTGTTAACTTCTGTTACCAAGAGTATATTGAGAAGACTAAACTAGGGACAGTAAAGAAATGCTTTAAAAATGCTAACTATGTTTTTGTTGTGAATATGAATTGTATTTACTATCTCCGACAGAATAAATGTATCTAAAGGAGAAATGTGAAGGGCATTTGCTTTAATGTACGTATTTACATGGTAGTATTACTTACTTTGTTGTGCAGGCCTACAGATAAAAATGCTGGCTTTAAAGGGAGAAACAGAAAAGATGCCATTTTCACTGCTGAAATTGTAACTGAGCTTTTTGAGGAGGAGGATTTACGTCCATATTAAATAGCAAAACATGAGTCACAGCTTCATTGCTGCTTGCATGAAAATTCTTCTGCTAATTCTTCAGTTAATCTCCTTTATGTAATTTCATTTAAAAGCTCAAGATTAGGATATTTATTTTTTTCTGCCATTTTGGGAACTAGAAGTTATTTGGGTTATAGTTTTCAGGGCAAGATATATTTTTATTTTAGCTTTTCACAACTGCATCAAGCACTAATCACTAATTCAGTAGAGAAGAGAATGATGAATACCTAAAGTTAACCTGCTTCTTTAGTACAGATTTTAACCCAAGACTATGTCTATTTCCTCTTGTTCTTATCACCATGTGATAAGTAACTACTCTTGTGCTTTGACCAGTTAAATGGCCCCACCTATTTGAAAGCAATGAATTAGAGAGTAGCTAGATCTATAAAATTAATATCCAGATCTTTGTATCTTAGTTATTACCAATTCTGAAGGCTTTGAGTACTTGTCCAGTGCCTCATCTTACTTCTTGATTAAATGGAGAGGATGATTTTTTAAAAAAATAAACAGTTGGAAAGTGGCAGCTTTAAGATCTATTGTGTTTATGCCTCAGACCTATAAGACCCATGAGTTGATGAAGATTCTAAGTAGAATTTAGTATGTGTTAGGTCATTCCAGGTACTCATGACTCACTTTATTTGCTTTTTGGTGAAGGATGCAAGTCTTTAATTCTGTTGCTCCCCCTTTTTGAGTCCAACATACAGAAGACTGATTTTATTTTTCCCTAAATGATATTCCTGCCCTTGCAAGTGCATGCATCTTATTTTCATTTTCTTTGCCATCATGACTGCCTTATCTTCAGGAGGCTACACGCTGAATACCATTTGAGATGTTTTGTGCAACACCTGTAAAGACCGTTAGTCCTGTGATAATCATACAGAAGTTTGGAGTTCTGTGTGCACTGCAGTAACACTGATATTCAAAGCACTGTGTGCTGTTTTTAAGGTAAATTCTACCTGTAGATACTCATTTGCATAGATGCCATATCAGATGCCTAATAAGAGTATTATTTATGAAAATAATACATTGTTTATATTCCACAGAGAGTTTAGACTGAAGATTTACTGTCCCACACCTTTTAGTGATTGGTTAATTCTGTTCATTTTCAGTAACAAACCAAGCGAAGGTGGGGACAAGGAGAGGAAATGGTGTGCAAATGGTATTAGTGGTTGCCTTTTACTGTAATTTTTCTTATTCCATGTTACTTTTGTTTCCACAGAAGAATATTGATACTAACATAGTAAACAGATAAGCCAGATATTCTGTTGGTTAACATTGGTATGCTGTGAAGGATCTATGCAGTTGAGTATATCTGACACGCATTCAAAGGAAAGGGATGTTCTTTTCTTCCAGAGATGATTCTGAAGTAATTTTAGTAAATGTGGGTGGAATTACTGGTAAATGCTTTATTTATTCTTTCCATTGCAGAATGTCAAACTCTTTTTGGGATAATTGTACCATTAGAAATAAGTTAAAATATGAGTATGTGAGGAAAAAATAGTCTAACAAAAGGCTATTTAAGCTTATTGTAGTGATTTTAAAGGTAGGGAACATTGTATGGATTATAATTACCTAAACCTAGTTGGGTAGGCAGGAGGATTCTGATGGTGTGCTCATAATGATTTTAACAGGAATGTAAATACAGATGAATTATCTGCTATTTTTTTATCTACTGTTTGAATTATTCTGCCAGAGAGCTGGAAATTTGCAAGATTGTGTCATCACTTCATTGTGTTTATTATGTTAATTGTGTTATCTGGTTTGATTATCTGTCCACTCCAAGCTGAATGCCACCAATGGAGAAAATCTCATAATTTTGAGAGATATAACTGTGACTCTTCCTTAATTTCAATTAAGTAGCTAAATTCCGTCTTACTTTCCAAAGAGAACATGAATCAAGTAAAGCACTCTTTTGTTTGACAGAACATGAATCAGCAACAGCTTGGAATTGAAGTAATTTATAGTTATTTGCTTGTTTACCTCAGAAAGCTGCCTTTGATGTATGGTTGCTACTGATGGATGAGAAAACAGCTCCAGAGTCAGCTCTTTGACAATGTGTCGCTGATGCATCTAACTGCATCAGTCTGAAGCAGATGTCCAAAACTACTTGAAAATATTTGAATAATGAACAGAGGGCAAACAAGCAAGGCTTTCCACTTCTGAGCTGTCTAAAAGCTAGCTTCAATGAGGAGTAAGTTCATAGTTTTGTGTTCATTTTCTAATTATTTTTCTCTTTTGAGTCACGGGGTCTTTTGAGGATGACAGCAATAATTTGGTAGAAATTTAGGGTTAGCTGTTTGAAGTAATTCTGAGGTCACAGTCAGATTTCCTTGCTCAGGAAAAAAGAACTGCTTCTACAGCTAAAGCTTCCAAGAGTTTCTAAAATTTCAGATATATTTTTCAGTGCTCACAATTTTACCCTCATATTTTTCAAACTTAAATTAAGTTCAGCTTATTATATATGATATATAGCTGCTCACTATATTTCTATAGATAAATTTTTCTTCCATATGGTGAAAAATGCTGTGAGCAATAGTTTCCAACCCCTGGGTTTGGTCTCTTTATCTTTTTCTTTACCTTTTTATATTTTTTCTTGTGGCTTTTCATTCATTCACTGTACTTATGCACTATACTTTCATTTATTCTGTACTCAGCATTCTTTGCAATGTCTCTACTAGTCTTTTACATTTGCATTTTCTGTGTGATTTTGAAAATGGTTGGTCAACTCATGTACAAATAATGTTTTATGTACCATTTGTCTATGATATAGTGATTGATGCAGCAACTTAGATTTTGTTGTTCTGGATCTTATAAACCTCTTCTAAAAAGTTTGAATTTTTTGGAAGATTGCTCAAAAGTCCTACTTGTACTTTATGTCTTAGAAGTTTATGGCTATTCCAGGATTTTACTCTGTTCCTCAAAATAAGAAAAACTGTATGGTGTGTGTTTTTTGGGTTTTTTTTTTTTTTTTTCTATGAAACAATGCAGCTGTAGATAAATAGACCAGTAACAGTTGCTTTCCTAACTTTTAATACACTTTTCCTAATGGTATGCAGAGGAATTCCTAATGGAATTAGCATAGCATAATTTGGTTCTAGCTGTTTGAAGATGCTCATAGCAAAGGTTGAGGTGAAGTGCTATCTCCTGTTAGAGTAGTCATTAAGTATTGAAAAAAATAGATATTTTTTTTAGACTTGCAAGTCCATTTTCTAAAGGAGAGGTTGAAAAGTACAAATACTGTTTTTTGGATCAAGAACCTTTAAATGTTTCTGAGAGGATACTCATTGACTTCAACAACTATTTGATTATAGTTGCTATGAAAAAAAAATGGAATTGATACAAGATAGAATATGTTATGGTCAGCAAGAATGAGAATGCATGATAGAAAGACACACAGTTAAGTAATAAAGTGGGAGCTATTGGATCTATTGTGTATAATACCTGTCGCGGTTGAAATGGACAAATGACATAGACCAAGTTCTTCCAGGATTAAAGTAGTAGATGCCATTTATTGCCACAAGTGCATTTTTATACAGTGTTACCAACTCATGTGTCTCTTCACTATTGGTTACAAGTTACAGCAGTAACATCTCATTGGCTATTTTTGCTATCATCAATGACATCTCCGGATACTCCTTTACTACCATTTTTCCCATGGGTAGGCCTTCATATCTTCAAGGCTAATTTCTGTTCCCATGCCCTCCATCAGGGAATCCGAGGACCCACCGTAGTCCCCCACAAATACCTCACACTTATAAGACCCACAAATTGAAGAAGTCTCTAAGTAGATTTTAGTGCTTGTTAGGTTATTTGAAGTATTTATTTCTTTCATGCCGCAAATAGCTAATTCAGTGGATGAGACTACTGATACAATAACACGACTGGAGAATGAAAAGGGATCCTATGTCTAAATTAGACTAGAAGATAAATTTAGGTCAGCAGAAGTAATTTACCCTTCTAGAATTTGGTTAGCATCTGTGAATTTTTTTTTTCTCACTTTCTGTGTGGAAAAATTACAGGCCTTGTACTTTTCCAGAAGACTTCTGATTTCATATAATGCATACTGTGAAATGGCAAATCTTGCTGAAAGTGAAAATTATAAATTCTGAGTCAGTGAATGAGGACTGAGCAGAGGGAAAAATAACATCAGCTACTAGCTCATTTTTGTTATATTATCTAGGAACTGGAAATTGCATTATTGTGATCTTAAAGTGAAAAGACTGGATTTAATTTTAAAAATTTAAACTCCAAATAAAAACCACCAAGATGAATTCTATCCAGAGACCATACAAAATGCAGTATGTGTTATAAGTCACGTAAGGAAGAGGAAGCACTTATCTTCCAGGAGATAGTACCAATGATACTAGAGCAATATTTGAGAGGAAAAATGTGTTCCTTTGAGGCACTTCTCATATTCTTGAAACTTTTCTCAAAATTAAAGGGAGAAAAGCTTAATGTTTCCTCATAGTAATTAGTGTCTAAATGCACAGAAACTAATGATATTAGGAAGAATGAAGTGATTGTGTCATTATTGTGTCATTATAGTACATTTATTTTGACTCTGGAACAGAAAGGTGTATATGTAAGAATTAGATATCCTTTCTCTCTTTGACAGTTGTTCAGCAGGCAAACAGAAATAAGAAACTTGAGTTGACCAAGCTGATCCTGGTAAACAAGGTTACTATGTATACAAAACTACTGTGTAGCTAAATCTGGGGTTTCCATTCTTACTTTAATTGCGTTAGGATTTTAATGTGTAGTGGTGCATGTTCAGATATGTGTTACGATCAGATTAATTTCTACTTTTTAAGTATATAGATCATGTAGATTTTATTCAGATGTGCTGTAAAATGACCATAGGCACAAACAATTGAAGAAAATGATCAGGATGAGAAAGTGGTTTTGAAAATGAGATTTTAATAGAAAACAGTTACCAATGTCAATTTGCAAGGAGAGGTTCATACTGTGATATTGTCAGGACTTCTGGCTTCTTAATCAGGTGTTACATTTTCAGCCTAGTTTTATTCTTTCTTACTTTCAGCAAAATTATAGAAGCTTGAAAATAAAGTTTCTTCTCTTCATTTGCTCTGGCTGGACAGGTAACAATGGGAGGGAAGTGTTAAAGGACAGAGTTGCTTAATTCTTATTGGCCCCATCAAAGTCTTGGACTTCCAGTCTGGTTTATATCTCTATTCTAGAATCTTTCAAATTATCATGGTTTTCATATATATGAAGGCTTATATACAGAAATGTTATAGTGTATTACTACATACAGAAAAAGGCCATTGGCTCCAAGGACAGTTTAAACTAATTTTGAAGTTGTTACAGTTCTGAGAGTGAAGAAAGTGAAGCATATAGCTTAGGAGCCCCAGTATTGTATTTTAATACGTAAGATGAGTCTATAATAAATAAGATAGTTAATATGATAGTGTGTGTCTAAAAGAGTAACATTTTCTAAATTCTTGTACTGGCCTTTTTTGAGAAGGAAGCCTCTTTTTTTTTAGCAGTTATGGTACAATGCCAGAAATATAAGTGTGT
The DNA here is from genome assembly GCF_963082525.1 of Nesoenas mayeri. Classification (NCBI taxonomy): domain Eukaryota; kingdom Metazoa; phylum Chordata; class Aves; order Columbiformes; family Columbidae; genus Nesoenas; species Nesoenas mayeri. The sequence goes on along the minus strand of NC_137548.1, from coordinate 16,579,732 downwards.
ATCTGATTTTAGAAACACATCCCAAACATCTTGGACATCTTTGCAGTTTCGAATCCTAGGGCAAATTATCAGGTAAAACATCATTTTGATTCCACATCCTTTTATTTGTCATTTGCAACATGGTAGAGTATAACGTACAAACGATTTTGTACAGCACTTATAGTCTATGAAATCTCCCTTGTAATACATGGTTTCAAGACTCTGGTAGTATTTGTACAGCTTGTGCTTCTCATTCTTTGTTCAACTGAGGCTCTTAAAGGAAGTTATTCTGATGAAATGACAGATCTTTCCATGGAACTGGGTCTGGTTATAATATATCTATTATAATACATGTCAAATAGACGTTCAGATGTTCCTGTTACATAATTTATGTTTACAGAAGTATACTTGAAATGTAAGCATACATAAAATGAAATAAAAGCAAAGTCAGTGCTTTACACTGGTATTAAGAAAGGATTGTACTTTTACAGAAAACACCAGATTATATTTTATCAAAGGAGTATTCACCTTGAAGTGAAATGAAGTTTAGTCTTAAAATCACAGCAATATTTTTGATTTCAAGACATTAGACTTTCTAGATTTTTTTTACCCTTTTTGTTACCAAAAGCCTGAAACTATACAATGACACACACAAAAAAAAAAAAAAAAAAAAAAAAAGAAGCCAACCAAAAAAACCCCTTGTAAAGTGTTAGTTTTTACTTAGCAAGGACATAGAAAGAGTTTAATAATTTTTAAGTGTGTCTCCCTGTCTGCATAGTAAAGATCGCTATGTAAAATTCTTTACAATAAAAGTACAGAAGATTCTCTAAGGAAGGCTTATGGGCCAAGCACTTTTATTTTATTGACTGAAATATTTATCTGGATTTCTATTTGCCTTGGCAACTGGTATATTGTACCGGAGAACAGAAATCCTAGAAGGAGAATTAATATTGAATCATTCCGAATAGGCTAAGTCCTGTCAGACACTGAACTTTTATATAAATAGGAAATTAAGTTTAGGATTTATGAATCACAGTGACTGGATAGTTTAGATGTTTGGGGACCTCTGGAGGTCATTAGAACTAATGCCCTGCTCAAAGCGGGGCCAGCTGCCAAGTCTAATGTAATTTGGTGTTAGATCAGATTGCTCAAGACATTGTCCAGATGAGTTTTGAACATCTCCAAGGATCCCCTCAACCTCTGGGCACCCTTTCTCAGTGTTTGACAATGTTCTTGGTGAATTTATTTTTCCTAATACCTGATTAGTTATTGAATACTTTATTCTTTTTTTTTCTTTTTTTTTTTTTTTGTCATGTTATTCTAATCCCTCCTTCAGTGAAATTGGTAATTTTTTCTCTTTTCAAGAAGTGCAGATTTAGACCAACACAAAACATTTGGGGTCTTGCACTGAAAATAATGTCACTTATGGTGGGTGTTGAGTTAACACTGTAATCCCCTGCAGCCATCCATCAGAACTTCTGGCTTTGTAAAACTAAGTTACACAAAGCACAGACTTCAGTGTTTGATGCAACAATCACTATTTAGCAAATAATTTTTGCTGAACTGATACAGTTAGCCACACTGCTAACGAAAATACAGTTCATAAACACAGGGCTTTAGTTAGAGCTTGGGTAAACACTGTACCTCAGCTGCCTTTACAATGCTCTGTTCTGCTCCTGTCATTATGTTTTGCAGGTTAGTGCAAATGAAGGAGAGAGATGTAAATCTGTCTTCTCCTTTTCAAACTCCTCTGTGGTAATATTCCTTTGGGGAACATTCAGTGAGTAATCTTCTTCCTTCATGCTATAGAAGGAACTGTAGTCATTCATTCCCTTTCCAGATACAGGTTTTCCTACCTGAGTACTCAGGGACTCTTGAAACATTTTTGGTTCTTATTTTGCAGAATCTGTTTTTAAAAATACTTTTAAAATGAAACTCAAATTGAATTTTTAAGCATCTAATTTAAGCAGTTAGTTTTTTTAAATATAAGAAATCTATTTGTCTGCCCTGAGCTTGTTGAAAGTTTGCAAACCTGGAAACACCTATCCTGAGTATGAGAACCATAGAATAGTCATGGTGGGAAGGGACCTCTGGAGATCATCTAGTCCACCTCCCTGCTCAAAGCAGTGTCAGTTAGAACAGTATATTCAGGGTCTTGTCCCAGTCTTGGGATTTTGAATCCTAAGGATGGGGACTGCACCACCTGCCTGTACAATTAATTCCAATATTTGAGTACTCTGACTTCGAAAATTTTTTTTTTTTTTTTTTTTTTTTAAGGTTTAGAAGGAATTTTCTGTGTCCATTGCCTCTTGTCCTGTCACTGGGCACCACTGGAAAGAATCAACCTGCATCTTCTTTGCTTCCTCAGATCAGACTTTATACATATTAAATAAGTCTCCCAACCTTATCTTCTTGAGACAAACATGCCTGTTGTCTAAACTTCAGCTCAAATATTAGATGCTGTAATCCCATAGTAATTTCAGTGGTCCTTCAACTCTTGTCTAAGTTTCTTCTGCTGAATAGAGAACAATAAGCTCATCCCTGTTGCTGCTGTGGACGTTCTTCCTGGTACAGTCCAGGATGCTGTCAGCTGGCTTTGCCACAAGGGCACGTTGCTGGCTCCTGGTCAGCTTCGTGTCCGCTGGAACCTCTATGTCCTCTCCTACTGATCTACTTTCCAGTTGGCTCGCTCCAGCCTGTTCTGTACATGGGCTTATTCCTCCACAGCTGCAGGACTTGCATTTCCTGCTGTTGAACTCTCAAAGATCGCCATTGTTTTTTTTCTTCAGCTTGTTGAAGCAACACAACCTTCTGATCTGTCAACCCATCCTCCTGGTTTTATGTCACCTTCACAGTAGCTAAGGGTGCACTCTGTCCTATCGTCCAGGTCATTAATGAAAACGTTAAACAGTATTGCCCTGCTGTGTAGACCCTTGAGGTGAAGCACTAGTAGCCTGGCCATTGATCGCAACCATTTCAGCTCAGTAGTTCAGCCAGTTTTCAGTCCACATCACTTTCCATTTATCTGGCTTGTACTTCATCAATTTATCTATGAGGATATTATGGCAGAAGATGTCAAAAGCCTTGCTAAAATAAGTTAAACAACTTCTACTGTCCAACCCATTTATCTCATCATAGAAAGCTGTCAGGTTGGTTGGTCAGGCATGACTTCCCCTTTGCAAATCCAGGCTGAATACTCCCAGTCACTTTTTTGCCCTTCATATGTTTGTGAATGGTTTTAGGAAGGTTTACTCTAGTCTCAAGGCAGTCAAATGTGATGTAGACTTCATTTTTTAAGGGTAGAAAAAACAGGTAAATCCAAATGCAGGGGCTAGAGGGAGAGGCTTAGTGCTGCGCTTATGCTTGATGGATACCAGTTCTTCAATGCACTGTGTAGCCAGAACAGCTTTGGTACCACAGCTGGGCTTGCAAAGCCAGCAAGTGTTGGGACAGGAGTGTTCAGGCGTGAGAGCTGAGGATTCCCAGCATTGTAAAGTCACTGGAATCTCCTGTAGGATGAACCCACAAGATGAATCTTGAAGTTTTATATTTAAATTATATTATCTATATGGATTTTGCTGGCATAAAAGAGGTTGAGCTAAATTGCCTCTAAGTATAGGGCTCTGTTGAGTTCTTCTATAGTTAGCGCTGTTAATAAAGGAATAGCATTTTGCTTACATTAAGCTTACTGCGACTATGAAGAAAAGACTTAGCATTTGTTCTAATATATTTATTAGTACAAAAATGTATAAATCTGAGCATTTAACAGTAATTCACTATAATCCTGAAGTCTGTAATATTTAAAGAAAATCTATGGTGCAGCTTCTTTGGTAGAAACATAAGAAAAATCTTCCACAGTTGGAAAATTACAGGCTGTGTAGGTGTTGAAATGCCTCCTGCTTCACATTCTTAATTGGCAGCAAGCCAGATACTGAGCGTTTCTCGTTTAAAGAGAACTGCTCCCATTTTCTTTACATTTCTGATGGAAAAACATTGCATTTTGATTGCATTTTTTACCAGTTAGGATTGCTTCCATCTTGATACCAAGTGAATGAAGTTTTCATTTAAATAGCTTCTCCAAGTTATCTTGACATTTTGTATTATTGCTGGACAATACAAAGGTGCATATCTTTTCCTTGCAAGTCGTATCATAAGAAGTTTTAGGCCTCATCCACCTGGTGACCCTTTCCACTCTGGGAGCTCTAGATTCCTCAGTTCTGCTTTAAAGCTTTGTTGGAATTAGTATGCAACAATCAGAGAAATCTTCCATAAACATGAAAGGCTTCAGTATTCATGGCTTTAAATTAGATAACAACATGGTTTTGAATTATGCAAAAATATTGCAAGCTGTAAATAGATCAGTTATTAATCATCAATTTAAGTCAGTTTTCAGTAATTAACAGAATACTGTCCTTTTATTGAGTTTATACGTTATCAGGAGACGTGTTTTATTGACCGTGCACATGTATGTACACCAAATAAGATTGAAGGGATGATGATATTAAAATTGTACTAAATTCTGCATTCTCATTCATTCTTGCTGGTTTTGAATGGCATTAAAGAGGGTTTTGGTGTAGCTTTGCCCTGTCAAAACTTGTCAACATTCTTGTGTTTACAGACAACACTTTAAAAATTATAGAGGGGTGTCTATGGTAACTAGCCAGAAAATTGGTTCCTAATACTTTTTGTGAAAATCACATCACTTTAATTTTACATCAGTAGTAGTCTTAACAGAGGATTAAAAAACTACAAAAATACTGATACATTTTCTCAGTTAGTATACACACTGTATTTAAAAAACATGCAGTATTGGATTAGTAATTTTCCATATTCCTAAAGTAAGGTATATACGAAGAGAAAAATACAACCCATATTCAAAAAATACAAGAAAAAGTGATTAATTTTATGCTCTGCCAAGCCTTTTGCTCTTGACCTTGAAATTATGTCTCTTAATTTTTTTTCAGCCTGTTGAGTTTTTGTTGTTGTTGTTGTTTTTTTCTGAAGTGTTTGCTATTATACTGTGATATTGTGAATTTCAGTGTATTTGTTTTACATCTGTGGTGAGCTCCTCCCTCAGCTGTAGTTTTTGTTCACTTTTTATTGTTGTAAGTGTGTAGCACAATAAAGGTGAAGTCTCTTCTCTGGGAATGATTCCCAGATTGTGCTCAGCGAGTCAGAATGTTGCAGTCCTAATGGCAGCAACGTGTGATAACCTCAGTGCAGTGTTCGCAGCTTTCTGCTCACTTGTTACTCATTTTAGAATTTGTGATAACTCTTCTATTTGGGTTCTTATATTTGTAATATTAAAGTGTATATAGTCCATTAAAAACACACACAAAAAACTAAGCAAAAATATCTGGCATTAGTGGTGTGTGGCACCCATGTAAAACAGTTGTTGCCGTGACTAAGTTTGTGATGGATCGTTCTTGATTACTGTGTAAGTCCAGGAAGTAGGAATGTTTAATTTTGTCCCAAGTTAGTTATATTATTTATGTGTTATTATAACTCAAGTGTTTCTAAAGATGTTAATTCAAGTTCAGATTGGACAGTAGGAAAAGGTTCTTCACTGAGAGGGTGCTGGTCCCTGGAACAGGCTCTGCAGAGTCACAGCACTAAGCTTGTCACCATTCAAGGAGCCTCTGGATGAGGATGCTCTTAGTGACTCAGTTTAGTGTTACGTAGTCCTGTATGGAGCAGGGAGTTGGACTCGATGGTCCTTATGGGCCCCTTCCAATTTGAAATATTCAATGATCCTAATATATTACTAGGTGAGAAACAAATGGGACTATTTGCATTCATCAATATGAATGCCTGTAGGACTAAAGCTTGAAGTTGTTTCTGTGGGCAGGATCCATCATTTCCTTACCCCTGCAGGTGCATGCACGAGGGCCAGTCTTTGTGTCCACCTTTACAGGTGGTAGAGGGAAACAGGCACTTTGGGACACTCTCCATCTCATCTTTCTAGACTGAGATAAATTACTCTTTATTGAGTCCTGTTTCTTTTCATTGATTTTGAAGGAAAATTACCTTAGAGGCAGACACACGAGATCTAAGATTAGGTTACTTCCAGCATATATGCTTTAGACACATGCTTTCAAATTAGAGGCACTTTCTGTTATTCTGTACAAAAAATGAGACATATCTGCCATAGCAAGATTTACACTTTCTGGAAGGGGAAGTTTTTTTCTGGCAGAGGTTTTCCAATGTGAAGACCCTTATACAGAGGGCTAACTTGTAGTTGGTGAGTTAGATAATTGCACCCATCTACTGAATGGAAACCTTACACAGAAGTGAACTGAGATGTGTGTAACTCTCCACCTTGCAAAAAGGATTTGAATTCCTGCCTCCCAGCCTGTACTTAATCTTCCAGAATTTACTGCCTTCTAACACAAAAAATTATCTTTGTGATGATAGTGAAGAACACTTTCTTTCAAAAATACACTAAAATTGCAGTTTGCTAAACATGAATAGGTTAATGGTGATACATAATTGTTTGAATATTTTCACTGGGAAATTATAGAGTGCAAGGAAAAAATCTTTATAGTAGAATATTACAATGTTTCTGTTGGGGTATTTTGGTTGCTGTTGATTTTAACCAAAGCTTTTACTTTTACCTCTTGCTTATTATACAAACATATCCTCTTTTTAAAAAGCACATTTGTATGCATTTAACAAAATGGATCTGAATTGGCCTACTTGAATGTACCTATAATTTCATTTGGTCTTCTGAAAGATGTTAATGTTGATGATGGTGTAGAGCATTAATGAAATGAGTAAAGATCTTTTCAGCTCTGAATGCTTCGGGAAGGCTTTGCATCTTAACTGTGAATTCCTTAAATATATTTCAGAGACAGAACAAAAATGAAAGGTGGTTGTGCAAATCTACTGTCATGTGACCAATTTATGTACCTAGTCCTCTTCTTGAGCTCATATGTTTCACTAAGAAAACTTGGAGCAATGAGAGGATGGGAAGTGGTATAGGGAAGTATTTAAAAGTAGTTTTACTATAATTTTCTCTTAAAATGATATGTATAATGATATTGTACATTTAATTGCAATGCCACGCTAACAGAAGTGCTTGCATGTGTACAGTTGAGCTTTGTGTGCTTATTTAAAAACAAGCTGCTTAGCTGTTGGAACAAATCTGAATTTGCTTAGCAAAATGGATTTTATGCACTTAAACAGGAAAAAAGAATATGGTAATGTTTACTTTTATTTTTTTATTTTGGCAACCAGACTCTTTCTGATTCCGTTCTAGAAGGTTATCCACTTGAGTAGCTTTTGTTTTCATCTTATGCCTTTTCTTCATTGCTGCTTATCATTTCCCTCCCATCCTGCTGTTTTTATCTTTTTCAGTTGTGGGATACCATTGAAAGAGATGGGATGAGGAGAAATGTACAAGATGTCTAGTCTAACCAAGTTTTTGCATCCTTCTGTAGTCATGTTTGTCAATATACATCTGAGTATACATCTGACTGTTTTCCTTACAAAAAGGGGAAAAAATTGTAGATTTCTGTTAAAATGTTTTATGAATGTACTTTTTGCTTGTATTGTTACAATATAAAAGCTTCCATGAAACCACTGCCTCGATCATCCTGTTCGAAAAGATCTTTCAAACATTTTATGTTTTTTTCCAAAATTACACTAAAAATTAGAACATTCTATATTAGAAATGATACATAAAGGCTTTTATGGTTGATATTGTTTTAATGTTGTTTTCTACTACATATTATATAAAAAAGTAATGCCTCTCTTGACTTATTATATGAATAACCTAGGTAGTTTGTGTTTTGTTTGTTTTTTAAATGAAAACTGTGAGCTTGTAACCATCCTAGAGAGTAATATATTGTATGTATATATATTTGTAAGTTCTGGCCAGGATATCCAAGGAACAAGTGTGGTGGCAAACCTTCCAGTCCTGATGCGACAGAATCCTGCAGAAACACTTCGTCGAGTTTTACCAAAAATCAGAGTAAGTCATACGTGATGAGGTCTGAATGCATCTTTTCCTGCCAGTAAAAGTATTTTAGCAAAAGTAAAAAAAAAAAAAATCCCACTTTTATTATGAAGTCGTTCTCTGTGAGAGGTATGTCCAGTAGATCTTCCACATTAATTCATTGAATTTATGAAGTATTGCAGGTATTATATTTTTTTTTGAAAAATGTTACAACAGGAAAAGAAAGCAGAAATAATAGTATTTACATATTCTAAAGGTTTACCAGTGTTCTGACAGCTGTTTGAGATCTATTTTGAGGACCAGCTGATCACAATGGTTCATTTTTATGTTCTCAGTCACTTTCCATCCAAATGTTAAGATTTTCATGCTGCTCTCCAGAAAAGTATATTTTTAGCTGGCTGAAGCTTCACATGCTGCCCTCCAGAGTTTTAATAAGTCACTGCTAGCTGTGGTAGATACATGCTGGTCATGTAATGTTATACACTCATTTTCCATACAGATGTGTTTGTATAAACGATAGTTGGGGTTGTTTAACCTGGAGAAGGCTCTGAGAAGACCTTCTAGCAGCCTTCCAGTACTTAAAAAGGGCCTACAAGAAAGCTGTAGAGGGACTTTTTACAAGGACATGTAGTGATAGGACAAGGGGTAATGGCTTTAAACTGAAAGAGTTTAGATTTAGATTAGATATAAGGAACAAATTCTTCACCATGAAGGTGATGAGGCACTGGAACAGGCCCCATCCCTGAAAGTATTCAGGGCCAGGCTGCTTGGGGCTTTGAGCAACCTGGTTTAGTGGAAGGCAGGGGGTTGGAACTAGATGATTTTTAAGGGCCTTTCCAACCCAAACCATTCTGTGATTCTCTGAAATACCTGAAGGGAGGATGCAAAGAGGATGGAGGCAGGTTCTTTTCAGTGGTGCCCAGGTGACAGGGCAAGAGGCAGTGGGTACAAACTGAAACACTGGAGGTTCCTTCTGAATATCAGGAAACACTTTTTCTCTGTGAAGGTGACCGAGGACTGACTGGCACAGATGGCCCACAGAGATAGTGGTCTCTTTCCTTGGAGGTTTTCAAAAGCTGTCTGGAAGTGTTCTGGCTCTAGGTCACCATGCTTGAGGAGGGAGGATTGGACAAAATTACCTCCAGAGGACCCTTTGAACCTCAGCCATTCTGTGATTCTGTGAATAACAGGCATCACCTTTCAATTTCATATTATCTCCTCCTGTGATCCCAGGAGGCTCCTGTTTCTTAAGAGGAGCTGTTCCAGCTTTTGTCTAATTATTTTAATTCAGCAAATGGCCAAGAAATAGCTGTCCTCAGAACTGAGGGCTAGTATAGACTTTAAAGTACTTCTAGTTATCGTGTTCTGTGTTAAAAGATGCAGATCAAGAGGCATTTTGTTTAAATATATATGTGCATAAAAAAGAATCTTTGAGAAAAAGAATGAGTTGAAGTTACAAAGTAATTGCAAACCCTTTAACTTACACCAAGTTTCTACAGTTACTACCATGGGTTATTCTGACCTTCATAATGCATTCCTTCTTAAACCAACCTACTGGCTTCAAGAAAAGGGTTTATTTTTAATTTTCTGTTTAGCATACGGAATCCGTTTGGGTCTCTGGTCTTTCTGCTTTGAGAGGAAAGTTCTTCCTGAAATGAAGGAGTAATAAGAAACACTGTTTTTTGTTTCTTTGTTTGTTTGTTTTTGTTTTTGTTTTGTTTTGTTTGTTTTTACACTTATTTGCGAGGGGGTATAGAAGTGGTAGTCTTTGCCTCTCCATCTTTAATAAAAAGTTAATATGGGAATACATTTTTTTATTCTAGTCTTAGGTTTTTTATATAGGGATGGAGAAAAGAATTAAAAGGATGATCAGAGCCTAGGGCCTGGAAAATATGGTGAGATTTGGAGCTGGAGTTGGGAGTTGGAGCTCTGTGTGCGTAGATCAGGCGGTACTTAATTACTTTTTATAAAGTGTCTTCCTGCATAATAATGGACATTCCACTGAAAACAGTATATGAAGAAAGAAGAATTAGGAATTGAAGACAAAATTAGAAATGAAGCAGACAATTTTAATAATAAATCTAATCAATCTTTGAGCAACTGAGAAAAGTAGCGTGTTTTTCATCTTTCAGTGTCATTTAAATCCAAATTGAATACTTTCCTAGATGATAAATTAAATGAAACTTAATATGCTTAGGGCAGGGGAAAAAGAGCGAAATATAATTAGGTCAGTCTAAATTTAAGTGTTCCTTTAAGGTTTAAGCTTTATCGATTAAAACTTTCTGGAATGTATGTAAGCTAAATTTCTTTCTGTGGATATACTCTTATGAAGCAAGTTCTTCAGTGGTGGCCCCTTATCTAATATTTATTCAATCTCTAATAGAAGAACAGTTCTTTTGTACCCAGGTTCACTGCACTTTTAACAGTATTTGGCCTATTTTTTTTTTTTCTTATCCTTTTATTTATGGAGGAATAGTTCTCTAATGGAAACTGTTATATATAAAGACATAATCAAACTCAACTGTGGTTAAAGTCTTGCAAATGTATTCTGGTATTGCAGGGAAATAAGCTGACTTAAATTACTGCACTTGGTTTCACTTCTGTAGGTTAGGAAAAATCATTTTGAATTCAAATTTGCACATGAAAAATGAACTGTACAGTAGTTTCAGGGTGCTATTTATCTGAAAGTATTGTCACTATATAACTGGGAACAGAAAACAGTGTACTTATTTAGCATACTTGAAGAAACCCAAAAGCAAAAATAAATACTGTTTTTATCAGAGCTGAGTATATGCTAATTGCTTATCAGTCCTTAAAACCTAATTAAATAAAAATTATATCAAAGACCCTGTATATGTTTGACATAAGTGTTTCAGGTCTGAGATGGACAAAATAAAACACACAATACACCAATAAACATGCCAGATCTAACTAATTATTAAATTAAGTGTCAGTATTTTGGTTACACTAAAAAAACAGATACGTTTTATGTAATTTAGATGGTAATTTAGGAATGAGGTTATGAAATATTTTTTAAAATTGTACAGTTAAAAAGAAGTGACATCCTTGTATGTGTTCTTTTGAATAGAGATCCCCACTCTCTGGATTTCTGCATGCACCTCCTCATGAACCTTGGAAGTCATTGGAATGCAGGTTTAGGGAAGGCTTAGACATTCTTCTCAGCATTTCTGGTTGTGCACTAAATGGCTTCTCTCAAATGATGTTGGTTGTATTTTCCCTGTTGTCCATCCTTGGGCACTGCCACCGGCAGCAGTGGAGGGAGATTGCAGGTGTCAGTCTCATTGACTAAAAAGAGATTTTTCCAAATGCTGTGATTGTAGAAAACTATGGCTACTCTTGTGAAGCATAAACATCAAGCCTTCTTTGGTTCTGTCTGATTAGTTCCAAACTCATCACAGTTACTTTTTTTCCCCTAGTATATCAGTCTCCCCTTGAAAGCTTTCCTTTTTTTTTTTTTTTCCCCACAATTGATTTTATATTTTAAGAAGAGGTGGACTGATTTTCACCATCTTACACCTCACATTGATTTTTAAAGTCTAGCCTCATTGTATCTTAGAGCTTCTGTAATCTCCATTATTTCTGTGTCTTTCTATTCCTAAATAAAGATTTCGGGCATGCCATCAGTTACTAAAACAATTGTCTGTGTCTCTGCTTGCAGCATTCTTTCAAGAGAAATCTGTTGCTGCAGGACATAAATCTATTAAAGTAGAGGTGAATTTTCTGTTTTCCAATTCATTAAATAAGCCAGTCTTTCTAAATTTTGCAAGCTTTGGTGCCTGAGTTTAACTCACAGACATTAGGATAGTTCTAGAACATGTTGGTGCCCTTAAATTCCATTGAAATGCTTGTCTGAGCAAGATAGACAGGAAAATAAATATATTTATATTAAGTATATTCAAGTCACTCGACTTCAGTGAAACTGGAATGAGAAGGGGAGACCCGTATGCTTTCCTGTGTGGAACTGTACGCTTCTGAGTGCAAACATCAATTCAGGCAGGTGTGTGAGCGGTCTAGAAATTCACATTTCAATGTCTCCCGAGGTCCATGAGGAGGCACATCCAGAGAATGTGTTCACACACATGGTTATGCAGAGTTGTGTGGATCTGTGGAGGAGACTATTTGGAAACTTTATTTGATGGTAAGTAACCCTGTTTGCATTGCCTACAGAGCGAATACATTCAGCTGCATTATGTTCTGATCTGCAGTGGTGTCTTAGCATCTTCAGTGCATAGATAGTTCTTTTGATTATTTTGGGGATGTATTTTTGAACAAATGTAGGCCAAAATCCCAGAACAGTATGCACAGGTATTCTGATCCCAGAAACATTCCAGTTACAAAACTGGTAGGTGTCCTTATGCTTAGCTGTGGCTGTTGTAATAGCAATGGAGGCACAAGGCCAGAGACAGGCTGTGGAAATAACAAAAGGATGGTTTCCATGGCTATTGGATGAAAATATTTTATTACATCTGAACCATGCTGTTCCTTTTTTCATTTGGGGACGTCAGGGCACAGAGAGTGCTGTTACAAATATACACAGCCGTAAATTAAGACAACTCGTTAGAGATAATTCATGATTCTCTTTGAAATCACTTAAACTAAAAATGACACATTTGCACACATGAACTGGTTCACATTTGTGTATTGAAAACTTAGTGTTGTTTTACTTTGAAGTAAGCTTGATCTACTAAATTTCTCAGACGTTCTCTGCAAACTGCATTTTCTCTGCGTAATTCCTATTCTACATAATACTTATGTGCATAGTGGATATTTTATTAATCTGGTCTAGGTTGATTTAAAAAAAAATTAAAAGATCAGCTTCTTGTTTAATGTAATCTGAGAAAACATTGTTTATTTCATGCACTTCAAAAAAAGAAATGAAAAAAAAAGAAATGAATATATGAAATATTGAATAGAAAGTATGGGCTTTAAACTCTCACTGAGTTTTGAACCACTGAGTGTAGTGCTTTAGTGGTAGAATAGTGCACTTTATTTTGTCATGAGATACATTTAGAGAAGTAAACAAGTGGAATTATCACCTAGCTGGTATGTACATATTTACAAGGAATACTATATCATAGATTGCATCCTGCAATCTCTTTGGTATGTATATAAATCTGATTTTTTTGTTTGTTTCATTCAAAAAATCTAGTGATAATTCATTCCTGTATTACCTTTGTTTAACTTTTGATCTGATGTTTTTAAAGACAGCCTAATTCTTATATTCTTAAATATTAAAACTAAGTACTAATAAATGCTGAGTTACCTGGATAAATATTCTAGTACATCTTGCTTTATTTTTAAGACTACAACTGTATATATATACACACATATACATTTTTATCTGTGCTGCATGTCAGTTGGCAAGGGATGAAATCTAAATTGCCTTCTGCTACTTTTGTGTCATTCACTGGATGAATGAAATATTTATTTTTAATTAATGTGCATAAACAGCAGAAGTACAGTTTTTGGCTTGTCTGTTTTTACATCTCATTTTATAAATCAGAAAAATCCACACATATGTATTAATGAAGCTGGAAGTCACCAAAAATGTTGCAATTAACTATATTTTCCTTGAAAAGTTAATGCTATGGTAGAAGAGATTTGAATATCTCTGAGTAATTGCTGTTAAGAGAAAATATTTTTACAGCTGATATTGTAGTTTACCCAGGTTGTTGCATATTCACTCTTAAAAGTGAATGTAAAAATTTGAATATTCTTTCAGTACGTTATTACCTCATGCTCTAAATTGATATAATTTGTAATTATACAGGAGGTGCTACATGTTGCAGGAGTGGAAATGCAGTTAACAGCTGCTGTCTCATTTTTGACGGTTCTGCAAGAGGAGTCGGTGTCCATTCATACGTACTCCCACTCCTTCCTACACATCATTCTCCAGCACCTGGAACACAGAGATGCAGGTCAGGGCTGTGCAGCTGTGCTGGTGACTGATTACTTCTATACGTGTTGTTTCCTTAGCGACTGTGCAATATTGTGTAAAGCAGTGAGTGCAGTTACTGGTACTTGATATCTAGCCTTGCATGAATTAAAATGTTTTTACATGCTGACCACTTCCATGCTGATATTTAAACATAGTTCTGATTGAAGCAAACGAAAACATTTTGTCTGAAGGACTAAATGCTAAAGTTGTTATTGAGTCCAGCTTCTACTGAAGTACCAGAGTTTGGTGGCTGAGAAAACAGAGCAAGAATGGTTGACGTTTCTTCTGTAAAGATTATTTTTTCTTAACTTCTTTGACACTATTTTCAAGATATAAAGAAAAAAGGACCTGTTGTAAAACTACAAAGTTTTAGTGGGCATAAGAAAATACTATGCATCTAAATGACAGAAATTGTCTTTTTAAAATGAACAGGATAATTATTTTCCTCTACCAGAATTCAAAAGGTAAAAGAAATGGGGGAAGAATTTGCTTCTGGCCTATTCTACCACTTAATGGGTGTTTGAAGTCTTGAATGTTAACTTAGTGACTTTTAGATATATAACTCCTTGAAGAGATGCAATTAAAAAATGAGAACTAATTTTGTAAAACTGATGTGTGTTTTATTATACTCGTTATATGAACAACATAACATGTAACCCTTTTCTTTCTGATAGGAGTCAGCAATGCATGGCTAGAAACTCTTCTTGCTGTAATAGAAGCTTTACCAAAAGAAACTGTGAGGCATGAGGTAATAAGTCTCCCACCGATGCTAACAACAACAAATTAGTAATATTTTGTAAGATTATAGTGCCCTGCAAGTCTCATTCTCTTTTCAGATTTGTGGCAGTTCTGTGTCTGTGAAAACAGTAATGCTTGTGGCACATACTGTAAGAGAGGAATGTGCTACAAGGCGAGAGAGAAAGGTTGCCTTTAAAAACTTAAGTATTCTTTAGCAAATAAAGACTTTTTCCTGTAACACTTCCAGTGCATTTAGTCATGTATTTTCATGTATACTGTTTTGGGTTACAGGATAGTATCTCATTCTGTCTTCATGAAAGAACTAAATTTTGTTTGCTACTAGGCTAAAATTCTGATTTCTGCTAAATGGGACTTAATGCAGGAGGTCAATTTCATTTTGTGTTTCAGTTGTTCTTGATGGAACAAAAATCTAATGCCCTGCCACCACTCTTAATTTTTCACTGTGTAGCTCAAGCAAGAGGAAGTAAATCTGTCACTAAGTCATCATGTCACTCCCCTTTACTCGGCTAATTTATTCAGTTTTGATTTGAGTATTCATATTTCATTGTTAAGTTTAAAAGATTTGCAAGAGGCATATTTACTGTATTTTTAATATAAAACATTACGGAGATTTACATATATTATTGTTTGTGTAGTATAAAAAAATACTTCAAAAATAATGGGTAATCAAAGTCCAGCACTGTATAAAAAATAATCTTCTGAAGGGTGGAGAAGTTGGGTTGGAAAAAAAAAAAGAATAATTATTCTAGTAACCTCCAAAAACTAATTGCAATATAATTTTAAATACGCCATTTAAAGAAGATGGAGTTTTTCCCCTGATTTGTCTCTGGGAACATACTTAAAAGTTTCCACAAAAATTTGCTTTGGGACGATCACAACTGATAAAGCAGTGCTAATTCAGCAGAAACGTGAATCTGAAAAGGGGGCTTTCTTGTTACTTGAAGGATCTGTGTATCAGAAAACTTGGAGTATTCTAGTTATTAAACTTTTTTGTAAGTAAAAATCATGAAACAATCACAGACTTCAAGGACATAAGGAAAGGTGTGTGTGTCAGACCAAAGGTCAGCCTAACCCAGTGTCATGGGAGAGGCTGTGTCTAAGTCAGTGATTGGAGTTAGTGTTACTGGACACAGTGTGTTTGCTGTCACAGTTCAAAGACCAATTAAATGATAGACAGTTTTGTAGGTTAATGACATGGGTTTTTTTATGCAGTGTTATAGTTGGAAGCATAGTTGAAGTACCAATTCCTTTCTGGGTGATCTCTTTGTCCTTGCAGCTGGTAAGAGAAGGAGAAAAATTATTCCAGATTTTTTTTTTTTTAATTTCCTGCCATGTATATTATCCTTTTGTGGAGCGCTGCAAAAGAGACTGAGTGAGTAACTGTGGCAGATTCCAGAAGATACGTCTCTGTGATTTTCCTCTTGGGCTGACACCTGTTTTTCTGTGATTGTTTCTGGGCAAAAAAGAATATATCAAAATGCAGTGTTCTGCGGGCCTTTCTTTGTTTATGGCACCACAGAGGTAATGCAACAAATGGCAGTAGAGCTCCAGTAAAGATGCAGGTTTTCTGCATTTATAGGGAAATGAAACCTCTTCCCTACAGATCCCTGAAGTATGCATAATCAAGAGGGATCATTGCCTCAAAACTTTACATCACAAGTGGTGTTTCCTGGGAAAACTTATAAGAAGTAACCTCAGAGAGAATTTCTCTGATTTTTTTTTCTTTTTTTCAAGCACATATTTAACAACTTTTGTGAAAATTATCAGCTAATAGCTATAAATATTCACATACGACTTAGTCTCAAAATAAAGACACAAGTAGACAGATGTAAAACTGTGGCTGTGATTTGAATCATAAACTGCTCTTTGGGCCAAGATGTGGGTTTAACATGCTATAATTAGTGCTGAATATTAAATATAGGTTTCCAATAGACTTTCAGTGTACATAGGCATTATTGTTGTTAGTACTGATTAATTCCATGAAAGAGGCAGATGACATTTGGGATGTGTTTTCCTAGATATTTTTTATAAGAAGGGGAATAAAATCTTTACTGCTCACATTTATTTTCTTTGCATTTCTTCTTTTTTCTTTCATACAGATCCTGAATCCACTTGTTTCCAAAGCACAGCTTTCTCAATCACTTCAGTCCCGCTTAGTTAGTTGTAAAATCATGGGAAAATTAGCTAACAAATTTGAAGCCCATATGTAAGTAAACTGTACATATATTTTCATTCCACAGTATATACCAGTATTTCTCTCTCAGTGGGCAAAAATTACTATGAGAAAAGTAAACTTTATTGTAAAAAATTAAATGCTTTCTTTTTACAGATCCCTTTATCTGGATATTAATTAACAATAAAAAGTTCATTATGTAACTGGCATATTCAGACTTGCTGATGTTCATCAGTTTACAACTTCTATTTGCATGTTCTTCCACAGGCTTGGATGGGTTCCATTTTCATTCTATTCTTGTGTATTGTTTTCATTACTAGGAAGTAAGCCAAGCAGTGGATTTCTCTGCAGTTTGCAGAGAGAAAACACAACTTCATCACCTTAGTTTCTTGTCATAAAGAGAAGAATCCTGTTCCTAACTTTTTGTTTGTCTAACCAAATTTGACACATAGATAGATATTTTTTTAATATCCTTAATTATATGGAGATGTATCAGGAGCCACTTTTGTTGCCTGATATTATCCAGCTCTTAGATTCAGTGTCTGTGGGTTTGGACAATGGTGCAGAAGAGGGAACTGGTGATGAAAGTAAATCTGAATAGCTTATCTACCCAAAGCAGTTGTTGTGGTACATTCTTTGGACAGTTTTTCCAGTCTTATGATAGTAGGACCGTTTCACCAAATTGTTTCCTATCCAGGCAATTGACCACATGCGATTTTGCATTACAAAAGAAATCTACTGAGGGCTAGTAAATGCACAGAAATCATGCCTAACTGAGGAAGTCTGCTCTAGTAGTGATTTTTATCTGCCCTGAAATGCAAGAATTCAGCATAACAGAAAAGGTGAACAACAGGACCATGTGACAAGACATTTAGGAATAACTGTCTTTAAATTGTAATTTTTTTCTTCAATAAAAAAGAACTAGAAGCAAACAAAAGTAAGCTAACTGTGCTCTCATTTCTGATGCAGACTACACTTGTTGTACATGCATGGTAAAGTAGTATTTTTTGAGAATGTTACTAAAGCCTTCAAATCTTTATCTTCAAAATTTATAGAATTCTGGCAGAATCACAATTGCTTTTATTTATTTAGTGTTAAATTAAGTGAATTTCCAGATCATTTGGAAACTTATGAGAAATTATAATAGTGTTATCCATTATAAATTCAAATATTTGTACCTTCTCTTGTTGGTTTCTTTAGGATAATTCCTTGCTCTTCAAAAACTGGAAACCCCTCATTTCAGTGAACAGATAGTTGCACCATTTCCGTACGGAAGCTACATGTTAACAAGATCACTGAGAATTTTTGGGGTCATACTGATCCTCTGGCAGACGCCTCTGAGCGCAGTTCAGAGGGCTGAAAAGAGACCTGGAACCACAGATTGAGAACATGGCAGACTAAGATTCATGCCACACTCTCATTCCCCTGGCAGGAAGTGTCTTGGTATATGCTCAGGAGACATGTCTGGCCTCAGGAACAGGCAATATATAAGTGTATCTTCAAGTTCTTCTTCAGAATGGCACCATTTTTCCTCACAAAATTTGTACTATAATTAAAACCCTTTATTTTGTATTTCATATGACTCTCAGATTTTTATATAGAGTGTTGAAAAACTACTGACCCTGGAATAGAATATTAGGTTTTCTACCTTTTGTTCCAACAGCTATTTAAAAACAAGTATTTTTTGGAACTAGTCCCTGCTTCAAGGTATTCTAAAATTCCAAACTCCCAAGACTTTGTACAATTTTTGAAACTTGAGGCCAAATTTTTCTGTAAGAAGTAAATTAATTTTCACTGGGATGACTAGAGGCTGTGCAAGCTGCTTTGAAAATTTGCTTCTCTGTGGCTTCATACTATTTCTCCTGAGTTTTGCAACAGCATAAGGATTTGGACAGAGATATTTTATGAATCCTCATGACAGCATCTTGGGCAGTGACAGGCAACACAATGGCTGATTCTGCCAAGTTGTAGTATGTGTTTTTATTTAAACGGAATTCAAAATAGTGTTTTGTATCTGCCATTGATTTAACATGAAAACTTGGCTCTACTTGCATAAAGACATTGCAGTACTGAAGCTTTTAATCTGAAAATAATTTTCTACTTTCGTCCCAAATATCTCTTTGCTGAGACATGCATACCAAAGATAAGGTATCAGAGGCAATTAATTGGGAATTGCACTTCTATTTATATAATTCCTTGTATTCTTGCAGTGGCTTTTCAGAAATTGTCCTGAAGTTGGTTATTAAATAAGGACAGGATCTCTAAGTCTACTTACTATTTTTGTAGTGAAAAAACAAACAAAAACCCCCCATGAATTATGAGTAAATTGTAATGGTTGTAAATGATTGTTTTTCCGTTTCTTTATAGCACATATTTGTGTCTGATGTATAGTATTGTTCTATAACTGCAAATTCTCAGAAAAAGTCATTTACCATATGTGATAAATTAGTTTAAAAAATTGCCATTAGAAGTAACATATGGGTAAAATTTGAGTACTACAGAGTGGCTTTTATATATTCTTGTCTATATATTAATACAAAATGTTCATGTTTTCAGTATTAAAAGAGAGATTCTTCCATTGGTAAAGTCACTGTGCCAGGATGTGGAATATGAAGTTAGAACCTGCATGTGTCGGCAACTGGAACATATAGCTCAAGGAATAGGGTGAGTACAATTTGCATAACTGCTTCTAAATGCAGAATCTTTCTCTAAAATATTTGATGATGGTAACCTAAAAATTCCTTTTAAGGTTTCTAACTAAATTCTTGCTTTCTCAATAATTAATTTGGAGCCTACAGATGTGTTCTTAGGAACTGGCTGTTGGCAGTTGGCTCTTTTCCATTTTCAGATTTTTGTTTCTCCCTGATAGTAAAATTGTTGAACTGTACAGACAACAGATTTTTGTAAATAGTGAGTTCATCTACAGCTTCTTGCAATCACCTCAATTATCCATTGATGTCACAGGGCTTATTTATAAATGAAAGAAGATTATGGCAAGTATTAGCAGTTTCTAATAATTGCTGTGCAGCATTTTGGAAAAGGGGAAATGTATTTTGGAAGCAAATTTCATTGCAGTATCAACTTTTACTCTAAGCCTGAAGACTTTCAATCTTAAAAAATACAGAAATAGAAGAAGTCTGGAACTTTTATTTTAATCAATAGAACCTGTTAACTACCCACACAGGATTGGTCTTTGAGTGAACAAATATTTTAGAGTTCCAGGTCTGCCCACATGTTATTGTGTTAGGAAGAAAGAAAAGCAGAAACTTCTCTTACAGACTTTAAGAACTTATCAAGTAAGATTCCCTGCCCTGTGTTATACAGTGGGGATGGATCAGATTTAGAGTCCCTCTGGCTCTTAAAATTGTGAGTTTATGAGCAAATTCAAGCATGAGGCTGAAACTGAAATGTAATTTGAAAGATATGGTAAGTATTCACTTCAGTTTGTTAGTACCGGTGTTTGGAGAAAGGTGCCTTTCTGTGACTGTGGGTTTTTTTCTTGTTGTTTTTTGTTTGTTTTGTTTTTAATTAATGGAGAATTACTTTGTAGCTTAGATTCTGAGTTTAAAAGAAACTAAAACAAATTCCTGGTGCAATGTAATCTGCCTCTCAGCCATGGAACACTGAAAAAGTGTGTGTTCAGGCAGTGCTCTAGCTTATTCAGATAAAAGGGATGGATATTCACAGCAAGAGCTAAGCATTATTGTCATGTACTTAGTTTAACTTTGTTTTACTAAGGTCATGAAGGACAGTAATGTCTAGATTCCTAGATTCACTTATGTTTATTGCAAAAAAAAATAATTTGATGTGTGTGGTTTAGGCACCTCTTCTGCAGGGTCCATGTTCTGCAAAATTCAGAGGATGTGAATAACGTGAAAACACAATATTACTCATCTCACTTAAGTTAATAATTTGGTTTTGTACTTATTTTCTTTTATAAGAAAATGTAGTTTAGCATGGCACATATTTTTAACATTTCCCATATTGAATGGCTTTGACTATAAAAGAATTTGCAATTACAGAAAAGAAAGTAGAATTTATTGATAGTTTTTATTGTAAAACTGAAAATTTAACATGCATTCTACTAATCTAAATTACTGAATAATTTGAGCTTGCATTTATTTTTACTGTATGCATGTATCTCATGTACCTTTGTGTATCCCAAAATTGAAGTCTGTTTAATGGGAGATCAAAGATGAGTAAAAGAGAGAGTTCCGTGTATCTTCAGGGAGTGACCAGGTGTGGGGTTTTTCTTCCATGACTACCTAGTTTTGAAGAGAGGAATGGCTCTAATTGTCATATTATTTTGAAGTTTATTTGTTTGTTTGTTTTATGCCACCAAAATGGAGATCCAGAGAAACATCCAGAGAAACATATTTGCAAAGCAGGTTTTTTTTCTTCTGATTTCTGGGTCTTGATTTAGGATGTGGTCCTACCCTTCTCTCCCCGGACCCTTCCTATGCCATATGTTTTTGTCTGTCTCGGTCACCTTCATTCCTTATTTCTTATTTGTTATGGCTCAGTCCCATGAGATTTTTTTTTGGTGTCTTATTTGAGATGCCGTCTGCATTTCCATGGATTCTTCTAACCTTCTCAGTTACAGTCAAGAGCTGAGAAGTAATCACATGAATTTGCCTTTGAAAATGATTTGTGACACATAATACAGCAAAATAATTTAAAAAATAATGTAAGTATGTTATTCTGAGTAAAATAACTCTCATCTAGGATATGCATATAGTTAGAGAATATTTCTTTCAGATATTCCTGAAGCATTTCTTATGTTTTAAAAATGTACAGCTGCACAGATTGCCTTGTGGCTCAGTCTGTTGAGATGCAGAAAATGGTTTTGGTGGTAGACTTTAGGGAGCAGTCACAGTTTGTGTGAATCTGTATGAATTTGCATTCAGCATTCTGTTTTTTTACGTTAAAGATATGCATATGTACACCCAGGTGTTAAGAACAAAATGCATGCATTTGTGGTGTTTTCCTCACTCCTCTGAATGCTTTTTAAGTTCAACGTACACTAAACAGTATGAAAGAAGAAACAAAGTTGTCTTAATTTGTAACAAGATGGCTATATCTTATACTAAGAAGTGACCATTTTGGAAAGGAAATAAAATTTTCTTCATTCTGTTTATTGTCTTTAATTAAATCACATTTATTATACCTGGGAGCTGAAAGTCTTAAAACGATATAGGTGTTATGCAGTGGCCACTGACAGTATTACTGGCAGTTTACCCAGCCTTAAACTAGTGATTTAATAGGGCTAAATACGTAATTATTAATTAGTGGTTCATTCTGTATATTTTTCTTTAATTCTTTTAATTCTTTTATTTTTAATATTAATGTATCCATATACACAGTTTGTGATATTTTCACCTAATCCCTTGCCAATGACTTTGATGCCGTAATCTTTAATCTCATAAAAAATGGTGAACTGTCGGTATTTTTGGTATGCAAGCCATTACAGTGTTTCATGTTGAGGATCAACAAGTAGTAGGAAAATAAAGGAAATTAAATAAATGGGAATAAGTACATTTTTAGATTAAAGGCATAATGTGACAACAGTTGCAATGGTTATTTGAAATATATGTTATTCAACTCTACCCTTTCTGAGAATTCTGGGTGTTTAAAGAACTTGAAGTGTAGCTGTTCCTTTCATCTGTGATGCTATATATTTCCCTGATTTTACTTGCTGATGTTTCTTTGCTTTTGTTTGTTTTGGTTTGGTTGGTGGTTTTTTTTTGATTTTGTTGTATTTTTTTCCTCTCCGAAGTGTTACTTAGCTAAAAACGCTGACTGCAAGTCAGAACCCCAACGTAAGCACAGGAGCTATAAAACTGAGATTAGTGTGTCCTTTGTACTAAGCAAATCCTCTATTATCTATGTAATACTGCAGTTTTGGAGAAATAATATCACAGATTTTTCCTATCATACATGCATCCCATCCTTTCCTAGCTGTGGGAGCACGGTACTATAGAGCAAGTTAAACCCTAAAGACTTTGAGCCTTTCCAGGCTTGGATTCTCTCTTACTGGCCCAGGTCTTATTTGAGAGCAAAATCTGCTTGAGCAGCATCTTTATTTTAACACTATTTCAATAAATATTTTGTTCCACTGGCTCAAGAGGACAATTTTTGCTCTTTTAAATTTTATTTTTGGAATTACTTTTAATCAGAAATTCAGTGATGTTACCATTGAAATAATAAAATGTAATTTTCTCATAATTTTATCTAAATAATGAATCATCTGTTTGGAAGAATACTGTTAAGCTATATCTTGATTCACAGGTAACAATAATAAACTCTGTAAGGTGCAAATAACTTTGATTATAAACATTTGAAAGTATTATTGTTAATATTGATTTACAGTAGGGAAATCTGTTACTTATTTAGTCTGATTAGAAGGGATATTTTCAGGCATTTTTATTTCAGTAAAAATCTATCATCCCAGAGGTTGTGATTGGTTCTGTATTATAAACTGATTGAAATGATAGTCTAAATTCTTCATACACAGTTGCTCAGAGTGTCAAACGTACTTCTGATTTTGTCATCTTGGTTAATGTAGTTTTATCAGAGTTTCCCTGCAGTGTTATGCTTTGGGCAGTATAAACATTGAGAGCCAGATCCCTGGCTGTTATAAATTGCTGAGGTCCCGCTCTTGAAATTTGGTGCTTACAACAACTTTCATTAGTTAGTGAGCAGATCAAGAGCTTGTACATGAGAACAGGACTAAATGGGCTTCTTAAATGCAGACAAGTTCAAACACTACAAATCTTGACTAATACAAATTTAAAAAAAAAAAATTAGTATGACAGAAAAAATAAGTGGAAGTACTGGGTATGTCTTCTTGCTAGTAGCAGGACTGCAGGAAGATCTTTCTAATATCTTAAGGCAATCAAGAATCAATTATATACTGGGACAGGGGCAGTTATGCTGGGTGGCAGCTTCTACAGAAGTTATACTTCTGCTCCATCGCACACACAGAGACAACGCTGGTAATTACCAAGGCAAAAAAGGACAAGCAGACAAGCAGAACCCTTTCTTTACTACTTTAAAACAAGCCTAAAAGCTAGTGTTTGGACTAGTTGGGAAACTGTGTTTTCTCTGAGCAGTAGTTACTTACCCTCTGTAAAGAAGGCTCATCTTTGAGGCGTAAGATTCCCAGACCACTTCAATCCAACATCTTTAATGATTTTTGGCTTTGGACCATTGCATTGAGCAATTTATGCATATTTCTTCAGAAGTGATACAGTGAAGTAGCTGGACTGCTTTGATTTTTCAGACTGCATTTTCTCCAATTTGTTTTGAGCTAATTTGAATGCTTTTTTAGGGATGAAGTTTCACATTTTAAATTTGCATGTTTCTTTGACTGACAAAGAAAGAAGTCCTGAGATTGACTGGAGGTTTTTATTTAATTTTAATTTCCTTACAACTTTGGCAGTTTTTACTTCTTGATTACCCAATAAATATCTCAATTAGTATTTCAAGGAAGAATTCTGTTTTGCTATGGCAATATTGTTTCATTACATGTTTTCTCTTGACTGTTTCCTTCACTTTGCAGGACAGAACTAACAAAAACTGTGGTGCTTCCTGAATTAGTGGAACTGGCAAGAGATGAGAGCAGCAGTGTGCGCCTTGCAGCTTTTGAGACGTTAGTGAATCTGCTTGATATGTTTGATGCAGGTAAGAATTTAATTCAGGCTTACTAGCCTAGTTCTTAATGCTTTAATGCATCTTACAAATTTATTTAAATGTTTTTTGTTCTGTCTACATTCTTCAGATATTTATGATTTCATTTTGTTTATTGCTTTGTCCATTATATATTTTATGTCTTGTAGTACTTCATACATAGTAAGTTTTAAGGAAGCTGAACCAGTTGTCCACAAAATCAGTTACCTTATTCCAAGTTTCTAATGTAATGTGGCTAAATGGAATGAGTAAAATTACTGTATAAACAATAGGAATATTAGGTTATTAGTATTTACTTAATGCTCCCAAAACACAGAATACAAAAAGTTAGCTCAACAGATGCCATTTCTTGTGCTTTTTATTTGCTGTTGCCTAGTTTTTACCACTTAATTGAAGTAAACCTGGTGCTAGCTACAGGTTGCAACCCACCTGAAAACCCAGGCTGGGGCAATGATATGATATATTTGTGTGGGTATTAGTAAACCTTGCAGGTTTTAACATCCAGCGTTAAATGTCAAATACAGTTGTAAATTTTGGAACAGAAAATATTTCTTCATGTCCCGTAAACTGCAGAGTACACAACTGATCAGTTTTAGAGGTACTAAGCATCAGTGATTACTATTTAAGTCCCTTTAAACTTGTAGCTATATGGTACTGAAAGCTTCTTTGCAATGAGAAAGTGTGTGTATTTTATAAAGCTTTTCAGTATTTAATGCAGAAGGTGTGAATGCTCATGTTTTCTCAGTGGTCTGTATCTTTCCTCTGATCTACAAGCATATTTTATGCTTTTCTGGGCTTAGGGGTGAGTGTCTGTGTCTTCATGTGATGGAGAAATTCTTGGTTGTATCATTTCTTTTGGCGTGGTGTGGTGGGTTTTCCTACACACATGGCTCTTGGGTTCTCAGCACAAATTCAGTTCAGCACGGATTGGGCCAAAGTTTAAGGAGAGTTACAGTGACAGCTCCAGTGCAGGGCAATGTTCTGGTAACTGCTGTGCCATGGCCTCCAGTCAGCTGCTCTGCCTTGAGTTTTTCAGGGCAGTGTAGAAGACAACAGCCACCCTTTCTGGCTCCGTATCAGTTGTGCTCTCTGCTGGTTTTTGTGACTGGAAGTGTACAAAGCAGCAACGTACTTGATAGATCATTGCTGTAGTGTGTATGCAAAATATTGTTGATCACTGCTCATTATTTGCCACTTTGCTCTTTATACTGTCTTTTTCCAAAATCTTCAGTTGTTTATCTTCATTAACAACTGTATTTTGCATCGCATTTTCCACTCTCACTCGCATCTTACTGACTCTACTACTCCTTCTTGATATGTGAGTGAGGAGCAAATATTTATTGTACAAGTTGGTGTTGAACTACTAAAAGACGTGATTGCATATAAGCCATATGGAGGAGTACATAAAAAAATAAGGTAGTTTTGGGGAGAACAGATTTTTTTAGCAGTTAGTGCTTCTATCAGTAAGTTTGATAGTAGGTTAATTTTCAAATTATTGAGCCTTTGCATTGGTGCTTTCAAGTTTGTGCTTCTCTTTGCACCTTCCTCCCCTCCCCGCCAATTGCTGTAACTACTGCTTTTAGCTATTGAAAAAAAGCTCAAAGAAAGCAATCAGGGACTGTTTACAGCTTTGTAAGGAATGTGTTTCTAGGAATTTGGTTTGTGTAGTTTTTGGTGTCGAGGGTTAAGATTGCGGGGTGACAATAAAACCCTGGCAGATATATTGTTAACCCCCTCTCTCCCCCCCTCACTTCCCCTTTTGCCCCTCCCTCTCCCCCCTTCCACTCAGGAGAGGTGATCGGGAGAGAAAAAGAAGGACAGAGAGAAGAGAGTTGGAAAAAATTAAAGATGTTTTACTAATGCTACTAATAAGAATAGAGAAAATAATACAAAATATACAAAACCAATCTTGAAAGTCTCAGCAACTGCAGAGCCAGCACCCAAAGTCCTGGATTAGACTCCATAGCCAGCCAGAGCTGGATTCAGTCTCTCACTAGGCCTCAGTTCGCAGGGACGACTAGCAAGGTCCTCTCCTAATGTCGGCCATAAGCAGAAGAGAAAAAGGGACGAGATCCTCGTGATCTCCCATTTTATATGAAGTATTCACGTGAATGGAATGTTATACACAGTTGGTCAGTTGTTCCTCGTCGCCCCTCTCGTGAGATGTCCATCCATGCTTATCAATAAGTTTGCATTCCATTGCTAGGTTTTACCAAAACATGTGTCTGGTTCTCCAGGAAAATGCAGTTAATGTGAAGGCTTTAGCTGACAGGCAAAATTCACTGAAAGAGAAACTTGTTTTTAACAAAACCAGGACATTTGGTTTCCTGACTGAACTAGAAATTGAACATTTTGAAGGTAAATGACCCAAAACTATATCCTGCAGTTTCTTTCTCACCATATCAAAATATTTCTTCAGGTCAACCTAAATATTTTGTCCAGCTGTAATTACTTGCTGAATTTTGGTGTTGATCTACTATTAAAAAATCCTAATCCCTTTAAAACTTGAACATTTTAAAATACAATGGTTTATTCAAAACAAGTCAAAACACACATTTCTTTGAACATTTACTCCTTTATTTTATAATGAGGCACAGTGCTTGGATTTGACACTAATTTCTAAATGATTTAATTTCTTTTATCTTACTGTAATTATTTTGTTTCTCTGTGAATTTATTGTTTACCAAAAGACTTTCAACCTCTTCTTCTCAGTAGGTTGAAAAAATTGACTTCCAGCATATCCAGATTTTTCTTTTTACTGTCATGGTCATGTTCAGTCTTGATCTCCCTGTATTCCTACCATTGTAACAAATCTTATTGTAGGAGTACTGCAGTATTCTTTTCCTTCCCGTATTCTTGGTGAATGGAGAAGTTAGTGACTGTTCATTTATGCTCTGTCTCATCCTTTGCTGGCGGGTGCCTTTTCCTTAAGAACAAATGAACAAAAAACCCGAGCAAATAAAACAGGTAAGGTACAATCATTTAGGACCTGTATTATGGTAGTATGTTTGTCTTTCTCTATGCGTCTTGTTTCCTACCTCCAGTGAGGGCCTACCAAAAATACTCCTGAGCATGTTAAATTATATTTTTCGTAACTTATTATTGAAGTCCACTCTCTGTACTCTTTTTTTCAGATATTGACAAATGGCTAACTTTAAACATTTCTTTTGTTTTTCAGATGATAGGAGTCAAACTGTGCTCCCCTTAGTGAAGTCATTCTGTGAAAAATCCTTCAAATCAGATGAATCTATCCTAATTTCTTTATCTTTCCATTTAGGGAAACTATGTAACGGATTATATGGTATGATTTAATGTTCCTTAAAATAATCTTAGAAGTGAGGGAAGATCAGAGAATTTGAAGCTCTTTAAAATACCCATATTTGAATGTATCAAATGAAATTATAGGAAAGGAAATATGAAAGCAAAAGTCTGAAATCACCAATGCATGAATATTGGATTTTGTGAATTTCTGCCTTTTTTTATTTTATTCTTCCATGTTTAGATGGAGGCAGAGATGGAAATGTGTGGTTTGTGTTTATTGTTTTGACTGATTTGTTTTGATTCCTTCTTGGATATTCTGGAGCTTGTTAGTTGGATGACTGAATTTTTGAAACTAAAAGTCTTTGGAAACACAGTCTGATGTTAACAGTGAACATTCACTTCTGTGCTTGGCATCTGTTTTGAGGCACAGTACAGAGCGTGGCCCACAAGGAACTTCAGGGGAAAAAGGAGACCTAATAGCCTGTGAATTCTCAGCTGCAGCTCAGGCCAAGTTTGTACTCATAATTTTTGTGATTTTCTGTACATTAGCACTTGAGCACAACAGATCTTTCCTTGATCATTCTACCCGCCATATACCCTCTACACAGAGCTTACCTGGGGAGTGGCCGCATGGAATCATGCTCTTATTTTACAGAGACTTCCCCCGCTAGACTCTTAAACCGTTTGATCTTTCTTACAGGTCTTTAAAATGATCCTTAATGATTATGTTAGAGACTATTAAAGTCACGGTTACTTCACTACAAATAACTCAAATGGGCTGCTCCAGTGTCAAACTGTTCATTACAGAAACATAAGCTGGGACAGTCAGTCGTGGTTTTGTCATGTCTTCCCAGTCTTGTCTCTTGGTTGAATGACTTTAATTGCTGATCTCTCTTCACCTCTGAACCCTGTTTGACAAGTTCACATTTTTCTGGAAGTGTTACTGTGCCTTAGGAGAGCTGAATAAAGTGAAGGGGTTACTTCATGTGTCTTGCAAGCTATATTGCTGTTTACATTTTTCAGTATGAAAAATTGTCTTTTTACCTGCAGCAGTTTACAACAGGTTGACATTATTTGTTCAAGTGCAACCTATAAACAGAAGTAGCTCAAAGGTCTGTGGTTTTTTTATTTTTATTTGGTTTTATTTTGATAAAACTGCCACCTAGTTAGTCTTTCTCTTTCCTGGCCTTATGTAGGCCATGCAAATTTGGCTAAGCACGGTACCTTACCTCTGTCTTAGTGGAATGATACTCTAAAAGTTTTAGGACCCATATGTTCAGTTTCTGGAAATAATTTTAAACTCTGTCTTCTGAAGAACTAAGTCTCCCTCCTAGGCTGATGTTATCAAATTATTCAATAAGTGTATTCTCTAATCAAACATCGAAAAAATCAATTAAAATACTGAATAGTACCAGAACTAGGACAGACCTTGTTTTATACGCTTCATATCTTGTCAGTGAACCATGGGTAACTTTCTCTAAACTGCTTTTCCAGGCAATTTTGCAGCAACTTTATAGTTTTAAATCTCTTTCCTGATCCTTTATTTTGCTTATGAAAAACATGGCCTTCACTTCCTCTTTCTGTATTCAGTTGGGATATCTGACAGGTTCTGTTATCCAGTATTAGAAGGAAATGGAATCACTTTGACAAGTTTTTCTTTTGCCATGTTGGCTGCTACTTGTTTTCTTGTTTCCTTTTTGGTATTTACAAATAGATTTTTTGATTTTTGTTCCAATTAAAGAAAAAAAAAAACCAACAACAAACCAACTTGAAAGTAATCTGACTGTCGGGTAATTATATGGCTTGTCTGTCACCTCTCCAGCTACTAAATATCTGTACCACATCAGCCCTTTTCCATTCCAGTATCTTCCTTATTTCAGCTTTCAGCAGCTGGTACTTTAAATACTTTTGAATGTTGGAATGAAGGTCATCTGACCCTGCACATTTCAAAAACTTTTCGTGTTTAAGTATTCACTGACCTGTTCCTTCTCTACTTAAAGCTTCAATCCTTGTCACTGTTATTAATTCTGCTGATCCTGATGATACTAGTAGAGTTTGAGAAAGAAAATAAAAACACCAAGCATTTCAGCCTTCTTGATGCCAATCACTGATAGCTTCTCTCTCTCTTCAGTAAAAAAACTAGTCTTTCCTTGATTGTTTTTATATTACTGATGTACTTCCAAAATGACTTGTAATTTCTGAAGTCATCTTGCTAGTTGCCTTCCAGTTTGTTTTCTAATTTTGTTCTTACACATTTTTATTATATGTAGCAACATAGCCTATTTTTTCAAGTTGTTGCAGATATGTATCAAACAAGTATATTCACAATCCTGCAGATAAAATCCTGAATAATTCAAGAATTATGTAAATGCTATTATAGTTACCTATCATTTTCCTGTAATCACCATTTCTGTATAAAACACACTGATGATACTCCACTAGACTTACTATATGGGAGAGGAGGGAGAACAAAAATTGGTGTATTTGATAGATTTGTGAAAGATATTTGGGTTTTTGACTTTTAAAATTATGTTTATAAAGATAAAATGAAGCTTTTTCTCCCCTCCCCAGGCATTTTTACTCCTGAACAGCACTTACGGTTTTTGGAATTTTACAAGAAGCTTTCCACGCTGGGTTTGCAGCAGGAAAATGGACACAATGATAATCAACTACAACTTCAAACTCTAGAACAGGAAAAGAAGTATATTTCAGTGAGGAAGAACTGTGCTTACAATTTTCCAGTAAGTAACTTTAATTTAAGGTTAAGTACTTCATGTCATGCATATAGTACATAAACTGCATGAATGATAGAGAAGTTATTGCCATATTATACATAGGTAGCTAGATTCTAGCTCTCCCCTATAAAGTTCAAGTTACTGGCTTAAAGTAGAGGTTATCCAAAAGAGTTACTGGGAAAGATTCCTTTTTGCAGAGCCTCAGAAAATTGTTACCAGGCTTTGGTTGAAAGAGTGCTGCTCTGAAATGTCACTGGGCTCATCCTTTCCTACAGGTTTTCTCCAAACCCTTAGCACAAAGACACTGAGAAAATGGCTGTGAAACAGAGTCCTCAGTTTCAAATCCCTCAAAGCCTATTTTTCACATTTGCTGTGTTGTGGCATTACAGGGAGCTAAAGATTGAATCTGTTTATGTGAAGTGTTCAAATTTACCACTCTGTTTCTGTAGATCTACTTTGTATTTTGACAATCTGCATTTATATTTAAAGAAAATATGTTTTTATCAAAAGCCAGTACACAGTTATTTTTATTCTGCCATTTAAGGACAAGCACCATGTATATAGGTAGTCATCTGTTGGTTTATTTGAGAACAAAAAAAAAAGGTATGTACACACAATTATGTTGAAGTTCAGATGCTTGCTTTGTTTTTGAAATCTCTAGTTTCAGCTTCCACTAGTGTACAGAAACATTAACGATATTTGTAAAACTAAGGTTTTATATCTTGTGTTTTTAATCTGTATCTTAAAAAAAAAAAAAGCCTTCAGCATGTCTGGAAGATATGTAAATTCAGTTTAGTTGTCAACTCTAGAACTTGTCTGGTGCCTGTATTTTGACAAGACCATCAAAAATGCCACACTTCCTATTTAGAATCACAACCTGCTTTCTCACAAGTGTCTTGCTGGTTGTAACTCAGTGTTTTCATCTGAAAATCTCTGATAGTGTGGTCCTTTAGTTGGACAGTTAATAAAAGACTTTATCTTTCCACAGGCCATGATTGTTTTTGTGGATCCAAAGAACTTCCATTTAGAACTATATTCTATATTTTTCTGCCTTTGTCATGACCCTGAAGTTCCCGTCAGATATACCATGGCCATAAGCTTCTATGAAGTAAGTCTACAAAGGTACTTTGTTAGTACTTACATGTTTTTGGTTTATGTTGTTTTATTCTTTAAGCTCACTTTTGTGACTATTCAACCAGAACTAGAGGACTTGAGAAAACCAGTTGAAATGTAGTTTGCAAAAGTGTTCAGTCCCTTCTAATATGTAAATACAGCCCATATACACACATTGGTATTGAAGTTATGTGATATTTGACTACAGAACCTACTGCTGTGTCTTAAGGAGCAAAAGCTGGAAGAAACTTAAAATAGTCTAACACAATAAATATAAGCAGTTGTACTAATAAGAATATTTTAAGGTTTTGAATGCTATTAGAAAATAACAAGACAAACAGGAAAAGGACCTTGCCATTTCTGATCCTGAAAACCTTCTTTAGAACTGTACAGTTTGCTGCTGTGCTGGTGTGGAGAATATTTGTATGTATCACATCTAAGTTAAATACTCAAATTTATTATGAAACTACTTGGAAATTTATGCAGATGTAAAAATATATGTATTCTTAATATTCCATCCAGTATACGTAAGTTCCACTGTATTATGTTCATGGAAGTTCAAAAACACACAGCTGCATAGATAATATTAACTATATGAAGTACATTCCAGAGATGAAAGTACTCTCTGTCCTGATGGTTTTAACCCACGTAGAGAGATCTTCAAGGTTTGATAGTGTTTTACTGAGAATCCTTGTGTTTCAGTCCTCAAGCTAGCTTTTTCTCCCACTTTGTTGCTGTAGAAATTGGTAAGTTAAGCAGCTTGCTGAAAGTATTTAAATAACTAGTAGAGGCATAAATGAAGCCAAGATGGCTTTATTTCCCCCATCTTAAGGAAGATTGGTGGATTTCTAGTTCCCTTCACCTGTTGATGCCTTGTCTTAATGAATGATAATGCAAAGTAATTGTTGAAAGAATAAAATTAGCATATAATTCTACATAATGTTTAATGTCAGATGTTTAACACTTTTAAGGTACTGCCTGAATATCAGAAAAGTATTCTATCTCATTAAAAAAAACTTGCAAAGTTATGCCGTGGTCTGAATATACATTTAGTGCTGGTTGATTTATTTTTAACAGCATAATTTGCAACCACGTGACAGCCAGAAATGAGTAATTTATGGCATTCACTGCTAGGTGGATTTTTTTTTTTTTAAATAAACTTTCTGTAGCCATTTCTCTAAAGTTTCATTTTGATTGGAAGTAAGGTCTTATTTTCTCTTGGCTTATATACACAAAGAAAACTGTTAAAAAGTGTCATCTAAATATTCCAAATGGGAAAAACCTCATTCCTATTTTTTTTCTCATATTTGCTATAAAATGTTTTTAACAGTGTGGAGATGAACTTGTGCTGGTTTTTACAAATTTGTATGTGACTTATGAATCACAGTAAAAACAAAAACCCCAAACAAACCACCGAAACAACCAACAAAACCACCCACACTCCCGTACCGCACCTCCCCCCAAAAAACAACACAAACAAAAAAACAAAGCCAAAAATAAACAAAAAAACCCAACAACATCATCAACAACAAAACATCAAAAGAAGTAAGGAGTGAAAACTTTGGATGGAAAGTTGAGGAAACTTTAAATCCATAACAGCCTAAGCACATTTTTATATTTTATCTGTGGTAAATTATATAGGTGACTGTTATCTCTCCTAAAGAGTATGAAGTATATTTGAATATTCCAGAAGGAATTTTTCTAGCCTTGCAGTGCGGTCTTAAAAATGTTTGGTAAATGTGAAAGAGAGTTCATTCTAACAACATGTTTCATGGTTGAGTAATAGGCCGGTTTCTTGACTCATATTCTTTATGTAAGTGTATTTTCAATGTGATCAATGGTAAAGTACACAGCTTTAGAAGGCTGATATTAAGCAATTGTTCTGTCTCCCTTTTTCAAGCTTGCTGTAAAGTAAGCGCATGTAGAATAGTTGCTGTAGTGCAATGGAACTAAAGAATGTTTCACCTTGCTGTCTTATTGTCCTTTTTTAGGTTGCTAAGCTTTTAAATTCTGGTGTGTATACAATACATAAAGAACTGGTTACACTATTACAGGATGAGTCACTGGAGGTAATATACTTTTATTGGAACTTTCTTTTGCTTGTTACATAGAGGCAGATAATCTTGATGTTTAATAACTCTGAAATAAGACAGTGCAGTAACAGTTTGAAATTATCAAGAGCTTTTACTTCTGTTTCGCAGACGCTTCATTAAGATGCCAGCCGTCTGTGAATAAAAAGGATGAAAATAGGAGGTTTGAATTTCGTAAACCCATACTGAATGTATTAGCTTTTAAAAATATTAATTCTAAATTGTTTTAATTGCTATATTTTTTTATTACCTTACAAAGGCTTTGGAAAGGTTTGCTTTTGATACTATGTTAAAATAATAATTGATAGCAGACAAGGGTTTTGCTTTGTTTTATTTTCACTTCTCTTAATGAACAAGAGATGAAGAAGTTGTGTATGGTTCAAAGACCAGGATTTCTAGAAAGAGTTTCAGTCCAAGATCTGCTACAAAAATCTGTGTTTATGAGACAGTTTAGTTTAATGTGCCTTGGTTTCAGCCTACATGAGACTTTTTTGTATTGAGAATGACATGATTTGAAATTATTTGTTTGAGACAAAATCACCGTTTCCTCTGATACTAGTTACTCCAATCCTAGATCTTTTTTCTATGTAGCATCCTTGGATATGGCATGGAAAAAGGAGTTTTGCTTTCAAATGTTCCTTTTTGTTTTGATACCCTTTGTTAGACATTTTTAAGGAAATTAAAACTGTTCATAGAATATCTACTTATTGTTTATAAAATTTTGACCCATCCTAAAAGACTTCTCAAGTTGAATACCTGAATGTTGAGACTCAGAAGCAGCTGGTCATTTTGAAAAATTCCTTGGTTTGATCCCTATACAGTTGTCTAAATCAGAAAAAATATTTGTTCCTTTATTTTGTATATCACCTTAGTCAGAATTGGTGCAAAAAAATATTTAATTATGTACTTTTCTAGTCTAATTTCAAGTATTCAACCTTTCAAAAGTAAGGTTATTCTGTTAATATAGGCTATATATTCTATTTTAATGTATCAACTGCATTTTTCCCCAAAGCAGGAAAAAAATATTTTAGGATCTAGCTGACAGATACAAAGAAAAATGTTTATTTGTGTTTGCTGAGACTCTTAACTATCTATGAAATACAGATCTTTCTTAAGAATGAATGTTCATTTTTAAATATTGTACGATGTGAATAGTTTAGAAAGCATTGGCTGTGGTATTCACATAAATCAAAGCTATAGTTTTTTTTTCCTAATCTGAAAGCTATAATACTTACTTACTATATTAAAACATAAATGTTAAATCCCAGTCATCGTCAATGCAAATACGTTGCACTTCTTTTTCCTTTCCTTTATAATTTTTTTTTTTTAAGATGAATCTGAGAATACAATGACGTAAGAGATGTCAGCAGTGGTATGCTGGCGAGAGAGAAAACTTGAGTCAAATGAAATTAACAGACCTCATTCATGCAGCCTTTCTTTAAATAGGTGTTAGATGCCCTGGTAGGTCACCTTCCTGAAATCCTTGAGCTAATGGCTAATGGAGGAGAAAACAGTGGATCAGAAAGCAAGGTGGGTGTTCTCATGTGTGTTTGTGGTTTTTTGGTTTTTGTTTGTGTGTGGGTTTGTTTTTTTTTTTTAAGTTGCTTTCTAAATGGATGTAGTAACAAAGTTGTTGAGACATAAATTGTGAGCAAAGGCTTTCATGTTTAGTTTCTCATTTGGAGAGATATAAATTTTCTGTGGTTTTTTGATTCATTGTTGGGTTTGTAAACGTCAAAATAAAAAAATGCAAGATTAGACTTAATATAAAAATAATCAGTTTATCCATGCTCTTTTTCTAATTTGCTGAAATAGATCAAGTTTTGAAGTACAGTCATTAAGTAAAAACAAACTTGGTTTCATGCTAAAGGAATGATAGCAAATACCTAATTTGCCCATGGTTGACATTTGCAGACACAGTTTCTGCTAGGAGGTTTCCTTTTTCCTGAGGTAAAGGCACTGAATTAAGATTTACGAGACATGTCTTCAGCTTCCAATTTTGCTAATTTAATTGTATGTAGCTCTGGATGATGGTTTATTCAGTGACTCCTTACCTGTAAAATGGAACATGAAAGATCATCTTGTGTTTTAAGATGCTGTTTTGAGCATACTTCCTAAATGTACCGAGAAATTGAAATATTCTGACAATAGAAGAATTGAATAAATTTGTGTCCTTGTATAGACAAAAGTTGAGAGTATACTTCAAAATGTGATTTTGTCAGATTTTTACAGCTGTAACACATAACTAGGGCCATGTCAAGTCTCTTGTGATTTTGCTTAGTACTAAAGAGAAGTTAGCTTGGCTACTATAAAGGTGTATAATTCCTACTAAAATTAATTAGAGAGCTGAGAACAATAACTGCAAAGTTTAAGAGGCTAGGAGAAAAATGAAATTTATTTGTTTTGATAAAGACTGGGGAGGATTGTTGTAATTGTCTTCATATCTGTAAAAGGGTGTTACAAAGAGAATGGTAATGAGTTTATCAGGAGGACAAGTTGGAAGTCACAGTGTATTTAGGTACTGGAGTAGCTTTTTGACTAATTAAGTGGAATTTACTGCTTAGTGGAGATTGTTTAACCTTGATCATTATTATTTTTTTTTAAGAACAAGTTAGACTAATATATATTTGAAATGGTCATGATATAGTTGATCCTGTCTGATGAGAAATTAATTGTCCCCCTGATATCGCTTCCCTTCTTACATTGTTATTATATACTTTTTAATTATAGTAATATGGAATATAGCTAGAAGATCTAAAATTACTTTAATGTTTATATTTTTATTTCTAGTTATTGTCTATTCCTGACTTGATTCCTGCATTAACAACAGCAGAACAGAGAGCAGCAACTTCTTTAAAGTGGAGAACTCATGAGAAGTTACTGCAAAAATACGCATGTCTCCCTCATATCATATCAAGTGATCAGATTTATTACCGTTTTCTTCACAGAATGTTGACAATCATTTTGACAAATGTGAGCCTGTCTGTCTCTTTCCTACTGTTTTGCAGTTGTTTACTGTATTTAGAAAATTAGCACTAGATATTTGCTGTGTGTAGCACTTATATATAAATCTTAATGTACTATTTTTCATTGAATTGTGTATCAAGCTGTGTTTTTTTAGATAAGACTGAGAAATTGCTAAGAACTAGCCCCCAGTTTGATGAGTGAAATTTGCTTGTCAGATTGGAACATTTTTGCTCACACCCAAGATTTCTTTCCTTTCCCTGTGCTAATTATCAGTTCGTTTCTAGAAAAATCAAAACATTTTCCTCTGAGATATGCCTTCATTTTCCTAGTTCCATAGCTTACATTGCATTGTGTTCCATTCTTTATGAAAGAACACTTAATTCTGAAAATGAATGATCATATAAAGTTGCTGGTCTAAAATGTTATTTAATTCATTCAAACTGTCTGTTATAATAGAAGATCTTGTATGTTTTCCTTCCTAACACCCACAATATAGAAGGTGCCTTCCAAACATGGAATACTTTTAGGCATTCATAAAATAGTTGGATAAACAACCTAGGCAGATGGGATAAGGAGTAGGTGTCTCATGAATTGGCCTGGCTTCATTGTTCTCCCTTACATTATGCCAATTATTTCAAAATTGCACAGAACCATAGAATCATGGAATATCTCAAATTGGAAGGAACCCATAAGGATCATCGAGCCCAACTCCCTACTCCTCACAGAACTACCTGACACTAAACCATATCACCAAAGACCATTTCCCAGATGCTTCTCGAACTGTGACAGGCTTGGTGCTGTGACCACTCTTTCAGTGGAAAACTTTTTCCTGATGTCCAATCTGAAGTTCCCCAAAGCTTCATTCTATTCATTCCAGAATTTTTAGAATTAGGCTATTTTTTAGTTATTTTTCTACTTCTATAATTTTTATACATTTTAGTCATATTCCTTCAGGTATGTTTAATTGTGTTTCCTTTATTTCCTTCAAGAATGTCCTGCCAGTCCAAAAAGCAGCTGCTCGAACTCTCTGTGTTTATTTACGTTATAATCGCAAACAAGAACAGAGACATGAGGTTATTCAGAAGCTGATTGAACGTAAGATAATTTTTCCTTCATTACTTAGAGATGCAAGTTAGTTTTGACTGAAGATCTATTTATAGTTATATTTGTTCAGTGTAACTTCTTGCTTAATTGTTGGGATTACACTTAGAAGACATTCAGTTGCTCACATTATCACTAGGCAAAACATATTGTGCATATGCAAAGAATGTATGTGAAACTTATGCAAAGGAATTGAGAAAATTGCAATATGAGAAATTGATAATATGCCAAGACTGTTCCAACCCTACTTCTTGAATCTAAAACTGCTTCACTATAGGTGCTGCAATATACAAAGCAGAATTCCTTTATAGAAGTAAAATTCTCTAGGGACTTCAGCATGAAAAGTTGTGAATGAATCTTTTCAGAAATTAATTTATGAATGATTTAGTCACCTTAGTTGACTTTCTAGTCTATACTCTGTGTTACAAGGTTGAATAGTTCCCATTAGTAATCCTTAATGTTTACACAGTAATTTTGCTTCACTTGTGCCATGATTTGAATGGCATACAGGGCTTTGTTCAGCACAGTAACTACTTCCTTACTATTTTTGCTTTTTCAAATGGTTAAAGGGATAGATTGAATTTCTGAAAAAAATGCTCACTGACAGAAATTGTTGAATTCAGAAGGTTAGGCTTTCACTGCAAGAAAGAATTGAGATAGAATGAGAAGGTCTGCCTTGTGATGAGTGTGATGGTCATCTTTGAGTCAAAGCTTAACCTTTGAAATATTTTCTAGCTGAAATGGAGAACTTAACAGGTAATATCTATGAACTGTTATTTTTCAGAACTGGGCCAAGGA
Source organism: Nesoenas mayeri (assembly GCF_963082525.1). NCBI lineage: Eukaryota > Metazoa > Chordata > Aves > Columbiformes > Columbidae > Nesoenas > Nesoenas mayeri. Next base: position 16,541,151 of record NC_137548.1, on the reverse strand, counting down.
AAAAGTTATTGGAACAGACTTCGGTTTTTAGATACTTGTGAATTCATTATGGAACTGTTTTCAAAATCATTCTTCTGTAAATACTTCTTTCTACCTGTGCTTGAACTTACACATGATCCCGTGGCAAATGTGAGGTACTGTGCTGTACTGTAGCAGTGTACAGGAAAAAGCTTTAAATAATATATTAAGGAATATTGGTAAGGGTTTTATGTCTTGTTTAAATAATGGGACTTGAGTAAAAAGGTACAGAGCATTCAGAATGACCAACATTAAAGGTGGAGGGGACTATGAGAATGTCAGAAAACCACAGAAGCAGGTCACTCTGACTGTTCGGGGGACTGGCTAGAAGTGTCAGATTTTGGGAGTGAGAAAGGAACACCGAGGCAGTGGAGCCAATAGATGAGAGGAAAGCAATACACTGGTTTGTGGTTGCAGAGAGAGAGAAACATAACTTTAGTCTCCGTTAATTTCCATCCCTTTCAACATCACAATATGTAACGTAAAACACACAAGTAATTCTTTCAGTGATCAGAGTTTAACAAGTTAGCATAGGTTTTACCTTATGTAAAAGTTTTCTACTTAATTGTTAAAGTAAATTTTTTAAAAATAGAAAAAATATAAGAGAATTTGCTATGTTTTTCATTTTTATACAGTGTTTTTTCTGTTATTTTTGTAGCCAATTATTTTATTCATTAAACAGATAGGGACCAGACAGTTATTACGAGTTAGAAAATAGTTCCTTTTTTTTGGTCAGGTAATTTGTGTGATTTTTACCCTTTGATCTTATTTCTGATGTGTGTATTTCATGTTGTCATCATTAACATGTCTGAAAGTCTAATACTAATGATGCATAGAGATTTACACCTGAACACTCTAGTAACTAAAATATTTCCACACAGTGTCAGGTCAGAAAGTTATTAACTTAGAAGTGTCTGTTCTTGGTTATTTTATACGAATAATTTTTCTCCCTTAATTTACTGCATTTTAAATTGCATTCTCAGTCAATAGAGCAGCTCATGTCTTCTGAAAGCATCATATAGTGTTACTGATTTCTAACAACACCCTCCACTCCTTCTGTTGCCTTGAGGAGCACTTATTGGACCTTTGGCTGGGCTGATTATACTCACTAAGCCATCACAAAACTGTCCACTTTCTTCTGCCCTCCCTCTCTCAAGGAAGCTGGTGAACCTCCAGACAGAAGCAGGGAGACAGGATAGGGGGAAAAGGGCTTTCTTCTTTTAGGAGTCAGAAAACAGTGAAGTCCTTTTACTCTATCTGGTACATCTTCATCCTTGCAGGTCCCTAGAACTGTGTTCACGCGTTTTTTGGTGAGACTCAGGCTCCTTTGTTCTGATGGACCGGGGTATTTAGGTACCTATTAACCTATTGGAGTGAGGTGTGTAGATCGTTTTCATAATCTAGATATCTGCTTTCTAGGTTAAGAAAACAAACAACACACACAAAACAAAACCAAAAAAAAGACACCACCACCACCAACCAACCAAACCAAAGAAATCTTTATGGACTTTCAGATACAGGACTGCAGTCCCAATCCATAGGGAAATTTTTGAAAATGTTACAGAATGTCTGGAAACAATGTATAATCAACAATCATTTCCCAAAAATGAGACCTACTAGCAATTATTTAATGTCAAATGCCAGCATGCAATACAAAAATTAAAAATATTTATTCAACATTTGCATCAAAAGGTGAATGCTTACTTTAATGTTTACTTTTTCTGTTTTGGTTTGGTTTTTTTTGTAGAATGAAGCTATGCTATTTGTTGCCAAAAGTTAAATCTACTCTGAAGATTCCAACTGATAAACATTTACTTCAGCAGTTGGAATTATGTATAAGAAAACTTCTGTGTCAAGAGAAAGATAAAGATGTCCTAACTATTGTAAAAAGAGTAAGCATTTTTCTTTTCCAGCAGCGTTTTGTCTTGCGGTTATCATTAAAAATTAAAATTATCAGCTTTCTGTTAATTCTCTTAATATAAGAACAGGAGACTAAAGAATTCTGCTGTCTGTTATGTAATTTTTAACAACTAAGATAAGATGTAATATAGTGCATTCTGTCAAATTTAAGAGTGTTAGTGTTTCCTTGGTTACTTATGTTGAAGTTATATTTTTTTTTAGTGATTTGGATTCAGGATTTTGGCTCGGTGACCATTTGTGAAAAAATAGCAGGCGACTAGAGAGAGGATTAAAAGTTGACCCTAATAAAAATTACCAAGTCTTTGAGGTAGAGATATCTTGTTAATCTATCTGTTTTACAATATACAGATGAAGGATTTGCAGGATTTTGAAATGTTACAAATACCCTTGTAATGTGAATATTCATGAAAAAAAATTCATCTTTAAGAAATGCCTGTGCTTTGTCTCAAAGAAGCCATGAAGTGAGGTAGCTAAAGTAGGTGGCTTCCTTACAGAGCTGGTCTGCAGGAGCAATTGGATGAACACCCACCTGGAGCCTCCTGGCTCATTCACAGGTTCCTGAGTTGTTTCTTCAGTCTTGGTTCTCAGGTCCATGGTCCGGCTGTTTGTGCTTCTGTGCTTTCCTTGAGTGTATTTGGAGTTTGATACAGACAGGCTAGTAGTGCTTTGTTATGAATCTCAGCAGGGTTCTGAGAATACTCTCTGACAGTTTTTAACTGCCTTTGTAGCACAAAATTACAAGTATAGGCTTCAGATGTTTAGGGAGAAAAGGCATGTTAATTTTGAATATACCACTATTCTAAGCTTTGCATCTGGACAGTTTTTTAGTTAGAAGTGTGGCATGCTATTGAGTAAGGATAAACAATGTCTTAATTTTCTTTATAGACAGTGTTAGAATTGGACAGAATGGAGATCTCTGTAGACGCTGTAAGTACTTACCAACTTCAATACTTACCAAGTACTTTTAATTCCCATTTTCATGTAGTGATTTTTTATTTTTATTGATTTTATTTTGAAGTTTCAGAAAAGATTTTACGAAAATGATTTATTGGATCAAGAAAAAGAGAGACAAGAACATCTCCTTTTGGAAATGGTATAATCTATCAGTACAATCTGTCCTGTTTTAATAGTTTGTGGCTAAATATTAATGAGGCAATAATTTTAAGGTAGGGGAAATACATATTATGGAGAGTCCTGGTAGGTTTGTAATCTGTGTGTGGTTTCATTTTGCACTTGTACAAAGTTAAGTTCTTCAAAGTAACATATAAATTCCTTTTCTGTACTACCTTAATTTTGCTGTTTCAATTAGAAAGGTAAAATGGAATTTCTTGAAAAACACTCATGCTTGATGCCTCTATAGTTCTAAAATCCCTTCAGTAGACCTTAATGAATTTTTTTGAGGGAGTTTTATCAATTTTTAAGGCATGTATAACATAATAAATTGAATAATAAAACACCTCAGAGTTCACATAGGGCTTCCATAGGCCAAGAATTGAATGTCATAACTTCTTTTGTCTCAAGGAAGCCGAAGGAGGCTCTGTGTGTTACAAGCTTTCCTATCAGACAGACAGACAGAAAGGTCATTAACTTCTGCAGCCTGGCAGGAGCGGGTCATAGCACAGGTTGTAGAGAGCAAAAAGAGCTGTGAGTCTTTCAGCATTTGGAACATTTAGGATTTTAACTCATCTGTAGAGAACCAGAACAGGTTCAAGATTGTCCAGAACGTCAGTTTTTCACCTTTGGGATTGTGACAGAGCCTGTGTTTGTGGCCCGGTTTGGTGTCAGTAGATACTGCTGGTCTTCTCTTGGGCCGTTGGTTTCCTCAATCAGGATACCTGTCTCGTATTTCCTGCCACCTCCCATTAGCTCAAGCCAAATGTTCAAGCTTTGTTCTCAGGACCTGCGTACACATATTCAAAGATTTGAACTTAGCTTCAGTAGTTTTTAAGTAGGTACAATTAATGGTTTTATAGTGAAAATAATTGAGGCTGTATGGAATAGCCTTCAGTGTGCCCTGTGTTATCGTGTCTTGTACGATAAAATTGATTTTTACCTGGTTTCTACAGCTAGACTTTACAGGAGCACCTGTATTTTTATGACATATCCCATTGATGTGGGCATACCTTTGGTGTTACAAAGGTCTCCTCAAATATTGTCTGTGAGAGGCTTTTGAGGAACTGGAGATGTACAAAGTAAATGGTGACATGTTGCAGTCCCAAGTAGATGAGGAGCCATTGAATCCAGTTAAATGTGTCTGACTGCTACAGATTTTAATACTGAATATGTTAATAAGTTTCTTCAATTTTAGTAATGGACTTGGTAGAAACTATATTCCAGCAACCTTGACCTGAATTAATGCCCTTTATTATTATTATTAGCTTGCATAGTAATTAGAGTGAGATGAGGGTAGAACAATTATGCTTCACTTGGCACTTTTTATTATGCATGTAGTACAGAAAAAAAGCTAATATTAAATAGCTTTCTGAAGCTGGAGTGAAATCTGTTCACCAAGAATCCTGAAGCAAGTATTGGCTTTTGAAATTACTGATGTAACTGTATTAACACTGTCGTCTGTGTGTGTGTGTGCTCCCAAAAGGCATTCTAAAGCTAGCTAATATTACTGAAAGGCAAGTAAATTCCTTAAACTTGAAGAATTGTAATACTTACTTTTGTTTTGCATAAAGGCTTATCAACTGTAGATGGTAATTTTAGACATTTAAGAAGTTTGAGCATATGTGACACCATTGAGAAAAACATTTTCATTAAATTGTGTGTTTGAATTTAAAAAACTGCCAGTTCTGTTATCAGAGTATCTGTGTCATACAAAAGTTTCACATTGTCAACTGCCAATTTCTGCATTAACTAAAACAATAAAAGGCCAGACATAATTTTAATAAATTATAACTGTGAACTTAAACTCTGAGTTTTCTCTATTATAAAATGTTTTCAGATGTGATTCTTCTATAGGATATGTATCCTGATTTTATTTTGTACTATTAAATTGGTTGTCTGGATATTCATTAGGGTTCATACTAATAGCAGGTGAGAGTAGAACTTAAATGTTATTTTAGTGATTTGAAAGCAATCCCTAATTAAAACACATTTTTGGTTTTTTTTTTTCATTTTTTTTTGAGTAATACCTAAGAAAATTATTCATTCTTTTAGGAACAATTGGAAAAAGAGAAGCAGCAAAATGAAGGAAGATCTACAAATATTAATGATAAAATGTTTGAAAAGAAGCGTAAGTTTGTTTATTTGTGAATATATTGTTCATGCATGCATTACTCTTCTACAAAGGCAGAAGAGTAGGGAGCAGAAAAGAGACATTTTCTAAAACTCTGCTATTTACTATATAAAGTGGCAATATTTATTTTAATATTGCCAAAGATGTGTATGAAAACTGGCCTTGTTTTATTAGAAGGAAGACTTTTAGCTTTATTAATAAAATAGATAACCATTTTAGTTCTCTGGTATTTTTCATTTTGGGATGTAATGTAAATACTTGTCTGTGGTATTTCTGAAGTGTTAGTAGCACTGGATTAGATATTATTACTGTTTACTCCAGAACTGTGGTATGTCCTCTTTCTGTATTTAAAGTTAAGATTTAAGAAAGAAGTATTTATATATTTATACCAGGCTTTTGATTTTTTGTTTGTTTGGTTTTTTTTAGGTAGAGACAGTAAAACATCATCAATGTTGACAAAAAGCATCACACTGTCTGTTCCTGGAAGCTCTTCTGGTAGGAATTCTTTAAAAACTCTTCTAGAATGTTTTGATCTCACAGCATCAGGTTAAAACTCAGCAAAGCCGCTGTTGGCATTTATGGGCCAAAGTTTCACCTACTGCACACAGGAAAAGGTTTCACTCCTAGAACTGCATGCATTTTCTATGGTTTTTAGTTTTATTTCCGTTTTTAGCATATAAATAAGTGACATAAGGTTTATTTGTTTATTCTTATTGAAGTATTTAAATAAATTCCTTCAGCTGGCATAGGCTAACAGAAAACTATGTGTTCTGAATTACTGAGGAAATGCAAGGAAGTCCGTGTTAAAATTTTCTACTTCTAATTTTAGGCAAAGAAGACAAGAAATCCAAGTTGGTTCGAAGCCAGTCTTTCAATACTCAAGCATTACATCCAAAATACAGCAACATAGACAAGTGTCCTAAGTATCTTTATTATCTTAATTGTTTACCTCATAGGCAACTGTTTACCTAATAGACAGCTGTTATGAAATCATATGCACGTGAATCTATGAAAGTAGAGATGTGTGCACTGAATTGTGACCTAAATTTTCAGCTTTCTGTTTAATTGATCAAGGTTTGCGGTTTTGAACTGAGGGAAGAAATACCATTTTAATGCAGGCTAAGACCTATAGATTCTTATTAATTTCTTTTAAGTTAACGTGTGTCATCTTTTATCATATACTAAAAATATTTTTCAGTAAGAACTGCTAAATGTAAATTTGCACATTTCTTAAAGAAATTTTAGCATAACTTTCTCATTTATTTTTTTTTCATATAAACTCAGAAATGACCTCAAATATTATTAAACAGCATGATGATACAATTGAGAATAACTCTCTTCTGTAATAAGCAATTTTGTTTTGTTTTTTAAGTAAAAGCTCTGCTACAGGATATACATCTTCAATATCAGCGATGGGAAAGAGTTGTATGTTGTCCTTTAGTGGTAAGTAGGTCATTATATTGTATTTTACATTAGTTTTTTATGTGGGTGCTGAATCTGTGGGCCCCACTAAACAGGCATACTGTAAGATATCATACTCATAAAGAACTTAAGTGTTCAAACATCTATTATTTTAAGTGCTAGTCTAGTTAGTCTATTTTTCAGGTTCTTCAGGGGTTTTATTGTATTTTGTAGTTGGGGGGAGCATTTGTGGAGTTTGTTTTTGTTTTGTTTTGTTTTCAATATCGCTCCACCCATTTTACATGAGGAAAAAGATATTTTGTATAACTTCTCCTGAATTAGGAGAGAGAAACTGCTATTGGGAAATGACCCCTGCTCCATTTGCTGTTGAAGAATTTGGGTGATTAGAATGAGATGATCTGCTTCCTAGAGGAACCAGTCCTTTTCTATTCACTACGAACAGACACTAGACAATTACCTTAGGTGAAATAGCTAAATTTTAAGAAGAAATATTGGTCAATTACCTCTCACTATTTTCATATATTAAATTTATTCATCTTCTCTTTCAAAATGTGTCTTCTAAGTATTTTTATTTATAATTTTTCATAAAAATACTTGAATAAATTTTAAGTTGAAACCATTCTCTTACAAAAAAGTAAAACTTTTGCTTTATTACTATAGGAGATATGCCACTATTGCCACAGGAAAAACAGCTCATTCTGTTCATTGTTTGTGTATTTTTTCAGACAAAATCCTTTCTCTAAGTTGCAGCTCTTTATTTCAGATGATTCATTCCGGAGTCATTCTACTGGTAATAGTGGAAATACTGCCTTCCCTTCCAGCTCTTCTTCTCGCAACTTATTTAACTCAACTGACCAAAAGAGCAATGGAAATAAGGAGAGTCAGTCCCGAAAGATGAGCATGTAAGTGGTTGACAAGAGGTTAAATCAAGCTTCTGGGTAACATTTTCTAAGGGAACTCAAAAGAGATGTGTAAAATTAAGCCTGTATTTATGATACTTCTGCACCCAAATTTTGAAATACTAAAATAGCAGGGTAGAAACGTGAAGTGTATAGTTACAAGTGTTTTAAAGATTGCATTCCCTTTTAATTAGTCTTTCACATTTTTTCTCCTGCACATGTTTGTATTCAACTAGTGCATTATGGGGAGGGTGGAATGGAACAAAGTAAAGGTTAGAGCATTTGATATATAATAACAACAATTGCAGTGATTTAGCTGCCTGTAGCTGGAGAAATAGAATGTATGTATTGTTAGATGATTTAATTTTTCCTTTGCTTTCTTTTATGTGCTTATGTATGTTTATGTATTATTATGTAACGATTTCATGATGAATTTTGAGAGCTAAGTTGAACTGGTACTGCCACTTGTTATTAAGATTGCCTTCTTTGTCTTATTGTAACTATTTAGATTATAAAATTTCAATGCTAGGCATTTCCTTCAGGCTGATTTCCTTTAATCATCATCCTAAACTGTTCAGTGTTTTGTAAGAACAAAATCAAAGATTAATTTGTTTGCTCCTATGATAAAAGTATAACAGTCTTAAAAAAATCACTGTGAAGTGTGCTTAGTCAAATCTCTAGACTCTAACTGCTAATTACTTGCAGATTCCTTTTATGCTATAACTTGTAGTTCTAATTTTGGATGCTCAAACTGAGATTTTTCTTTGATATCAGAGATTTGTTTTCATAGCCAAGGCAGAATGGAGAAAGGAAAGGAGCCAGCTATGGCAAGAAAATAAGGTGGTTTGGGAAAATAGACTTAAGTGCAATAGAAGTATGAAAGAAAGTCTGGGGAAATGCAAGCTGGGCCTTGGGAACCTGGGTAGGTATGAAGGACCAAGAATGAAAGAAGAGTTGGAAAGTGAGGCTGTGACTTACTGGTCAGAGATAATGGAGCTGAGATATGGAGCCTGCACCAGATAGGAAAGGTGAAACACCAGGTATAAAGAGGAAACAATAATGATAGTGATGCCTCTTGAGTGGTCATTTCTGGTGACTTAAGTATCTGTATAAACTCATATTTTTCCACTTCAGTATTTTCACGTTCCTTTAAAAAACAAACTAAATCCACCCCCCTCAACTTTACTCAGAGATAAAAGTTAATAAAATTCCTAAATTGCAAAATAAACCACTCAAAGGTTTAACTTCTCTTAGCACCTTGCATTCAGCTACTTGTATACATTATATTATGTTACAGTCTCTTGCTGTGAGATCACATAGTTGTTTTTTTTTTCCTACTGGAATTTTACTGCTTTCACTGTACACGATAGTTTTTTAATGAAATTAAATCAAGCTTGCATACTGACTTACTGTTTTTAAAACTTCATTTTCTTTCTAGAAAAGGTTGAAAGATAAGTAGGGAATGTTGGTAGACAGTTCATGTTGAGTCAGTGGTTTCACACCAGAAGCACCTTAGGTGCCAAGTCAAATTGCACTCTGTGTTTTGCCAGAGTCTAATGCCTTCTCTTAAATATTACCTACTGTACTTACTTCAGACTTTTTATAAGGCATCATTAGGTGGTCACTTACTTCAAAGTGCATGATTTCAAACCCAGCAGTTAGATTAATAGACATGCTGACATTTTCAGCTATCTGTAAAGTAAATGGGACATGTAGCTTGACTACATAAAATGACGTGCAGTGCTAAATACTTTCAAAAATCAGGTGTGCTCAAAAACTGATGTGTTTTTACCCTAATCACTGTAAATCTCTGTTCTCTCTCTTTAAAACCAGAAAATTAGTTCAAATGTTGTAATTTTTTTAGCAACCATTGTAGAAGTTCCAATTACTTATCCATCTCGAAGATTTGGAGAAAATAAATGGATTAATTTTCACAAAGCAGTTAGATGAAAAGGTTAGTTAGACATATTTTTTACATCACATGAAACTTTTCCAAATTTCAAAGGTTTTTCTGTCTGTCACTCAAAATATCTTTTGTTTGAATACAAAGGGACAGAAAAAGACCCACATAGCAGTTTGTACCTTTGTCTTCAGGCAGGAAAGTGAAATTTAAGAGACTCAGCTTCAAGTCTCAAGGTTCTATTCCCAAATGAATACCTTAACAGCAGACTATTTGAAAGCAGGTATCTGATCAAGCGCAATAATCTGGATGCTCTCTCTGGTTCAGAAAGTCCCTAAACAGTGTAGTGTCAGAAGCCGAGAGGATATACTAGGGAAGAAAAATGTTTTTGGAGAAAGAAGAGTAGGCTTAGGATGACCTACATTTAGCTCTGAGTGAGAGTTTTAGTGTTCTCTTTCTTATGGGAAAACACAGCTCTCAAGTTGATATAATTTCTGCTGCACTGCAGATTAAATTTCTGTATTGTAATCTAGCCCAGTAATTGTTTTAATAAAAAAAAAAATAAAATAAAATAAATGGGGCAGCTCTATAAGAAGATATTAAGAGATACAGATAATGGAATGGTTGATGGTAAATGCATTAATCTGCATAACCTTGTTTACCACAGATGTATTTAGGTGTACCTCTTTTACCTTTCTTCTACTCAGAAAGTCAGTCCTGGTGCTAAATATACACATAGTAAAATACAAACAGTAAGTTTCAAGGAAACATTGTTTTCTGACTTGAATGATGGAAAAATTTAATATATAAGCAGTTAACAGAAACGGCACTTACTCAGAGAGGAATTTGAAAATTATACAATAAGTTGCAATTGAATAGATGCTCATGAATGAGTGTCACCATCTGTGACTCACTAAGGCAGGAAAGTTGTGAGAAAATAATAATTGAGTATATTTTTAGACTATATCATCATGTAAATTTATATATGTTCTGGTTAAACATTGCACTGACCAGCTTAATTCTGGCAAGTCCTAGCTTGTAGTTTATTGACTCTGTAACATGAGTACAGTAACTTCTAATATGTTTTTTTCTAAGCAATTATTTGTGTTTGTGATGAATGGAAGGATGGGCAGTAATATGTTGTTTAACAGTTAAAATATCAACAGATATAATTAATGATTCTTAGTTCAAAGTGATGTATGTTTGGACAAAATATTATTTAATTGCTTAGGTGTAATCTCTTCCATAAAACGACTCTACTGCATATTGGCAAATATTCCCTTTTGACAATACAGAGCAGTTTGCCTGATTTTATTTCACTTTCAATTAGAACCTATTTCAAGAATGAGGGGCACAGTCTTTCCATCCTGTAAGATTTGGGAGTAGCTTTATTATTGCATAGAAATAAATTTCTTAATAATAAATTGATATAATTATTTTCTAAAGTGTCCACAACTCACCTTTAAGACATCTATGTTGTAACAATTATATGCATAAGTATCTTATAGCAGGGTCTTTCATCCAGTCATATAATTGCTTAGGAAGTTGAGCACAAAATGAAGTAGTTCTGTCACTGATCTACTACACTTTGAGTTGGTTACTTATGGCTTCTAATCAAGTTTTCCTTCTGCCACCTCAGCTTGTAAAAATTCTGGTGGGACTGGCATGTGGTTTAGGTACCATTTCTAAGATGAAGCTAGTAGATATCCTAACACTGGTGTATTATCATGAAATGTTCCATCAGCAGTTTTGAAAGGGTAGAAAGGAACCATATTTTGTTTTGTTTGTAAATTATAGTGTAAAATATTGATGCATATATTTCCAGAGTTCTAAAAGTTAAGGCCTGTTCTTCCAAACATCTCTGACCATTACAAACAGTTGTTAGTTGACATAACTGCAGCTCTGCAAAGCTGACAAACAGTATATTTAAAGATTAAAAAATTAAGGCTATGAAAAGTGCAAAAATTGCCCAAGTGACATGATCAACAGAAGATGTAGAGATAGATGTAGATGTAGAGTTCACTGTCAAGAACTCTAAGCTTCTCTCTCTTGCCCATCTCCACTTTCCCCAGATTTTATGATGGGTCAAGCTGGAGACCTCTGGTTTTATTTATAGGCATGAGCAGACTGCTTGCACTGCCCTAACCATCTCACTTAGAGGAATCTCAACAAGACCTTCTGTAAAAAACTTAATGAAGACTCCCTTTTTGTGAAGATTGCCCTCAGAATGTGTTCATTCATTTTTTTCAATGGGTTCAGTAGAGCAGCTAGTCTTTTTTAAAGTACAGCAGCTAAGAGTTATATTAAAATGTTGCATGCAGTAGCAGTTTATTATGTTATGTTATTTAATAATATAGCAACAACAATATTATATGTGTTTCTTCTTTTGTATGAAGAAAAAACAGAAAATCAAACCCTTAGATATTCTCACAGAAAAAGAAGTGAACCGGAGAGTGGAGGAAGCAACGTTCTGGTGCGATGAGATGGGAGCAGCAGATGGGACTCTCTAATGACTAGAATGAGTAAAATGCATCTTGCAGTGTTAAAACTTTTTATGTTTTAAATAAAATCCCAAGTTGTAAAATACGTTCCAATAAGTAATGTAATGGTTGCAGAATTCTAACATTGTAGTGAAATGTTATGAAATATAACTATGTGCTCTTAACTGCTGCAGCTAAAGAGAGGATTTTGTTTTCTTCAATTATGCCTTTGTAGTTCAAATTATTGGATTTAGAATGCACGTATTCATTACTTAATTGGCTTCTTCACAATTTTAGCAATTCTTAGCACCCATGTGTTATGCAAGAAAGAGGGAATTTTTATCAATATGAAAAAGTAATCCCACATTTTAAAGAAACTTCAAACCTAATTTAAGACCAAAGTCCAGAACCACTTATCTGTCTATAAAAGATACAAACTTCAGTAGCATTGTGCTGTGAATTTGGAGGTCATGTTTTTACAAGTACTAAGTAAAGTTCATAAAAATCCTCTGTAAGCTACAAAGCAATCTAAAAGCAGATGTCTCCAAATAATATATAAAAAAAATGTTTTATTTCATAAGTTTTGTTGTATAAATACTTGTTTTAATTTTTGGTATTTCAGATTGTATTTTCACTTGAATAATTTATAATGATGAATCTAGTTTTTAATCAGCTGTTATAGCAAGCTATTATGCTTCAGTGATGTCATCTGCATTTGTTTGTATTAATGCTAATGTTTCTATCAAAACTTGTCTGTGAGAAAACATGCAATTATATTTTAAAAAGTTCTATTTATGCCAATACTTGACAGAGAGCCTATGAAGCTATTGTCAGCTTCTCTGCTTCAAAATGAAAGCAGCATAAATACATTGATATCAGAAATACGTGGTTTTTAAAATTTATTGGTGTATGATAAAGATGATCTGATCTGTGAATGCATATGCGTGCGTGGTTACTTTTTATAATGTAAAAATATGAATGATGATTTATTCAAAATAAAACCCAGGACAATGCTGTACATGCATGTTCTTGAAAAAAAAAATTCTCAGGGCATCTTTTATAATTAAAATGAATAAAAGCACTTACCTATAGAAGGTATTTATTTTAAATAGTAATAATGCTGGATGTATGCTGTCTTGTGTGAAGTACAAATTGTGGGTTTTGATTTAGAAGTGTTTCACTGTCTGAATTCTTAAGCTTCTTACACTGCAGCTTGATTTAGGTGTATTCCACATCATCAGTCACAGACATTGTTTGGATTCTGTGGAAACATTCCAGTTTTCAGTTTGTTCTGCAGGCTGGTGCATGATCTTGTAAATCACAGGTTTCTTTAAAAGTTTCTTCAAGTATTATGATGCAGATATACACATGGCCAAAGCTGGCTCCTCCCAGGTTCTGCTTTTATCTCATTAATGAAAGCAGATAGTCCTGGGTCCCCAGGGAAAACTAACAACCTGTCACCTGCAGCTGCTCACCTATGGCCACAGAAGCTGCTCAGTCTGTTCTCAGTCTGACTGTGCCAGGGACCACACTCAGATCAGCAGTACCCAGCTGCAGGACAGGACACAACACTGTGTTTGACCCTCACATACCTTTACTAGAGCACTAAAGAGCAGCCCCCAAGTTCAGAAACTTGAATCCAAGCTATTTCTCCTTTTAATAGGCATGTAATGAGGTCTGTATACAGTCTGTAATTTGTTTCCTATTGGCTGTCATTTGTCTGGCATTTTTAGCTGATTAACTTATTTAATGCTGGTAACACATGCTTCACTCAGTAACCCTACAATGTATTAAACTCATGCTCTGTAATTTTTAAATGCACTAATTAGACATTTTTTGGTCTGCATATCTTCCTTGTACAATACTTCTGCAGTCTCATGTATCCTCTCACTACATGTATCCTCACACCACAGACGTCCATCCCAGCAATCGTTTTTGGGGCTGCTTACTTCAGGGGTTACTCCTCTTGGACAGCAGTGATGCTGCTGAACCCTTCACGGCATTGTTTTTACTTGCAACTCAGAATAATAGCTGGAGCTCTCAAATGTACAGCAGTAACTGGGTGGTTCTCTATAGCAACATTCTTCCTGTTAATTATTTTGAGGCAGGAAGGAGCGATTCCCTTTCTTTCTGGGTACATGCATACGTGGAGATGGCGTAGATGCACCTTCGTAGTTAGATACCACAGTCTGCCTGCTAACCCATTTTGTGAGTGGCTTACCCAGTGTCTGGGTTGCTATGGGTAGACATATAATGGTAAGTGAGGTGATTTTTAGGGATGTTTACCAGCGTTACCCTCTAATGCATCTGTTGTATCTTCTCTCGTGGATTCACCTGTCTGTGTGCATTTACTGATAGACATCTTTGAAGTTTCTTTGCCAAATAATTTGAAAGTTCTTCTGCCTGATTTTGGGCAGCTATTTTGTGAAGGCTCCATAAGAAACTAGATCTGGCTAGATCTGTTCTGTGTAGCTAAAAGTAGCGTTTTGTGTTGTTTCAAACTTTGTATTTGGGCTCTGCCACCAATTAAAATTTACTAAATGTTCAAGATTTTGCTGTTTGGTTGAAATAACTGCACTACCTGAATTAGGGTGATTGTATTTAGAGTGTGGAAATGTTTTTCTGAAACATTTTGGCAAAATTCTGCTAACATTGAGGTCAGTAGGCTCTTAAGTCTCATTGCAGCTTCAGATAACATTGGGAAATATCAAGCTCCAGTGTTTGCGAATGAGTTTCCTGAATATTTTGGCATATGCATGTTTGGTTTTCATTCAGACTTTTCACTTAAATGTTGAATTTTGGAAGTTCAGTTCTGTGGGGATTTTTAAAATTTCCACAGTAGGTTTCAAAACATATTTTTGTCATCTTGTGCCTTAGTAAATTTAGCTTGTCACTTGAGCATTAATAAAACATTAATAGGATGACCTACTGCTATTTGGAGAGACAAAACAGGTTTTCACATTTTCATACTTCACCGTCTTTTTCTTTTAATGTAAATTAATAAAATAGAAATAAAAGCCTCTTACGTAGCCCACAATGGAAAGTGTTACCTTTATTCACATTTCTGTTGGATCAACCACCCTGCCAATGAACAGTAATGTTTTAAAAGTTTCTTCAAAAATCATAAAAAGGAACGGTCGGTCCGCCTTGACGACAGGAGGCACTGTGAATGCAGTGATTTCTGACCCACTAGCTGCTGTGGCCTCAGTTCCTTCTTCATCCACTTCAATTACTGCCTTTTGGACAACCTGAAATGCAATGTGGTAATAAAATATGTGACAGATAAAATATTAACATGAAGAATGTTTTGCGAAGTGCAAGAAATCCAGTTGAAGCAGGCTTCTGTTAAGGATTAAAAGGAGTCAGTCTATGCCATCTAGCTCTGTCTGGTGGACTGGTAGACCCATATGGTGTCCAGCACCAGAGGAGCGGGTACAGCTGCTGTGACCACACCATTGCAGGGTGGATCCTGCTGCAGGTGTCGTGCTTTTCCATGTCTCTGAGAGTGGGTCTCACTTGGAGATTCTGTTTGTGCAGCTGGCAGCATGAAGCAACAACTGCATCTGTTTAGTGGTCCTCTTTGACACCTAACTGTGCAATGGAGAGTTTCTCAAAAGTGAGAGTTGTGTTTTCCTCACTCACAAACACTGAGTGGCTGGGTATGTCATTCACAGCTTATTTTGTGAGAGTTTAGCCAAATGCACCAATTTTTTTTTTTCCTTCTGTTTCTAATCTGTACCTTTGATAGCAGAGTAAATATGTACAGCAATGAGTTGCAATCCAGGATTGGTCTGAGGACCTTCTCTTCCCACTGAAATCGCAGCCTGACAGGGTCTGATTCTTTTTGCTTTTTGTTCTTTCAGTCTGCACATACCCCTGAGTAGTTCCCCTGTATTTGGGTCTGTATTGGTGAACTGCCTAGTCAGGCAGGGCATTCCCATCTCCCAGATTCCTGATTCTAGGAATTACTTATGTGAAGACAGTTGAAGGACTTCACCAGTGTTGAGCTCTCTGATAAACATTATTAAATAGTGAAGGTGGCTGTCACGATTCACAGGGACAGGATACTCCTCTGGCACTTTGTGGCTGATACACATATTGCTTCTGGTATCAGTTAGCAGCTCCTGTGCAAGTGTGACTTTTTTTCATAACACAAGAATTAACTCCTGAGAATCAGCATGGAATAGTTATGTCAGCAAGAGGAAGGGAGAAAAGCGCTGCAGATTGCCATTGTGTTTCCCAAAATTGTAATAGTTTATACCAATCTGAAAATCGGTGTGATTTTCTCTTTTAAGTTTTTTCTTAGGATGTTACATTTTCACAGAAAAGTTATTTTGTTAAGTCGGCATAGTTTTAAAATATGTGGTTCAGAGTTTTTGAAGCTTGGATAGAAGTGTTTATCATATCACCTATTAACAGTTTTGGCAAATCACAAAGGCTTCTAGAAGGAGCTGGTGTAGGGAGACTTGTAACAGCAGCACCAGTAGTTGAGAGGGATTCTTTCTGATAGGGTGCAAATACTTGGAGGAAGGTGAAAAGGAGATGGAGCTGGGCTCTTTTCAGTGGTGCCCAGTGGGTACAAACTGAAACACAGCTCTGAACATCAGGAATCACTTTTTCAATGTCTGGATGACAGAACACTGGCATGGGTTGTCCAGAGAGATGGTGGAATCTCCATCCTTGGAGATATTCAAAAGCCTTCTGGAAATGGTCCTCATCAACTGGCTCTGGGTGGTCCTGCTTGATCAGGACAGTTGGACCAGTTGACCTCAAGAGGTCCCCTTCAAACCTCAGCCATTCTGTGAGTCAGTGAATTCTCTCCCAGAGTTATGGTCCTAGATTATCAACACTATACAACCCTATATAACCACAAGCAGTTGCATTACATGAACTCCCGACATAGGTTTATTAAGCTATGTTTTAAATCCTCTGTCAAACTGATCTCATTTGAGTCTTGTTTTTCTCAACTGTTTATAAATCCAGCTTGTTGCAGAAGTTTTGTTACTTTAATATATGAAGTTGAACTTCATATATTAATTTTAGATTAATATATGAAAAAGAATTAAGCTTAATTAATTAAGATTAATTTTATTTCATCGTGTTCTGGACACTCCAGTTCTTGAGGCCACCAGTTTCTCTGTGTGGTATCTCTTTTATCTTCTTTCTTTGACCACGCCTCTGAATTTTCTATCATCACAAATTCTCTTTTGTGTAGAGTAGCTGTTTCTTCTTAATGGGACATCTCTGGTCACACAGACCTGTTCCTTCTTGATATTGGCGTGATCGTCAGGTCCCTTCACTTCCATTTGTTTCTGCTTCTCATTCTACCTCTGTTTTCTATCAGTCTTCTGCATTTCACCTTTGCTCTCCCTTAAATAAAGGTACTAAGTTATCTTCTCTTTTTCAGTGTGGCTGTGTTCCGCTCTTCTTGGCCATTCAACACCTTGCCTTTGCCTGTTTAAGTGTTGGTCTTTAAAAGATTAGGTGTATGTAATGCAACATTGGAATGGGCTGGAATACAACTGTGTTTTGCCAATGCTTTGCTGTGAGATACTGTTTTTTCTCTGCCAAGGTATGTAGAAGGAAAGCCAGGACTGCTTTGACTTCTCTTTCTCACTGTTACCTTTTTGAGATTTTATTATTTGAACTTTCTAAAGTTCTCTGTTTATTGAGAAGAATACCTGTTCCTGGACCATGTCTGAGGGATTTCTTCTTTGGATTTCCTTCCTTGCTCCGGCTTTCGCCATTTGACTGTTATTTGCAATGTCTTTCTTGTTCACAGTTTTTCTTGAATTGTACTCCTCCCCTGCTAACTGTATTGTTCTTGAGGCAGAGCTTTCCTCCTGTGATGGGCTGCCTTTGGAGGGTGTTGAATACATGTGAAATGTCACCACCCCTTACTTCTACACACCTCATACCTGAAGAGGGATCAATACTGATTAAGGTGTGCAGATTGCATATGCTTGACAGATGAGGTCCTTTCCTACTAGCATCCTTATCAGTGTTTATAACACAGTCTCTTGGCTGAGCTGTTTATATACTGTTATGATCCAAATAGAAAATAATTTTAGAAGGCTTACCTGTGAAACTGCTACATATCCTTGATCTGTGAGATGACCAAGATCTGCCGTCCGTGTAAAGAGATTTTTAATTCCAAGAGCATGAAGCAATTTCTTCAGTTTGTATTTTTGCTCTAGTTTGAACTTTGGAAATGAAATATCCACTTTTCTGTTTGGGGAAAAAAAAAAGAAAAGGTTTGGTGCAAACTTGGACTACATAGTAGATCACTTGACTGCTGAAATGCACACTATTTGGGAGTTAAGCTTTACACAAAGAAGAAGGCACAAAAACTGAATATCATCTCTGGACTGTTGACTGCCAAAGATGTTAGAAACAATTTCCTTCTCTGTATAAAATATTTCCATCAGCACTTAAGAGTGCTCTAGTACCAGGGTGACACACTATTGACCAGTGAAAAGACTCGTCACTTCAGGAATCACATTTCACAGGAATTATTTGGGTTTACATTTTTATATTCAAATTTATCCATTATTTTGGGTTTCCACTGGTAGCAAGGGTTTCATAAATATACTGCGTGTCTAGATTTATTGTGCACTTTGCCTGACAGTGCTAAATTTAAGGACAGAAAAGGGAAGGCCAAAGGAAGAACTTGGAAAGACTTGATTGACTCTGCCCTCAGAGAGACAGACATTTCTAATGACATGAACCACAGACTTGTCACCTCAGAGTAGAAACCTTCACAAGGCACTTGGGCTGTGGGTTGGCTTTTAAAGGACCTCTACTCTGTTGATACCAAATGCCACAGAGACACCAACATCTGAAAAGGCTTAGGAAGACCAGCTAATCTTTGTTGTGTTTACTTGCTTTGCTGCAATAGACATAAAAGACATTAAGGCCAACGGGAGTCAAAGCGATACCTGGTTTTCATGTTTCCAAGCCAGAATTCCACAACCTCTGTAGTCAAATGGTCTTCAATTGAAATGTAATCTCCCTCCTTTTCTGGGATGACAATCAGCATGTGGGCTTTCCCTTTGTAGGGAAGCTTTATCACAGTGCATCTTAAATTCTCATCAAAAGTTGAATTAACTTTGTCTGACTTGAACATCATCGGTACCTGTACGCTTCGGTATTTGTTTATGTGGAAAGTCTCCATTTCTGTGAATTTGGAATTAAATGGATAGACCCACTTCCCTGGGGACAGAAAAGTTAAATAATTATGTGGATTCAGACTTGTTCAGAAACCCTTAAAAACCAAAAATATAGTGTATCTTTTGCATCTAATTGAACTGGATGTCAGTTGTGTCTGGGATCAGTGGATGACAGTTGTAGTATCTTTAGTGCAGGTGCTTTAAATGGTTTATAGCAGGAAAAGGAAATAATCCACAAAATAACTCATTCATTTGCAGGGAAAGAAGGGAAATAATTTTCTGAGGTTAGTTAGTTGCCAGTCAAGTACACAACTGATACTTTTTGTTTATTGAGTGTTATATGAGCATCTATCTTTTATTAACATGTCACATTCTCTGGAATTCTCTAGCAGCTGTTCAACATCCTGTTTTTAAATTAATTATAAAATCTTTCAGATGGGGATTCAGCAGTGCACTTACTTGTAAGGTGCAATGGAATACAACCTCTTCTATAGTAATGATTCTGATCTCTACCATTGCTTTAAACATAGCCACAGGTATTTATGTTTAGCCTGGACAACAGGAGGCTGAGGGGAGACCTTATTGCTGTCTACAACTACCTGAAAGGAGGTTCTAGCAGGCTACGGCTCCCTGCCTTTGCCAGGACCTCCTTTTAGAGTCCCTTATTTATCTTCTAAGTCACCAGTCAGAAAGACCCCAAAAGCAAGAAAAAGAGCATAAGATATTTGGCAGTACAGGACCTCTTCACCGAAGTCTCTGCCCATCACAGCTATTTCTTTAGCTCACTCTGTAAGGTAATATAGTGGAATACTTTGTCACGTTGGTTCCTCTGGGCAAAAAGATTATTGATTGAAATGGAAAATTACTTGTTTTCATGATTTTGTGTAGTATGTGAAGTAACACAATGATTTTATGTCCAGCATTCAGAAACCTATTGTGATTAAGGTTTTTTTCATTTTAATTGGTGAGTGAAAATAAACATCCTTTTTAGTCCCAAAGAGGGATTGTACGGATTGAGATAGTTTGATGCAAGTCTTTTTGTTCTCTTTGAGACTCTTGTATGGAAGAAAGCATAGAAGAGTTGTGGTTCCCTATCATGAAAAATAATTTCCTATTAAATAAACCTAATAAAAGCAAGTAAATCTAGATTGAGATGCAGAGAAAACAGGACATCTGAATTTATTTAAACTTCCCTTAATGTAGCTGAAGTTAGAGTCCTGATTCTTCTAATAAATAATCATTTTGCAAAATAATAACAACAGTTACCTTTAAAGACAATGTAGTCCACAAGAAGCAGCTTAATATGACGGTCAAGCTCTTCAAAAAGCTCTGGGATTTTTCCTTTTGTCCTTTTTTTAATATTTTGATTTATGACAAGTTTTGCCTGTGTAAAGTTTTGAAAGTCCACTCTCAGGAATTCCATATCAAAATACTGCTTAGATAAGTTGAGGAAAGACTCCTTGAGTCTAAAGTCTTTTTGGATGAAAGAAAGAGTACCTTGCACGAGAAGTTCATCATTCATTGTGATGTTATCTTTCAGTTGTTTAAACAAAGCTGGCAAATGGTGGCGATCTACTCTGTCCTTCAAAGCATGGAGGTTTAGACTTTTTGCTATTTGTCTGTGTGTTTCCCCTTTGGCTGCCAGCATATATGCAGTCATGAGAGTTGATACGGAAAGGGGAGAAATTATGACATTGTTATCATGTGTCATTGCAATTTTTCTGTAGAGGTTAAATCCAAAATTTGCAGTCTTTTCAGTGAAGTTGTAAAGAGTGAACTCTTCAAGACCTTGCTCTTCAAAAGGCTTAGACATATTTTTGTGATTATGCCACTCTTTGGCAATATTGACATTATTATTTCTTTCTACAAAATTATTCTCTTTTTCCTTCTTTGGAGTTTTAAGTTTGATGCCAGCTTTGCTGATTTCAACACATATTTCACTTAAAACAAGTAGGTAAATTCCTGTTTTCATGTTGACATCCAGTAACAAGCTCTTTTGTTTCTAGTAAAGGGAGAAAAAACAAACAAACAAAAAGACAACAGTTACTTTTTAGTTTGTTGTTCTGTTCCTAATGCAAAAGGTCATAAGTGTAGCGAGGTGGTCTTTCTGCAACTTCAGTATAATACTCTAAACCTAAGATCTGGTTCCTATTTTAAAAGTAAAACTAGAAGTTATATCAGTGAAAGAGAGAAGTTTCCTACATCATTAAGTGAATCCAGAAGAAATGTCATGATCTTCTGGTATTGGTGGTTCATGCCAGAAGTATTTCACTAATTTTTCCCTTGCTAGCTTGTTACAAAATCAAACCCACATTTTGAGTACAATATGCAGCTCAAAGATGAAAAACTGGCTTGTTTGGACTGGTGTCACAGCTTTCACTCCTGTGAAACTGGTGTCATCTATAAGCACAAGAATTCTAGGCAGCATGTGATGGAAATGACGTTTTCCCTGGAGACCTCTGACACAGACTAATCCTAGAAAATATGGAAAGCTGAGACCTGTAACCCCCTTTCTGCACGTCATTGGCATTGGCAGGTGGATTTTGTTCTCCATGGTGTATGTCTTAATCATGGTTCCTGTTCCTATTGGATCCATCTTTTCCTGGATAAAGGTAGTGGCCTACTGGTTATCATCTCTCCTGTAGCAATGTTGGCCCTTAATGTTTGTTACCTTACATGTTTTATATTAGTGGCATGTTTTGTCAACAAGATTAACCTCCCTACAAAAAAAACAAACAAACAAACAAACAAAAAACCCACAACACTTGAGAAGCACAAAAAGTGTCTGATTTTCTAGTACATAAATGCTAACCCAGAAAACCATCTGGTTTTGAGAGTTAGAGAACATTATATTAAAAATTTTCTTTTTAAAACAGCCACTTAAGTACCTGTATGCTTTACAGACAAATCAAACTGCAGCCACTACGTTTTGTTCTAGAAATGGTAACTTCCAAGAATGATGCAGAAAAATATTTATTTGTCTAAATATTTTTGAAATATTTGAGATGTAACTGAAAGAATGCTGGAGTTCTACAGTGCAAATTACTCTTACAAACTTTGAAAAAGGGAATTTTACCATCTGATTATGCCTTGTTTTCCCAGGTGATTTTTTGAAGGATATATTTATCTGGTTATTTAGAAAATCAAACGGAGACAAAAACAGTCTGTCTTTAAGAAACTGTCTTAAACCAAACTCATCAGAATAAATCAGGATTAACTCTACTGACACATAGATTGCACAAAGCTGGTCTAAGGCAAGGCAGAATCTGTGCCTATGGGACTTTTACCCATTCATTCATCTAAACAAGTGAAGAAACAGTCTTGAAATAGGTAGCCATAGCATAGGAGGGAACTAAGAAGTAATGACATCTAGTCAAGGTGAGCTATTTTCACATAGGTGAAGGAAAACAAAGATCCTAATATTAATGTGCCACCAATAGCTCTTTGTCAAGCATATATTCTTTCAGGGTTGCTGTGCTCAAAGACACCCATAGTTAAGTGCTTTTATACCGTATCTTGCTCTTTGGTTCACTTATAGAAAAGTACATTTGGGAAAAAAATGAGACAGCGCAGATTTTAATGGTATCTGTAATCATACCTCTTGCCCAGTCAACTCGTCCTGTGGTACAATGTGTTTGTGGATTATTGGAGAGCCAGGTGTCAGATGCTCTTGTCACACGTATAGAAAACATTCTATCTAGTTTATTTTTAGTATCCATAAAACAGCTGGAGCTTAGGATAGAAGCAGTAGGTGAAGCAGTTCTACAAATGTGAAGGAACATACTGATGTGACCCTAGAGAATCAGTAATGATTTAGACATAGGAAATTATTGCCAGTGAACCCGATCGGCACTCCACTGACAAGAGCAACCTCAGAAAGAAAGTCTAAGTTCTGTGAAAACCTAGATAAATGCTGTTAAGATATACTGGTTTTTGTATGCAATGTACACAGCAGTGGTCAAGGAGACATTATGGCTACTGTGTTTGCATCCCTGGGGATAACACCCTAGTACATGGCTGCATCCAGAGGGCCGACCTCTTGCTCAGCAAGGCTGAAGTTCTAACCTCAGTATCTGCAGAGAGTGAGGTGTTGCAGCTACCAGTGTACTTCTGCCAAGAGCCTGCTCTGTACTGCTGCTTCTAGCAGGTCCATGTGCAGTTTCTGTGTTACTGCCCAGACTTACCAAGCCCTGAAAAGACAATATGAAGAATGCCTGCTCATGATAATTTCATTTCACTCTTCATCCTTCTGCTATAGGTTGTTTATTACTCCATTCATCTCATTCTCCTGATCACATGCCATAGGTTTCACTGTTCTTTTATACTGCACTGCCCAGCAAATCCTGAAGCAGGTTTGTTAGTTCTGTCTCTTTACTGAAAATATCATGCTTCAATGTCAGATAGCACAAGGATTAAACAGTTGTTCTGTGCTTAAATATACAGTATTTTGCACAATTTGTGATTTTTGACCAAAGTTAATACAGGGTCTCATCTGTTGAACAAAATGTTTGGAGAGAACTACTCACATTCTACAGAAGGCCTCGGGCAAACTTTAGGATGAGACATTTCTTGTGCAAATTTGCACATCCAAATGTACTTTTAAAGCATAAAATGCAAGTACGCTTATCATCTGTCTTCCTACCAAAGCAATATATGAATTTCTGTCCTGTGTTGAATTGTACCTTATGGAAAAATCTTGAATGGCTATAATCTTTGGAGATGCATTTTCCCATTGTAAATTAAACAGGATGTTCAAGACCAGCAAACCTGCACAGAATTAATTTCTATAGCAGTGGCTTGCAAATGGATGAATGAGATGAAAAGATGGATTATATGCCCTATCATTAAAGTAGTAAGTGATTCAGCAATCTAGAAAACACATGGCAACTATTAACTACTCCTTTTCAGTTAAGGATCTGTAACAGTAAATTATGGTGGTTGTATAATTTGTGATTTGGCATATGGGAAGCTGCTTTTATTTGATTGCCATTTATTCAGAGTTCAGCTGAATTTCACTGTTGCCTGATTCAGGCTGTGGGAGTTAGTCCTGAAAAGGTATGTTGATGTGAGTACTGAGACATTTGGATGCCAAGTCACAGGGTGCTTTTGGCAGTCAGGTGGTGTGCTATTTTCTTTTGAGATAATAGGTCACGTTCTGTACTTTGTGCAACACAGATGGGCTGTAATGACTGAATCGGGAGACAGTGAAGTCCCTGAATGCTATGCCTCCTCTTGAGTGTGTGGCAGCCAGGGAAGAGAATAAAATGTGCGATGTACTGTGACTGTGATTTTTTTTTTTCTATTTTTCATTCCCACTAACTCTTGCTTTATTTTCAATGAGATTCCCAGTGTCTGGTTTCTGCAGGACTGGAATAGGGAAGGGGATGACCTGACTGCAGCTGCTGTCTTGCTGGCCAGATGGTGCAAGCGACTTCTGATGGACTGCAAGCAGTGCTGTTAAGAGCTTTGACAGTTACTGCAGGGCATTTCTGCTCCTTATGTAGTGACCCACTTCTGTGGGAAGTGACATGGACACCGAGGAGCTGTTCCTGCCACAGTGCTGTGCCTGCCCTGTTAGCAAAGGAAGTGCTTTCCCCTGGGAGTTGTCCCTACTTCAAAGAGGCATCTTTGGACACTGCAGAGTCAGCTCTAGCATAGCACCAGGGACTGGAAAATTCTGCTTTTGGTTGTATTCAGTCTCAGAGAAAGGGTTTTCTGCAACACCAGTGGTCCCTCTAAAACAGCATCAGGCTCACTAGGCATTGCAGAGAACCAGCTCTTCCCTGACTTTTGTGGGGACAGTGCAACTCCTGTGCAATCTCTGACAGTCCAGTTGGGCAGATGACACTGTTACGTCTCTCTCTGAGAGATGTGGGACAGTACTTGGCTCAGGAGGGCCACCAGAGCCCCACTGGGACATAGGAAGGGACTGAATGGGGAAAGTGGTGAGCTGCCTTCCTGAGGGCTCTACCTTCCCATCACAAATGGGCCTCAGACTGAAAGGATGGGGCAAAGGCAGAAGCCCTTGTTTACAGGCACATCCCAGACCATTCAACACTCAAGAAAAGAGTCCTGCATCCTTGGGCATAGACAAAGTGCTACTGATTTGGGTGTTAGTAACATCACAGGAGTAAGAACCTCACAACTGCACGAAGCATTCACTGCAAATTTGAGATCGCAACAATTTCAAGCTAGCATTACAGCACCTTTGTTGTGTGCCTTTCGTAACAGAAATGAAACATGTTCTCTAGGACTGGGAAAGACAGTTCTGGAAAAAATAAAGTAATATTTTTGCACATTATAGGCTTGCATTTTTAGACCTCAGGGAAGCTTATTTCTAATTTTAGAAAACCCGCTTTATGCATAGATTAGACAGTTCATTAATAAGCATATAATTAGTACAGCAAAGTTAACACTTTTTCCATTTTAAGAAATACTTGTTTCTAGTAGTCTCAGATATAAAAGAAGGAAGTCTCTTGCTCAAATGCATTTTTCTTCTGAAGGTATTAGAGCAAGAGGAAAATCAAGTACATTAGAATGGTAATTAAGACTTAGAACCATTTAAAACATCATATTTAGAGAAGAGCGATAAATATATATAATTATATATATAAAAATATAATAATCCTTCACTTTACATCTAAATGCTTCATATAAATCTTGCCTTACCTATTAGGTAGCTCCTCTGTTACTTTTCTCAATCAACTAGGTTTAAAAACAAGAGGAAGATGTCTGTCCCATATAGAAGGTTTTCAACAAATATTTGCTCTTCCAAAGAGTGATAATCTGGTTTTGTCTGTTATAAATTAACTGCTTTATAAACAGCAAGTATTGTGTTTCCCATAAATGGCATAATGATGTAGGTTTATATTCCAGTAAATACATTATATCTTTCATGAGAAACAGGAGAGCAGTGAACTTTTTGCCTCCAGCCCTGCAGCACCCCAGCAGGATTTGGCCCTGCACATCCCGTCACCCATGAGAATTATTTCACAGGCAGGCTCTGAGCTGCTCAGTGGTGGAAGCAGGATCCGATCCTGCTTAAAATACCCCGTTTGTAAAACAGTAGGTCACTGTTCACCAGAGTAGGGGAAGAAAAGGGAGGGAGGGAGCAGGTACAGAGCATTTGTAGGGGTGTTGTCATCTCTCTCGCCCTGCAATTTGGCCATTCCTTTCAGAGGCGAGACCAGGACTCCATTCCCTGTTCCAAGGGCTTACCGTCTATTGAGTAACATACCAACAGGCCAGAATTAACTGACTGATAAGCACTGAGTGTTGTTTCTCTTATAAAAGACAAAATGGGGGTAGCTGATATTCCTGCAGAAGTTGTACAGAGCTATGGGAAGTAAGAATAAACTTTTTGAATTTTCAATTGTTTTTGCTTGGACAGATTTGACAGCTTGTTTTGGGCCTTGAACACTATTATTTGGACAAGGCACACTCTTTAAGACAGACAGTTTACTCAGCAACTTCTGTAGTGTGGGCATGATCTAAACTCTTCACTATTTTGATCACCGGCCTAATTCCAAATAAAATATAAACATGGAACTCCCTATATTCCCCTCATACTCTTAAATTACTTTAAAAAATATTCCCAAATGAAACAGAACATTCCATTCTGATTTGGATTGTAAAAGAAAAAGAATTTGGCCTTCATACTTGAAATAAGGGGACTAGTCTCGACTTTTCAACTGAACTGAAAAAAAAAATAAATTATTATATGCAGTCTAAGTGGAAACATTGTCAGAGAAAAGGGTGACATTTTAGAAAACAAATAAAGGATTTGGGCAAATAAAGGACTTAATGTAAAAGTGCCTTGTTGCTGATGAGTATTACTTCTGTAAGTGACAACAGTGTTTGCTTACAAAGTGAAAGATTTGATTAAGAAGTGCTTAAGACCTGAACGTAGCCCCCTGACGAGGTTTGTATTTATGTTGCAAGGACATATTACTGGGGGCAACTTGTGGGTTTTATGCTCTTAACAAGATCAACAGAGGGGTTATGCAGTGTTGCAGTGTCACCAAGGCACCCCAAAACTACTTCAAGGAAATGGTAAGCTTAAACCAACTTTAATTTGCAACTGAAACTGAAATCACATGGCAGAACCCAATGAGCAATTGGGTAATCCAAAATCAATCAACACTCTGACAACATTTAACAAACTGTAGGTTCGAAGTACCAGTCAGGGATATTGTTACTACACAACAGTACACAAGAATGATGGTCCAAGGAGTGCACATGCTCATGCACAAACAGAAACTCTTGCTCAAGGATATATCCAGAAGATACAGTCACTCACAGATGGGGGGCAGTGAGGACACTCAATCCCAGGAAGTTTCCTTGGACATTGTTATTAGCAACAATAAGAGCAACTAAGCCTCTTTGTAGCCCTTGCACCCCAACCCCGACACACTTGGTCATCACTGAAAGCCCTGCCTGAGCTAAGATGCAACAATATTGTTGTTTAATATACAAAAGCTGAAGTATTATTTATAGATGGTAGTGAAAGAATGGTTTGAAGAAGTCTTAAAGTCTTTGAATCTCTCAGTTAATTATTTTCTGGAACACAAAATCCATATCAATCTTATTTTAACTGTAAGAAAAAGGAGGCTGCTATGAGATGTACTGGCTGTGTACAGACATCTGAGGGAATTGTCTTCCTCTCTAGTTACTCATGAAGCCCTTGCTAGTTTTTCATGCTGGGTAACACCTTGCTGAGACTATCCACACACTATTGCGAGTAACGTATTCCTCCCACCAGCTACTATTTATACTGTCAGTCACCCCTTGAATTCAACAGAGCTTTCTGAGCAGTAAAACACCACACAGCATATGGATAACACTCTGCCAAACTGTACATATTCAGAGTGATTTAGGGGTAGAGGATTGCTGATGTGTCACACTGGCAAAATTGCACTTTTCTGCAGTTTAAGGCAAAACCACCCCTGAGACCAGAACAAGCAAGACTGATACATGTGTATTGCTGCCCAGCTGCATCTCTGCTGGGAGCCTGTGCCAGCAGAGTGCTGAGTCTGGGCAAGAGACAACTGACATGTCAGCAATTGAGCTAGAGACTGTCTGTTCTCTAATAGACATGGGTTTTTTTGTATGCATTTGCAACTCTGCAAAATTTGGCAGTGATCATGTAGTCCATGTTCTCACCAATCTGTTTGTCAAAAACCCTGTGACTCCTGGGTACCTGCAGGTAGATACTGCAGAGGCAGCACAGCCACTTGTTCCAGATATTCAGACAATTTCTATTACAGATCCGTTTCATCCTTTTGCCGTTCTTGTGGGACTGGCAACACCTCTGCTTCAGTGGCTACTTTTCCTCTTTCTTACTCTCCCCAACCTGGTTTAGGAAACCTTCAGCAACCGTGGAGCAACTGGTCATCTTAAAATTTGTTAATAATATTTGGGGTTTGTTTTAATATTTGTTTGTTTTGGGCTCGGTTTCCCTCTGCTAGCTACAGTTTGTTCCAGTGACAAGTTCCTTGGTACAGCAATAGTCCTTGCTTAGGTAATGTCTCTATTTCACCCGTCATGTCCCATTTTAGCAATGTCATAACTTGACCACAGCTGAGCTTCAAAGTGGACGGTGAGATATGATGGGCATGACTGAAGTACCAAGACACCAGCTAACTGGTGGTTTAATTAAATACATCTGTACCAGGATCCCAGTAAGAGATTTTTTGGAACTGAGTTTCTTGCCATATTCAAACAAGGTAGTAACCAAATAGACACATTTCACTTTAGGCCCTGTGAATTTCTGTCCTAGGCTAGTGGCTACCTATTTGGTTTCTCAAGGGTAGATGCAGGATATTTATCCCAGTCTTGATGGAGCTAATCAAAATCAGTCAGAAATATTGTCCAGGCCGGAGTTTGATGAGAAGAATTAGGGTAAAAGGTGTTAATTTAGGAAAATATTTGGGCTGAATCTGATTTAACCTCTTCCACGTTTCTTAAAGAAAATAGCAGTGTACCAGTAGTTGAGGAGATGATACACAGAGATGACTTTCAAGGATCTGTATTTCTTCTGAAGTCTCACTGTGAAATTACTCATAACACATAAACTAACATGCTCTAACAGTTATAAAACAGCTCTTTATACAGTCTCTTGAACATATCTAGTTTGTCAACAAGATGATTCATCAAGGTGGCTGCTGCTTCTCCCACTCAAAGAGCGCACATTATAATTGAAATCAGCTGGATGCAAACACCCTGATGGCTCCACACCTACACTGTGTATAAGCCTGAGATTTTTCATAGAAATCGAGACCCATTAATTGTTCATATGGGAGCATTCCTGTAGTGGAAGCATCTTTGAAAAGGATGTATTCCTGCATCTCTCCTGGGGTGGGATGAGTGTGTTACTGTACCAGATGGACAAGCAGTAAAGCTGTAGTATTTCATAACATAGGGCTGAAGTATCTCCTTGATATTTTCAACTTTACAGTCAAGTGCTTTCTACTTGTCCTTGAACACACAAATAAAATTATAACTATCTCTTAATAGGATATCTTTCTAACTGTGGAAGCTTTTATAAGGAA
Source organism: Nesoenas mayeri (assembly GCF_963082525.1). Taxonomy (NCBI): domain Eukaryota; kingdom Metazoa; phylum Chordata; class Aves; order Columbiformes; family Columbidae; genus Nesoenas; species Nesoenas mayeri. Next base: position 16,511,549 of record NC_137548.1, on the reverse strand, counting down.
TGCAAAAATGATGGAACACTGTAGTAGTGTGTCCAGAGAAATACTATCAGTTTTCACTAACAGGTAAAACCATCATCCATCAGGTATGATGGGAGTAGTGTTAACCCTGCTTTATTCCGGGGGAATGGAGTAAAGGATCTTTTAAAGTCACTCCCAGTCTTGTTTCCTATGATGCTCTGACTCATAGCAAAGGAACATTTTCGTACTCGATAATGTATCTGGTCTGTGATTTTACATACAAGAAGCCAAGAGCTGCAGTGGGGGTTGCCTGGTCCTCATGGAGCCAGCAGGTGTCATCAGAACCTTTAGTTCTCTGAGAGGAAGAAGGATAATTTTGCTGTTTGGACAGCTGCCCTCCTCTGTGCCTTATTAAGTTTGTATCATGAGGCAGCACTTAAGCAGGCAGGAGACACAAATATAACCAGCTCTGGAAGATATTTCTGTTCTCCCGGGAGGGCATCTCAAAGTTTCTCCAGAAGATGTGAAATGCAAGTGCATTTCTATCTTAAGTTCCTGAAAGAGTCAACTTTAAAGGCAGGAATTATAAAGCATCTAAGAGATTAGCATGTCTAAGGGGAAAAAATAGTATTGCACCTTCCAAGTGCCAGGAAGTATTGACATCAATGGCTTCTGATCACCTGAACTTTGTGATGTATTTTCCTACTACTCCATATCCAAATTCCACGTTTACATGCACCGCGCATGCATCTCCCTACTGCTGTACTCATCAAGTTGAGTTCCTGTGACCTGCACTCTTTGACTGTCTGGCCTGAAGCAAGTAGTTGATGTAATGAAGAAACCTCTGCACTTTGGCCTCTGTAAAAGAAAAGCAGAAGATGCACTTATGGTATGTGCTGAGGTTTACTGAGTACCAAATGAATGTGAGCTAGTGTTAGGCACATTGCCCAGAGTGGCTGGCAAAGAGCTCTGCATTGTGGGTTTTGTTTGTTTCCTTTTAAACATGGAGTACTAGAGAGAGTGCAGAGGAGGCAGTGAAGCTGGTGAGGTGCCTGGAGCACAAGTCTTATGAGAAGCAGTTGAGGGAACTGGGGCTGCTTATCCTGGAGAACAGGAGGCTGAGGGCAGACCTTATCGCTGTCTACAACTACCTAAAAGGAGGTTGTAGCGTGGAGGGTGTTGGTCTCTTCTCCCAAGCAGCAAGTGATAGGACAAGAGGAAATGGCGTCAAGTTGAACCAGGGGAGGTTTAGATTGGATCTTAGGAAAAAAATTCTTCATGGAAAGGGTTGTCAGGCATTGCAACAGGGTGCCCAGGAAACTGGTGGAGTCATCATCCCTGGAGATGTTTAAAAGGTGTTTAGACGACGTTCTTAGGGACATGATTTAGTGGTAGAATTAGTTTAGGTTATGATTGGACTCGATGATCCTGAGGGTCTCTTCCATATGAAATGGTTCTATGATTCCATACAGGTCTCGTACTAGTTCTTATGGCTTGAATGTGGGCTTCCTGTAGGCTGCATGTGGTGGTTATTCAAAAGCAACTTTTCTTCCTGGAGAAATTATGTATCTACCTCCTGGCTGTTCTTTCCAAAAGTATTTAAGCAGTGGTTGGTTTATGTACAGGACTTGATGTCTTTGTTTAAACTACTTCAGCACATTATTCTACCTGGTCTTCAATGGGACAAGTCAGTATCTGTGTGCTTCTATTAAGTTCTGCATGCTGGTCTTGGGATCAGTCTCTTCTCAAGATTCTTAAAGGTAATATCTGAGTTTACCTGAAAACAATAAAACTAAAGTGGAGAAGCAAGGGCAGATTTCTAAGAAGACATGAACATTTTCATCAAACACCATATGAAGCTCTCATGTGGCAACTGCATAACTCTTGTGAGCTTGAGTTAAAATGACAATAAATTACATGCTGTTAAATACAGGAGACATCCATAATGATCATTCTCAAAGCCAGAGACACTGGATATTTGGTGTCTATCACTTGATCACATATATAACATCAATTTTCAAGAAACAGACATATTATACTAAAAACTCACTATCAGTTGAAAATTTGTAACTAATATTTCCATTGTTTCCTTCCTACAAGGAAAAGTAATTAGACAGTGAAATAGTTAAATGGACAACAACTCCTGTCTATGAGCTGTGTGGGGACTGAAAGATGGTTTTCTTTATATTTCGTAAGACTATTGCATTTAATATGTGGGCAGTGCCAGATGTGAGGTGTTAATTATTCATTTCCTTGATTTAAATGCTAATGTCACTTAGCAACCTTACTCATCTTTGAAATGGAACTTTTTAAGGACGCAAATACATTGCTAGTGAGAATAACATTTATAGTAGAAAAATTATTTGGGAAATGGAGCAAATGGCATGAATTTCTCTCACTCTTGATGGGAACTAAGTGAAAAGTTTATAGTTATTTTGAGAGGATTCCTTGGAGCACTACAGCACTTGGTTGCATTTGCCAGTTCCTGATATTTTCTGGCTAGAGTGCCACCCAAATTTGCAACTGTGTCTCCGTGAATTTTTAGCTTGTTTTGTTTTAAAGAAATTCAGGTTACACTTTCTCCGTCTCATTCTCTCTCTCTTGCCTTCTCTCCATTCCATTTTATATATTCTGAAAGTGTTCTTTTTTTTTTTTTGCACCTAATGTGACAAAATAATAAAGATTTGAAACACACCAAATTAATATGAATTTCATGAAATTAAATGACCTAATCTAGGACAGAGACACTTTTACATCCTGCAATATGGGAGAAGCTGATGATCTTGTCTTTGTTAGACATCAGAGAATCCACACCAGAGCAGTGATGGAAGCCAGGTTTCACTGATTTTGCAGGTCAGGTAACTGTTTATATACACAAAAATATTGTGCATGGGTTTACTTTTGGATATTTAATTTTATGCTGGTAAATTAAGTCCATCAGTTTGTTGGAGGTAGGTGCAACCTTAATGTTCACTTGAGAGATAACAAAGAGTAGTGAGATCTGCTTATGCTGAGCAGTTTTTATGTAAGTATCCACACCTATGGGGTGATAGGACAGATGGAAGGAGTGGAGGAGAAAAGGAAGACAGTGAAGGTAGCAGGAGGCTGAGACTTTACTGAACAGAGCTCAGAAATAGCAACTGTCCTTGGAGACACTCAAAACCTGGCCCAAGATTTAATTGGTCCATGAAGCGTAACTGGACATCTAAGATCTATTCCTTGGTTAGTGACAGGATTTTGCCACATGGTTGGCACTTGGAATGCAGTCTCTTTGGGTGCTGACTCACTTGCAGTAGAAAGTTGTGTTTTCAGAGGATGTGGACCATTAGCCAGCTTAAAGCACCTTTGTGATCAGGGCCTTTCTGAAGATTCAGCTGTAGGTTAGTCTTGCTTTTCTGTGCTACAGCCATAAGCACAATATCAGCACTTTTCTATATGCCTTTTCTTGGAAAGAAAAGGATTTTGTGCCAAACTGAAGCATCTAAAAGCCCATAAGATGCTATATTATGTATTCCTTTAAAGTGAGTGGTGTCTCCAGCGTGGGAGCAGTCTTACTTCCCACATTTCCTGGGGCTGTGGCTGGATCAGAGTAAGTCATTGAACATATCCAAGATGTCTCCCAGAAGGCCTCATCTAACATCTTCAGTTGTTCCTTCTTAGCCATTTTTGATTGAAAACACCTATTTTTCTCCCTATATAATGAAACAATTTTTGGATCCCACTGAAGTCATTCCATACTAAATGATAGTAACCTTGGGCAGCAGCTGATTATAGAATGAATGTGAGATTTCTGCATCATATAATTTGCGTTTGATGGGGGTATTCATTTTTCTCTTTGGCATGGAAGCATTTGCATTGACAGGAGGTTTAAATTACAGATCACCACCCATTCTTCTTCACTGAGCCGTGCTGTCTTCAAGTTCCAATCATTGTCCTTCTAAAGGACAGCCAGTCCTGTGGTCAGACTTCTGTTAGCCAACATTTCTATTTAGTAGAAGATAAACGTAGGGTGAATATAATATTTCAACTGCATTTTATTGAGCAAGTGGCTATATTTAACAAGACTTTACTCCCTCTGACCAATGGGAAAAGAAGTGCTCTTGTGAACGTCAGTGTAATAATCACATGAAATCCAGGACTCTGTATCAAGAGAATGCTTGAGAACAGACTCTAGTCTTCAGCATCATGGTTCATAAACTTGCCACCAAAACTGCTGTCTTCAGCTTGACCATAGTTATAGCTTGGGCACATCACATGCATTATATGCATTAGGAGATCTAAGTTTGGACACAAAGATCTTCTGCAGTCCCTTTCTATAGTAAGAATATAGTCATTGGACCTACTGTAATACTTTAGGTAGGTTGTCAATCCACCTTATCTGTACTCCATACAGGTTGGACTGTGTAAGAAAATATCTTTGCTTCTCACATGCTCCAGAGGTCAGGTTTCAACTCCCTCTTAGACTTCTACATGAGTAACATGGACCATATGTGATGATGTGCTCAGATGTTCAGACTCCTGCTATTGTGTACCAGATTAAATTGTTCTTCCCAGGTAATGTGTAACATGATGGGCTACAGAAGATGGATGTCTTGTGAGGACTTTCATTGCAGTGTAAGTGTGACTTCTTGGTTGAGCTTAAACTCTTTGCCAGGAGACAAATAAAAAATAATTTCTTATGCTAGAACAGAAGTTTCTATACAGAAAATTTTGACCCTAGAACTATTTGCTTTAAACTAGTCCTTTAGATCATAGCAGAACCTTCTTCTTCAGCACATACAATGTTAATGTGAAGGTGGATTACAGGTCAAATATAATTTTTGGAAATCAATGCAACTGTTTCTGCCTTTTTCATGAAAATTCAACATGTGAAGCCTTGCAAAACTCACAGCTTCCACTACCAGCCAGCATCACAGGAGCTGATCTAATATCTTGCTAGGTCTGTGTGACTTACCCGACTTAGAGATCAGCTCTTAACCTGGGTGTGCCCAGACCTGCCATGGTGTGATGGGTTTACAATTCTCACTGACAGATGAGCTAGTGAGAGACTCCCTGTAGGAGCAATTATACAGCTTGTGCTGCTCAGAAAAAGTGGCATAAACAGTCTCTGTATGAAGCAGTTGTATAATGACATAACTGTATTACTTCAATGAGCAAGCTGTGGGTTTAACTGTCCTTGCTCAAGCAAGAACCAGCTTAGTAATTAATTATGCACATGCTGCGGTCTTTGTCAGTAACAGCATATCTGGTTCAAGTAGACGTGACAGATGCAGAGGCTGAGGCCAGTCTGCAGCATGGTACTGCAAGCAAACAAGCTTAAATAGATGAGGCTGTGAAAGCAAAAGTTGAAGCCAGCCTGGAAATTTGGCCCTAAGCACTCATGAAATCTAAATACTTCTCTTTCTCAGTTCTGCTGAAAAGAAAAATAAGCTGTACAATGGAGTCTTTGCCCAGAGTTTGATCTCCTAGTTTAAAATCGAGCAATAGGATATGGGGGTGGGAGAAGTATGCAAAGTCAGCATGCTTGCTGCAAAGCAAACATGAGGGTTATCTTAAATTTACCCTGAAAGACTGGAAAACAAAGATACAAGCTAGCAAAGCATTTTCTCACAGAATCTCTGCAGCTCATCGAGAGTACCTGAGCCACAATCTCATATAGTCATTTGGTTTAGTTATAATAATGGTTAATACTTTTGTGACCACAAACATAAAATAAAGATGAGAGTGTGTGTGCCTACACATGCATGTTTGTGTGTGAATGCATCTGTGGGAAAGAAATACAATGACACTGAACATAGCTTTGCATGTTACCCAGGGTTTGCTCGGGAATGGTTGCAAATCAGTCACCTGAGAGCAGATGTGGGGAAGGAAGCTGAGAAGGAAACATGCCTTGGTGGAGGTCAGTCCACCCAGCAAGGCACTGCTGGCATGTCCAGCAGCACCAGCACTGCTCAGCCATGGAGAGGAGCAGGCAGGAGGGAGCAGAATCCTAAACCACACCATTCCTTCTGTAATGCCATCAGTAATGGATTTAAGCTAGGGAGAAACCTCTGTTATAAAGTGCTGTCATTTCGATTTCCAAGTAATCTCAAAAATGTCTGGATTTTGTGCTACCTTGTTGTACAGTCTTAGTCACTTTGCCATCTACAGGGAATGAGGGACTCACCTCTTCCTGAAGCACTTAATGAGCTGTTGAGATATGTCCTGTGTTGGTAACGCAACTTGCATTGGTTACACTATGAAATACACGGTAGGGAGAACTAAGCTGAAACAAGATGTGGTGAGGGCTGCCTTGAGTGTCTGTTTTCGATTCTGCAATAATATGGTGATCCCATTTGTCATATCCTAAAAATGTGGGGTTTGCTGTTACCAGGTTAAAGGGGACATATGGAAGTTGGTGTTTCTTCTAGAGGAGAGATCATGCCTCTGAATCTGGTAACAAACACGCTTATACTCCAAACTTCCAGCTTCATGGACAACATGGATAGCGTAGGCAGGGGCTGTAGAGCTGACAGTCAGCAGACACTGGGGCTTTTGCATTGTGGCCAGTGTCTCTCTACTTGACAGTGAGGCTGGGAGCCACAACCCCATTCCTCCTTCCACCCAAGCTCCTGTTTATCCTCAGCCCTCACTGTAGGGATACTCCTGGTTTCTCAACCCAAGCAGCCTTGCATGTAGCCAGGCTCAGCCCCAGCATCACCAATCCTGGTGGCAGTGGGCAGAAGCAGATCAAGACAACCTCCTGTGCTAACCAGGGAGGATGAGCTTCTCTGCAGCCACCAGATTAAACACACCCTTTGGTTCACGAAACTTACATTTGTATTTCACTAAAATCTGAAATCATTAGAAAATTTTTCTTCTGTGACCAGAGGAAGTTGGCTTCATGAAGAAAAATACGTACAATGTCTGGCAGTTTGGGAAGACACCAAGTCACTTGAATCTGCCCTGCTTCCCTGACAAATGCCAGTGGGCTAATGGGTCATCTACACCCTTGCTGCCTGGCATGACAGTCTGAGCTCATTTCCACTGCAAAGCCACTCCAGAAGTATATCTTTTCTCCACTACTGCATGAGAAACTCAGGATATATTTTGAGAATATATGAAAAATAAATCCCTCTAGTACATATTGCTACAGCTTTTGTTAAAGTTTTATATGTTATACAAATATTAAGTCATGCTAGACTTTTACCTGTGACCAAACATGTTACATTAGTTAAACAGTTGTATCTCCCTTGTTTTAAAGCCAGCTATTTCAACACACTAGGTAGTCTGATAATCTCTCAGCTGCTTCATTTAGCAGGCAAATAGATTCTCTGCGCAAAAACTCACATCAAACTCACCAATGTAAAATAATATGTAGAACTAGACCAAGCTCTAACACAAGTACCTCAAATCAATATCTTCAGATTTCCTAAAGAGCTATCACAAACACAATCAGATTCTCACACTGGTCTTGTCCAACCAATAACCTGTACAACCACATTCATCCCTGGCCTGCAACAAGCTGTCCTTAAAAGTGCTGGCTGTCATCAGTGACCCAGTAGCAATGAGACTGTTCGTTTCAGCATCAGGTCTGGCTAGCAGCTGGGTTCTCTGAACATGGTGATTTTGACATGTGAATAAGCACACATGGGTTTTGCCATAGCAACTTCTGTGTAACGGTCACAGAAGGACATCTGCACTCACTTACAGTTGGGAAGATTTGTTTTAAAATAGTTTTTCCATGCATCTGTGAAGAAAGAAACCTACTGTTTTAGCTGTGATTTCCTCTCCTCTTGGTGAGCTGCTGTTCCATGTCAGTGCTTATAGGCAGGCTGATGTCTTTAACTGATCTGTAGCTGACTAGCTCAGTTACTGAAGATAAGACAGAATAAATAATGATGAAATTTTATTTTTTATGGCTATCCAGGGAAAAAAAAAATATTGCTTTTGGTCAAGTTGCTAAATATCTGGTAACTGAGTAACAAAGTGTATCAGATAAGATAAGGAGCCAAAGAAAAAGGAGTCTTACTGCTGCTTGTTGCACTGTCTTTAACAGATCCACTCCTTTAACAGATTTCCTTGTACTGTATGGGGTATTTTATATCGCAGGTAGGAAGTAAGAAAGCAATAGGGTTGTTCTGTCCTTTAGCTCTATCCGGGTGTGCAGGGGACCCGCTGACGTTACCAATTTTTTTTGCATCCAAGTAATAGAGTAGGTGGGTTGAACTCCCATCAATTTCTTACATTTGAAATCCTGTTATGATGAAAAAAAAAAAGCCTTGTATGCAAATATGAGAATTTACCAGTAGTATATTTAAAATCTTAACAGTCTTACCCAATACTTATTAGTCTGTTTACAATCCTAACAGTTCAGATTATGTACAATTAAAATTAATACACAGAAACTTTTTAGTATCTTCCCCATTCTCTGCTGTTATGCTCACCCTTTCTCTGCCCCACTGGTTCCTCAGGTCTATGGCTTCAGCATTAAGGGGACGTCAGGACAGCCGCATCCCGCATCCTCACCAGGAGGAGTATGAGGGTGGTGGGTGCTACCTCTGTGCTCTGGGGTCTGCTTGGGGTCATTTTTATACACTGCTTACGTGCTCTACCCCTTGTTCTTCCTTCTTTGGTTCACAGCTCCCCATTACGCCTGTGTTTACTACCTGTGCAGTGTTTACATACACTGGATACTCAATCTCTGTTCTCCTACTTATCCCCCAAACTGGTTTTACCCATCTCCCAAGGCTGCGACCCTTTAATGACCCATAACTGAGCCCTGGCAAGAGATTTATAGCCCTGAGGCCTCCAGAATAATTCTGTACCTGTACTCCCAAGTCCCCTGCTATCATCTGCCATGCCTGTATTCCTTTATTTTTTGTTCTAGGGCCATAGACACTCCACTCTATGCAGAATAACTACTTGCTCTTGATATCTCCTAGGTACAGAGATAGCTATATATGTAACAATATGTAAACGTTATACCATACAATCATATAAAGCTAAGGAAAAAATTTAAACAAATTAGGTAATAGCACCTGATTGCTGGATAATTACTGTTATAAAAAATTAAGCTGAAACAAAACCTCAGGCAGGCCAGGACAAGTCCAAGCAAATCCTGACACGTCTGGAGATCTGAGACCCGTGCTGTTAGTTTTACACAAAGCAGGTAGCTGTGTAACACGCAACAACACTGCTGTATTTGCAAGGCTAAAGGTTATGCTGACCCATGTCTCTTTTCATGCTGAACAAGAGCTATCAGATTACACCCGCCTGAAGTGTAAATGGAGAGTTTCTCCCCTGACTCCTCTTTGTAGGGAGGCTGAAGGGTATGGGGTGTGAAGTGAGGAGAGTTTTGGTTCCTTTCCCTCAGGTGTAGCTTCGGATGATGGTGAGAAAAGAGAAAAACATATCCCAAAACCTCCTTCCGGAAATGGTACGTGAAACAGGGAGGCTGCTGCAGGATGTGGTACTTGGAGGCTGTCAGGCTTTAATCCATGGCATGACCCTGGTGCAGTTAATGATATGGGGCTGTCCACCTGGCCAGGGGACAACCAGGTCACCCAAACCTGGGAGCATCACAAGAGCAGCTGTGAGTCCCATCCCCGTGCCCATTAGTAGTGTCAGCTGTTTCAACAGCTACCGAACCTTGTTGTTAATTGCTCCTGTGATGTGCCTGTGGCTCATTTCTACTCACACACTGACCATCTCAGTGAGTAGGAATAGCCCAGTGATCTGAAGCCTTGCCTTTCTACCCAGCCTTTCCCTCTCTGCCATGACTGCCTTCAAGCTGGTCTGAACCCTGTTGCCTCCCACCCTCCATTTCTTGGGAAGGAGGAGAGCAGGACCTGCTGGTAGAGCAGGAGCTACAGCTGAGCCAGCAGCGTCCACCTCCCGCACGAACAAATGGCACCGGTGGGTGGGAAGGATAAAATGTTAGTCTGCAAGAGGGAGAGTGGGAGGTTGTGAAAAAGATCTGGTGTGGAGAGGAAACGTGAAGAGTGAGTGTAATACGTAAAATCTGTTTGGTGTTGCTCGTGGCGACGAGAGCAGGATTTGGAGAGTAAGACTCGGTGGATGAGGGGGAGAGATGAGAATGGGCCACATAATGAACGGCGCAGCGCAGCGTAGCGTGGATGTAGGCAGGGAGCAAGCTGTCTGCTGCTCTTTTGTGCTAAGTGTGGTGCCTGCCTCTTCTTCAAAACTGTCTGTGGCAAATCCTGCAGTGGAAAATCACAGCATGATGTCAATACACCAGGAGCTACTGCCTGATGAAGCAAGTCTGGCAGAGAGCTCCCGAATACCTATCTTGGCATTAGCAGGAAATCCCCTGTGGGAATGGCAGACACTTCGCGTTGCCACTGCTCTGTCTCCCCATGGCTGGTTTACCTGTGGTGCCACCTCGCCTGCTGGCCCTACAACCTCCCCAGCATGTTTTACAAACACAGAGACACCATATAGGAGAGGCAGCGAGAGAGGAAACACAAGCTGCAGAGTGTCAGTCCTGTGTGGCAGCACATTTGCCCCTGCACCTCCCTCCTATGTCCCCATGGGCTTTTTTTCCTGGAATATGGGAGGAGAATAGAATTCCCACACCCTGCTTCTGAAGGGAGCATGTGGCTGTGAGAGCAGCCAGGTACTGAGGGTAGGAAAGAATGTCCTTCCCAAACTGTGGATTAACAGCCTGCAAAAGCTGATGTAGCTGATGTGAGGGATCTTCTTGATCTTCAGATCTCTCCCAGAACCACATGGGGATAGCCTTCCTTCTGCTATGCTGTATTTCTATGTATATGTCTCCATTCACTCCAAAGTGGTTTTAAAGGGAGTGAACAATATTTACTCTTTCAGCTGCTACAGGTAACTGCATCTGAGACCTCTGTTTCTTCCACATTTCTTGATCTAAACTAAGGATCATTCCAATAAAATCAATTATGTCAGTTTTTCAACTGGTGTAAATTGGTGTAATTCTAGAGAATTCAATACATAGCTCACCTCTTTGAGCTCTCTCATCCCTAAAGGTTTTACTGTGGCTTTGCAGAATGCCTGCTCTTTAGCAGTAGGAGTGATGATGGCTAAGACTGACCTTATCGATGCTGCACCATGCATTCATATTTCAGGAAGACAAGAAACTTTACAGTTAGAGAGGGTGCCTTATGAATTAACACTGTGTGGATGTCAAGCCATGAAACCACCCAAACAGATGGAGCTGAGTGCAGGAAGGAGCCAGGAAGATGATGTAGTACACATGCATCTCGTTCACTGGGAGTCCTGCCATCGGTTCTTGTTTGTTGTTCATACACTTGTCTACACAGAAACTGCATCTATTTAGTCAAAAAACACTGTCAAACACCATGTACGAGAGTTAACAGGAGCATTTGACTAGGAACACAGAGAAGAAAGAGGGTTTCTCTTTTGACTGTGAAAGGGGAGACAGTGCTTTGCACCACACAGATAAAATCACACACTGCTTTTAATTTCACAGAGGGCACACAAGACCTTGCTGAGGCTGTGTTAGCTTCCCAAGCCATTTGACTGCTCCCAATGTGATTTCTGATGCCATGACACCATTTCAACTCCTTCCAAAATACACAACTGTAGGGAAGAATGGGATAACTGTGCTCTTTCTGGTACATGTTGCCAAGACAGATCTGTTGAAATCAGTTATCAGCTAGCCCTCAAACTGTCCTGTGTCCTACCTGGGTGCCTGCCACCAGGCCTGCCACACCTGAGTCAGGCAATATGATTATTGGGTGTATCTACTTTGTCAGTTGTAAAAGGACAGCACTTGAAATATCTATAATTTTCTAGACCCTCATTGTACATTTTCCACAAATCTAGGCTGACAGTATGAATATGTAGTTGCCATCCAAATACCTCACTTGCCCATCCATCTACATGCTCTTTCTGACCACCAATGGATACATGTGTGAGGAGTCAGCTACTTGCATGGGCTAAGTCTGTTGTATTGGCAATATGTTGTTCAAAGTGTTCAGGTGTAAGAACAGATTTGCTCTTCCTGCTCTGTTTTGAGCTGCAAGAAATTCAGGAAGATTTGCTGCTAGATTAATGTTAAAAATGATGTAATGTTTCTGGTGGAGAAAGGAGATTTCTTCCTCTCTTGAAGACAGCTTTTCACATTGCCAGTACGGTCTCCATTAGAAGCTTCAGTCTCCTCTGACCCTGCTTTGTTGATCCAACTCTATCTCTTGTTCACTTACTTATGGTAAATTAGAACAACTTCTGCTTTGTTTTCAAGAGTGTTAATAATTTTATCTGCTATTCTGGCTGACAACCACCTATTAAGCCAGAGTCTTCCATTGTAATACAAATATCTCTCTCTGAATGCTGGCAAATCTTAGGTCTTTCAGTCAAGTAAAAAGGCATTCTTTGCTAGCTGAATTTCAAACTTTTTTCTTGCTTCCTCTTATACAAGTGTCATGGTCAATACCAATAATATTTTATAATAACGTAGAATGAAAACTCTTGCTAAAAAGGAACCATATACTAAGCTGGTACAAATGGAAATAAATCATGTCATGCATTTTTGCATCTTCTTTAATCAGTAACAGCAAGCAGAATTCATGTCACTTCAGCTAGTAACTGCTGGGTTAACTATTTTTCCTATAAAGAGTGTACTGTTTGTATCTCTGTCAAAAATCAGCATGAGGAAGGGACGGTTGAATTCAATGGTGGGAGGAAGAGACATTGTCACTATTTCAGCAGCAGTTGCTGCTGCTGCCTCAGTACCTGTCTCGTCAACATCCAGAGCAGCCTTATGAACAACCTAGAAAAAAAAAGCAAAACAAACAGACAGTCATTATGGGCAGACAATAGCCAGCTGAGAGATTAATCAGATCCCTTTTAAAGCAGCCTTGCTTTGGAGGATCTTCTTGCTGAGAAGTGAGTATGGCAGCAGAGATGTGAGCTGTGTTGTAATCATGGCTGCTTTAAATGAGGACCTGGACAGAGCCACAGAAATCTCCTTAAAAAAAGGAAAAAAAAGTCCCAGACTAGTTTTCCCCTATCCCCAAGACTGGATGAGGGATGGAGGCTCCACTCATAAGAGCTTGTCTGCACCCCCGAAACAGGCTGTGGTGTGCTCAGGACCATTAGCGGCTCCCTTTGAGGAGCTAGGGGTTGATGTTCCTCTCATGTTCCAGATACCTCCCAAGAGATCTTGGCCAATACAGTCTTCAAAGAAACAGATGTGCAGCAAACTAGTCTGATCTCCACTGTCACTGAGAGCCAAACTCTTGTAAGCTCGCAGGCTGAGGCCAGGGTGAGCCCAGCTACAGGCAAAGTAGGAAGCTGAGAGCTGTACTTAGCTGGAGTTTCAGGGTGCTACCACAGAGTGGTTTTTGTGCATGTTCTTGAAAGAAAGGAAAAGGCTGACAGCCACAGACTTACTTTAGAAACCTTCAGCTCCGGGGCACCAGTGATACCTGAGAGATCTGCCTGGTCGGTGAACACATCCACAATTCCCATCTTGCTAAGGGTATTCGTTATTTCATAGCTCCCAGAAATAGAAAATTTGGGGAAGTAGAGCCTCATCAGGCTGTTAGGTAGAAGAAAAACACAGAAGTTGCTGAGAAAGATCTGTCATCAAGATGAATAATGGTGAGAAAGCCATGTACTTCTCGTGACTGTCAAACCCCAGGGAGCTGGACCAGCCCTGACTGTACAAAGAGCACTAAAACAATTCCTGGAGCTTCTCACAGTGATCACAGAATCATAGAATCATAGGTAGTGATACAGGCACTATAATTCATAATAATGATAAAAATAATGGAAATATCTAGCTGGCGTTTTGCTTCAGCAAACCTGAGAGCAATCCACAAAGGAGGACAGTAATGAGAGCCCCTCTTTACAGCCAGAGAAGATGAAGTGTGGAGGTGACAGTCCATGTCCCTCAAGAAGGTAGAGACCTGAAATGGGGCACAGACAGAGTCTGCTAGGGGAGAACTGTGGCAAACCCCAGCATTTCAAAGCAAAAGGGTGTTCTTCGCATAGCTGTGGCATTTGGCATGGCTCCAGGGAAGGTCTATGCCTGGCTGCCTGCACCTTTGGACACCGTGTCCTCTAATTTTCTTCCTCCCATGGGCTGCTCATGATTGAGTTTGCCTTTGTGGTCAGCTCCTGCTTACTATGAGTTCTACTGGATTTATGTTCATGCACTGCCTAGGGATCCTTGGAGCCTCCGAGTCACCCACTGCAGTGATTACCCTTTAGGTAGCTCAAGTCTTTTGCTATGTCAGCAATAGATAGCTTCGATTAAACAGCAAAATGGACAGGATCCAAACCCCACTGCTGGTACCTTTATGTGATACTGCCCAGTGTGCTAAAAGATGATGGGAACAAGTATATTAGCACTGGCATCAACATAATAGTAGAACTGAAATTGCCATGTGGTTCTCACAGCCTCTCCCATGAAGCACTTATTCCTATGCTCATCTTGAAGAAACTTGCACAAAGAATTCATTTAGATAAAGATTTTCCTGATTTTGCAGCTGAGAATTATACATTTTTATTTTTTCATATTTGAGGTATCACATAATTATCTCCTATCCAATTTGCTACCCATTATGTTTTTATTGACTGTGCTGGCATTTCTATAATGATGCACCAAGAATCATGGGTGTGAACTGCATGGACTTATTAGTTGTGAATCAGGGCAGAGCTTGGCAAATTAGGCACATATTAACTTGGTATTACTCATCTGCTAATGCTAAGATCTCTTCCCTCTTAGACAAACAAGGTTGTAAAACGCGTTAGCTGATGTTAGTGTCAATGGTAGGAGCTAACAGAACCTCATTAGTTTTTTATAGTTTCAAAAACAAAATGCCAGGAAATCAGGACACCCACAATTAATCAGTAGCCTGTTCTAACAACCACTGTGTGCTGTGATGGTTCTTGCAAGGAAGATATTTGTGTAGGACATATTACGTATGTATGCATTACTACAAACTGTTTAAGTTATGGTTTATTTAAGGTTTAGACTTGTCTGAGTCACAGTGTGTTAATGACATATGAGAGGTAAAACACATTAGCTGAAAACTCAGTATAGGAGATTTGCCTTATAATTGCCACCTTCCCACTCAGTTAATGGACTGTTTTAGAAATGCCAATCTAGGTTTGCCATTTGGGACTTCTGGGAACCCATCAAGATGGCCTCCACTCTGCTGGGGGGAGAGGCAAGTCACTCAGGCATCAACAAGAAAATAGTCAAATACCAACCAGCTGCAAGGTTTTTACAGCTAGGGTGCACAAGCCAAAAATAACCTACTTGGTTCCCAGAATCAGCAAGTTCATAGTATTTGCATTCCAAAAAATGAAAAAAAGACTATAAATCCAGGTGTCGCTGCAGCTGACTGTCAGAAGATTACCTTTGGAAAAGATGGTCTGACCACTCCTGGATGGTTTCCTTGACCAGAGTTTGCTCTAAGTGCTTCATTTTTCCTTTTGCTGGCAGAACCAGAAATGCAGTAGCACTCCCATTATACTCAAGCCGTACCACAGTGCATGACAGCTTCTCATCAAAATAGAAGTCAAATCTGCCCGTCTGGTACATCATAGGGACTTTCACAGTAGTTTCAGCATCCACAAAGAACTCCCTTACTTCAGTGTGCTCTGGTTCAAAAGGTTGTTCCCAGTTGCCTGATACAGAGAACGAGAATGCATCTGAGTATTCCGTGTCCCATCTGATCATAAATTGAATTTTATATAACCAATAATAACATTCATCTATTCCTCCATTTGTTAAATTCAAAAATTTCAAACATAACATTCTAAAATGTGTATCACAGCAAGGCAAGAATCTTTTACCTGGCCAAAAGAGTGAACTAGATTCCAATTTAACTTTATTTTTCAGATGCAAATGAATTAATGAGGCATTTTCTTTTTTCCTACCATTAATTTTCTGTTTAGGTGATCTAAGTGGCCTTTCTGTAAGTTGTTATTTAAGGGCTTACTTGGCATCATCTATGTACTCACATACTGTATGTGTTTCATTTCTATTTACTTTAATCATAAGCCTCAATTTGTAGATAAAATTAATGTAGGATCTCATATCCGAGTTCTGTTGTGTCAGGCTTAAGAGCACATCTAACCCACACCAGAAATACACTGTGCTTCCACTTTGCTCCTTAAAACGTCCTGTCTTGTTCATTACTAGCTTCTTCCATATATAAATATGTTAGTGTGTATACATAAAGGACTTTGATAGTTAAAAAAAAAAAAAAGACTATGTAGTAAATTAGGCCATTTAATCATGCATGCCTTTAAAGAGAGCCATTAAAACAGGTGTTATTTTAGGACTGTATAAATGTAGGAGTAGCTACATTTATACAGTCCTAAAATTACATTTGGCCCTTTGAAGGCAACCACGAGGCTGATGTGGCCCCTGGTGAAAATGAGTTTGCCACCCCTGCATGAAAAGGATTAGGTCATGCATGTGTCTCAGCACCTTCACTGAAAATTAGAAGAACGTGGGGCAATCTGAGTTACGGCTAAACCTACGAAAGTGAGCTGAGGCTGCATGGGAGGCTGCAGCTTGCAGCAGAGCTCCCCAGGCTGCCACAGAGAGAACCAAGCCTGTGTGGCCACCGGCTGCCTCCCTGTGCTGAGTAGGGTCCTGCTACATCCCCACCACCTCCAATATGCTATTAGGGGTTCTTCTGGTCCAACAAAGAACATTTGAAATTTCCCCCAGTGCGATTTCCAAATGAGGTAGCTGACATTAGATCAGTTGATAAGAAGGAATAGAGTGGGAATCCTGGAGAACTTACCTTTAAAGAAAACAAAGCTAGCCAGAAGCATTACAGCTTGTGGATCAAGGTCCTTGACCAAATTAGTAATTTTCCCATGTGTTTTCCTCTCTATATAAGCATTGATCTGCTTCTCAGCCTCCCTGGGATTGTTGAAGTCTGTGGTAAAAGCCTCCAGCTGATACAGAGCTTTGGCATCATCTACAAACTTTTGTAGAGGTTTCAGCTTCTCTTTTAGAAAGATGGCATTCCCCATGTTGAGACGGACCCCGTTCTCAGGATGGCTCAGCATGTGAATAAGGTTGTGAAAGCCTTCATGTATCTCTTTCTCCTGAATGTCTGTAAGGTTGAAGGTGAGTCCTTCCAAGATCTGAGTCTGAGTGGTTGATCTAGCCCCTAGGGCCAGCATTGCAAATGCAGTGGAGATGCTTACAGGAGAGAAGAAAATGTTCTTATCAGGTGCCTCCAGTGTAACCTCTTTAAAAAATTGAAATGCAAAGTCAGCATTGTTTGGTACTAGTTTGAGGCAAGCATCCGCTTCACCTCTGTGATGCATGTGGTGTTTATGTTCATTTGGATCATGTCCACTGCGGTGGCTGGGTAGGAGCTGGCCATGGGCAAGAGCTTGAAGCCCAGCCAGTAGCAAACTTATGTAGAAAGTAGTCTTCATCTTCTTGCATTAAAATCCTATGGAGAAAAAGGAGAAACTATTACTAAGGTAAGTAAATTAATTAAGTAGAAAGAGTTATTCTGTCATTCCCACTGAATAAGGAATCTTATGACTTTCTTTTTTGCTCAGTTTCCATATTTTCCAGCTCTTGACAGATTTTTTTGAAAAATTTTCCCAGGCCTCCTGGCAAGTCTCTGCCAACTCATTCTGCCATTCTCACCCAGAATACCTCTAAAGGCAAAACTCAGCATGGATTAGCTGAATGCACAACACCTTCAGCAGGCTAGAGAACGGGGAGCATAGCTTGTCAGAAAACACACCATGGCTGATCACTGGAGGGTTGCACTACCACTGTGCTTTTGACAATAATGGTCTAGGAATTTCTTGAAAGTACATCACAGAAATCTGCATGTTTTATGAGTAAAGGAAGACAGAGAAAATTCATGTAAGGGGGCAGCAATCAATTGCTACCAACAAATAGAATTTGAGCAAAGAGGCATAAAAGAGATCTTTAAATAAACTTTTAATCAGATTGATAAGGTACCCAACTGCAGGAGAGGAAAAATGGTAGTGGTTGTTTTTCAGTAGCAAATTGAAAGTAGCAAACTGTCTCTAAGGAAGAGATGCTCTTTCTTTCTGAATAAAAATGATGTAACTCTTTAAATAAGAATGTGAAGTAACGTATTGCCTCTTAATAGACAAACCAAACCATTGGGGTAAGTTTATTTTCAGCACAGCAGAGGTCAATGTCATTAACAAAAAACAAGGCCTTATTTTTATCAGATGCTGGACTGGTCAAAGGGCAACACATTTGTCTTAAACTGTTACACTTGGCTGTGGTATCTACATTCCTTTGCAGAGCTGATACTCTGCACTGTGTAAGCTCTTACAAAGGGACTTTGGAAATGTGGATGTGAATGTCTCAGTGCTCTGCATTTCTGAGGAGAAATCTAGGGCAAAGAAACAATAAAAGAGTTGCAAAGGATTTGTGGAGATAATGAGCTAGGTTTGCTAAAACTTGTGCAAGGGCAAGCATATTAAACCAATTGCACCTTTCTGTACTGACATGATTCAACTTGAGAGGCTGTCGTCAGAGAGTGCTATGCTCATGGTCCTGCTTTCTCCATAACATCAAAGGGAGCAATTTGTATTAGTAGTTGAATATCCAGTTACAGCTAGACCTGCATAGGAATGACAAAACATTTTTGAGCTATAATGAAATATTCGAACATTTGTGTGTTTGATGTAAGTATTTCTAAAAAGCAGGACTGTTTGCAATAGCACCTACTGTGTTATTGACAAATGGAAGAACCATAAGGGTTCTTGGTAACTACATTTTCAATTACTGTGCACAGTAGTTCTGAATTACAGTTTGGCCTCCTCCTCTGATTTTGACATTGAAATGATACTTCTCCATATATCTGGCTGCTTGTAACTCAACATGAGAGCTCCCATTCTGAATATTTAAAACCAGCTATCAGTGAGCCAATGTATTAGTCAGACTTTGAAAAGAAATCAGCTCCTAAAGAAAAGCACCAGAGCTAAGCCTGATCTATTTCCACATACCCAGCAGGCCGACTCAGAAGCTGCCTCTGGATAAATTATTAACTGTGAACTGTTTACTCAGCTGCAGTCATAATTTATTAAGAATAACATGAATACCAAGGAATGAAACATTTCATTTTAAACATAAGTCACCACCTGTTCTCGATCTTATCACATGTAATATTTATTACAAAACACAGTAGATAAATGGACTTTTCTATATACATATTGAACTGCCAATTTCTATTTATTTGGAATGCAAAGTAGACATGGAATTTAACTGACCTAGCCTCAAAATTACGGCTAATGGACATAGCATGGTTTTGCTGTAAGGGTTCTGTAAAATATTGGTTACAGTTTTCCAAAGTTTGGTTTGTTTTTGTTTTTTTTTTCCAATCCTGATAGTTTTGCTCTATGTAGTTATGACATGTTTGCATTTTGTGTTTAATTTATGTACTTTCATGGAATTAATTTCATTTTATTACAGCTCTGAATTCACAGATAATTAAGTACAATCTGCACATGAATCATCCATCTGTTACTCAGTACTGGCCAATCACAAACAGCCAGGACTCATGAGTCAGCCCTCACAAAAATCTTGATAATGGTTGATTTTAAAAATCATAAGATTATAAAAGACTCAGAAGCTGCAGTTTGTAGAGGTCTCTTTTGCTGTTTAAATCTTGAAGATAAAAGAAGCCTACTCTATTATTCTGAAATTGAAAGATACTTTTATGATAGAATCTGCATTCTGTAAGCCTTTAAAATATGGTAATTCTTACTTTCTTATTTCGTATTTACTATTCTATTTGATATTATTATGGCTTCTAGGTTAGCAAGTGATCGGTCAGTGATAAACTGACAACAGAGACCCTTTCAGTATGAAGCAGAAGATGCAGATTCTCATATAGTCTAAATGACTGAGGGATTTTCCTACCAAGAATACTTGCTAACAATTTATTTAAAAGCAAAGAGCTGAGAACCTGTGCTAAAAAGTTCTTAGGGAATTAGCCCTGCTATTTGATGGAACTAATCTTGCAGGAAGTTTTCTATCTTAAGACCTTGACTCATATAATTTCCAGAAAAACAGTTTGTCCATAAACATGAAGTAGAAGTAAAAAGCTCTTCAGTTTTAATTCCAAATCTACATTGACTTGTTGAACAGCCTGGAAGGAAACCCATTTACCTTTCTGCCTCTTTTCTTCTCTTTGGCTATGTTACACAGTGATAATATGTTTGAGATATTCAATAAAAGATTGCTTCCACTAAGAGCTTTCAATCAAACCAGACTATGGCACAAGAGCATGCCAACACCTGGAGAACAGTGTTCCTTTAAGCAATTTATTTGTAATAGATTTGGTGATAACATTTGTTGAATATATTACCTCTTCCCAATCACACATTCTTCCCTACCATGCAACCGAGAATGGCAGTACTTATTTTGGGTAGTATATCCTAGAAAGAAAATGGAGAAAACTGGGATTAGCTGAAGTTACCTTAGAATAAATCTACCAGAATATCTGGAGGTGAGCTGGACTAAGTTTTCTCACTGCCAGAACTTGCTTCTTTGTGGACATATCTAATTTGTCCACTTTAGGGCTGATTTTTATCTCTGTGATTTGGACAGACAATTCTAAAGACAATATTCTGCCATGTAATAATCCAGGAGATTAATATTCATCCCATGCTACTCCCATAAGGAGTCTCACCAATAGCTTCATTTTAGACAACATGAAAATCTGCAGTGATCAAAAGCATATGCAGGCATGAGATAGAAAAGCTGTTTGCTCACCAGATGGTGCTGCTTCCCTCCTGATTGTTTCTAAATGAGGAAATCTGAGAAATCTGTTTCCTAAAAGCTGCACTATGCAGGCACCAGGTGTGTCAAAACATGGCCTCACTACCATCACTGGTGTCTGCTGAACTAATTTCAGCTACTCAGGGCCACATAAAAAAAATCACCCAAGCACACAAGAAAATCATGGAAGAAAGACTTGTCTAGTCACATCTGTGTGTGAGAAAACAACCTCAGAATCCTAGTGTCCTGGACCACCTACTCAGAGGAGCACCACAGACTCACATGTGCTTTCCTGGCTGGCCTGAAAGCTCTCCATGTACTTCATTGTATGTGCCTGGACATGCTCAGGGGCTTTTCCTGACTGATCAGATAGACATTTACTTCTCTTATGATTTACAGTTTTGATGTCTCTATGCCTGAGGCTCCTGAGAAGATTGCAACCACAAGCCATGGGCATTAGATTCTGCAGAGAATCCAACCACTGTATTCACTAAAAATAATACCTTTTGCAAACTAAACACAGAAGCCCAGTTTACACTATCCTTTAGAAATGAATGTGACTGTTCACAGAGCTGTTCCCAGGGCCATCTTATCTTCCATGAAACAGCTTAGCACTGGAGAGCTCAGGCAGGGAGTGCACCCTCCAAGAGTGGCATCACCCACTTCTAGGCCTCCTTTTTTACCTGGAAACAGGTGAACATGAGCTCTCACTCTTCTACCAGAGCACCATCAGTATTTGTTGTTGAACCTGAGTTACTGCACACACTGAGGCCACACACTGAGCACCACTGAGGCCAGAGGATAAAAAAGAAGATGAAAAAGAACCAGTGCAGTGATTAGGGAACTCCACCAGGACAGAGGAGATTTTCTTCTCTCTGCAAAGCAGCAGTAGTGCCAAGAACAGATCAGACCAAGTTCCCTGTTCCTACTTTCCACTGTGTACCTGACCACTGCTCAGTCTCTGGCTCCATGAACATGTTGGTGTCACTGTGATCTTAACTCCCCTGAACTCTCCTTCCTTCTCAATGATTCTGTAATCTGATAATTACAGCAATAGTAAGATGCCTCATCTAAAAGGGAAGCAGACCTTAGACAGCCTATTCCCTAAGCAAAGGTATTTCTTGTATACCTTGAATATAAAAATCAGCAGAATTACTTGAAAAGAATCACCAGTGCATTAAAATGAAGCTCTAAGCATCCATCACCAGGTTTTTAACGGAGCAGAGTCTATTTCCTGTAGTAGGAGGAACACCTGGGAAAAACCCACTTGGGATTTGCTGCCCCCAGAGACCAACAACCAGACACCCTACTTGGCTTTTAGAGTCTTACTCCTCCTGTCAGCCACCTGATAACGTGCAGGCAAGTCCATGCCTAAATTGTTATGCCTATGTTCTTTATATTCAGCTGACCCAGTAAAAGCCTCTTTATCACTGGAACAATTGCTAAGACAGATTTCAATATGAGATACAACCCTAGGAAAGACTTAAAATCAATTGCATGCAACAAGAGGATAGATTTTTGAAGTCTTTATAAGAAACAAAAAATCGCTACTTACAGCAGCTTCCAAAGATCCTGCTGTCTTCACTAGGACTACCCTGCAGCTCCCCCTCTTATTTATACTGTTAAATAGCATTATGAAAGCAAAGCGTCTGCTAGAAAACATTAACCAGGGCAGAGAAGTGTTATTACTTTAGGAATGGTGCAGAGTAAACAGTTAAGACAATTTTTTGGGGAAGGCACCTGATTTTTGCTGTATATGCATGGCAGAACCCTGCCATTGCTTACAACAGTTCTAAGAGTCCTCTTGCATTTCTGTAGATCCTCCTGCTGGGAATTCAGCAAATACTTCATATGCATCATTAACTTATGTAAACTTCATGAATTCATAGAGTAGAAGTACTGAAAGGAGTAAAATTAAACAGATTTATAATACTTGATAAGAGCCTAAGGAAAAGAGAGCTGGATGCATGTTGCAGCCAGATCTCATCTTAGCATTTGCTGCTTCCATACCTGACTTTTAATGGCTTTTATTTGGCATATTTTTTTAACGATCCAGTATTTCTTAATTATCTACATTGCCATTAATAAGAGCCAATTTCTGGGAACATCACTAGTAAACTTAAAATTGAAGCAGTAGTACTGATCTTTATAGTGGCTAGGTTGACATGATGGCAGAGGTGGGCACTCAAGAACCCACAGCATCCAGCACACCCCAGTTGGATTGGTGTCACCAGGTCATCCAGCAACAGGCTGAAAGACAAACTGTTGCCTTGTATTCTTGGAGTGTGGGCTGGCACAAGGTGCAGGCACTGCCAAATGAAGGCAGAGAAGTGTCAGGCTGGTACACCAGAGCATGCTTTCACACAGAAATGGACCCATGTGGTGGGGCCACTTGTGTTTCATATGATCTTCTCTTAAAGCCAAAAACCATGCAGGAGGCTCTAATCCTGCAGCACCTGTGGAGGGGCAACCACAGGCTGTGCCAGTGAATATAGCTGAAGGACAGGAAAAAGCTCTCAGGTCAGTGCCCAGGTGAACACCTTCCACCTAGTAAGAGCATTCCCTTGGGAGGCAGGGGATTGCAGAAGAAAAGGTGCTATACTTCATAGAATCATAGTATCATTTAGATTGGAGAAGACCTTTGAGATCATTGAGTCCAATCATAAGCCTCATAAGTCTGCCTCTAAACCATGTCCCTAAGTGCCATATCTACACATCTATTAACTACCTCCAGGGAGGGTGACTCAACCACTTCCCCAGGCAGCCTGTTCCAATGCCTGACAGCCCTTTCTGTGGAGAAGTTTTTTCTTAATAGCCAATTTAAACCTCCCCTGGTGCAACTTGAGGCCGTTTGCTCTTGTCCTATTGCTTGTGACATGGGAAAAGTGACTGACGCCCTCCATGCTACAACCTTCTTTCAGGTAGTTGTAGACAGCAATCATGTCTCCCCTGAATCTCCTTTTCTCCAGACTAAAAAAACCTCAGTTCCCTCAGCCACTCTTATAAGACTTGTGCTCCAGACACTTTACCAGATTCGTTGCTCTTCTTTGGACACCCTCAAGCACTAAAATATCTCTCTTGTAGTGAAAATGACTTGCAGTTTACTTTAAGGGAAGAATATTTTAGAAAGAAAAGCTTTAAAATTACAGGATAGCTGTTTTGGTGGGTTTTTCCTCTGGGACATTCCTCATGGTTTAGGAGCAAATGGAAGCATTTGTTTTCCCCTCTTTTCCAGCATGTATCCTTGGGCGTGTGAAATTACCAGTAGGTGCAGCATGGAGGTTTGAACGTACACAGGGCTGTCAGACCTGCTGCAAATCCTTTCTTTCCTGACTTCTCTCTTTCTCCTCTGTGGGTGCCTTTCACCCACACAAAGGTAAGTAGAGCAGTTCAGTGTGTTTTGATTCAGGCTGCTAGAACACGTGTTCGAATTGTTTGCCAGCTGGTAAAACAGGAGCTGGGCACGTGCAGCCTGTTTCTCTTCAATGTAATGAATGAAAACAGCCTCTGAAGTCACAGAGCCTTACCTAGAACTTGTGCAGAAAGATGAGTAACATGTGCACCAAGAGACAAACCAGAACATGATTAAAGAAAAAAAAAGTGCACCTATGAGTAAAGTTACTGAGAAAAGTGAAGAAAAAAAAACCCAAACCAATTGACTTAACATGGCTTTGTTTAAAAGCAGTTCAGTCTTGTAACTGAAAGTGCTCTTTTCCTGCTGATGTCTCTATAGGAGTGCAAGAGGAACAATGAATGAAATAAAATCTAATCCATATCAATCTCCAATACCATATGCAATGTGATACCCATTTTTTTCCCCTCATAAATACAAATCTTTCATCCAAACATGTAAATTATCCTGAAATTTGCAGAGACTCTTTCAATATTTGATAGCAGAATATGTTGCATATTAGCTTGCAGGCAGCAGGCTTATGTAGGCACTTCTGATATTTTGAAAGACAGCTTGTTAACAACAATGCTGTTAGGAATCCTCCCATTTGCTTCTCTTGGTCTGGAACATTAGGTGTCTTACTACTTTGAACTCAAATTTGCTTTGGGGGTTTTTAAATTATTATGATTATTACAAGATCTTAATAATACTATTTTGTTTTCAGTAAATTGGCAACATTAACAAAAGTCATCCAGCATGAATTCCCTTGGAAACAGACTGGCTATAGTCCAAAAAGAATTAATTATTTAAATTAGAAGAACTGTATGCTGTGTTCTCTGGCAGAGAAACACTTTCATCTTTTTAAAATATTTAACTAATTACCCTGAAAAACATTTTAAAACACGACGGGTTGTTGTTGTTCTGATGGTGCCCTCTGGACTACAGAGAGCACGAGTCCTTTCTACCATGGCACTGAGATTAAATGTCAGCATGGTGAAGGCTGTATCTTTCTCTCTGCTGCCAGGCTGTGTTTAATTTGTGGAGCTCTGTTTCCCACTGTGTCTCAAGGGAAAATGCACTCGTGGTTACACAAACAGATCAGCAGTGACCTGCTGGAACAAGCTACCCACAGCGCCAATACAGATCAGGTACAGCTCTGCCAAGTGTCTGCTCCAGTTCTTCCAAGTGGATGTACAGCAGATCTTCACATTTAAGTTGCTTCTTCCTTGATTTCATGCTGTACACTGGTCTTGCCCCCTGCCAGTCCCACACAGTAGGTCCGGGCTTACTCCAAGGAAGAGTGTCTTTCTCAGATATTAATTCCAGGTCCGCTAAGGGACTGAAGACGTAGCACTGTCCCCATAGCCACTGCAGTGGCTTTCACTCCAGCTTTCTTTCTTTTCCTTCTGCAATGAGACCCTACGGGTCTCAAGAAGACTCTTACTTTCCATCACTTCTGAAATGTGGCTTTGAGGCTGCTTTGTCGTCTTCTCAGGCTGTGTTTTCACAGTTGATTCAACCTGACCAAAGTGCAGGATGCCACTGCTGGAGGTGTCGCATGTTCCTGCATTCCTGCCATCTCTCTGGGATGGTCAGGGGGCTGGAGCCCAGGACAAGTTGGGAGAGAGGCTGAGAGACCTGGGCTTGTTCAGCCTGGAGAAGAGAAGGTGATGGGGTAGGCTACACCTGCTGTCCTCCGCTATGTAATGGGCTACATTAGGGAGAAAATGGAGCCCAAGGTGCACCGTGGTGATGTGCAAGGGAAGTGACACAAGCTGCAACAAGGTAAATGCAAATGAGGTATAAAGAATGTTCACAGGGAGGTGAAACACAAGGGCAGGTCACTGTGTAAGGCTGTGAAATTGCTGTCCTTGGAAGCATCAAAAACCTGGCTGGACATGGCCCTGGGCAGCCTGAGCTAAAGTCCAGTTTGGTGCTGCTGTGAGCAGGTGGTGGGATTGGATGACCTCCAGAGGTGCCTTCCAACCTAAATTGTTCTAATTTTCTCATAAAAATGATTATGAAACTGTGCTCGCAGGAGACCCTGTCTCCATTCACACTGCAGGTTTGCATCTCACTGTGCAGAGGAACCTCCTCCTGCTTCTGACCGCATGACTCCAGCGGCTTTTCCCTGGAACACTCAGTCTCCTAGGAAGGTGTCATTTCCCTTGTCCTCTGGCATGCCCCAGCAGGGAGAGCACAAGGTGAAAAGACAGCCTTCCTCCTGGCTGCTCAGGCACGGGCTCTGCCAGAGCACAGCACACAATACACACATGGGAACAAACAAATCTGGTGGCCCATCTGCCGTGCTGCTGGCACCGCACAGACATCGCAGGCGCCGCGCACCGCTCCAGGATGCCATGGGGCCCAGGCTTGCAGCAAGGGACTGCACTTTTCTCCTTGCGACTTTGAAAGTTTCCAGCACTCGTGATGTTGATAGCGATCCATGTAGCTGCCTTGATTTCTCTAGATCTGCCTGTAATTAAGACCTGCAAATGACGTTCTTTTTAAAAGCCTTTGTGGAGGGGAAAAAGAAAATGGTAAAACTTGGAACAGACAAATCTGAATGGGCTGTTTCAAAAGTAGAAGTTGCTGCCAGAGAAACACTTGATATTGCCATTTTCCTTGACATATCTCTATTAAGATGATAATTTTTCAGATGTGTCCTTAGTGAGGCATTTAAGCAATTGAGATTTAACTACATTTGCTTCTGTAGAGATGCAGGAAGTATGACTGTGAATGTCTCAACAGGTCTGATTCTTCGCTGTCTAGCCTCAGGACAAGAGAAAGCATCTCCAAAGATGAACTCATGCAGTTACAGTGGGGAGAGCTGTCTCTGATTATTGACAAAATACTTTTGTACAGAAGAACATAGTCTGGAAAATGTTCAAATGCATGCTAATTTGTTTTGTACATTTTTTTATTATCTCAGTAGACTTATGTTCTGCTTTCTTGTGCCATGAATAAACAATATATGTGAGTGGATCTGTGAACAAATGTCGACAACTTTCTGGCTTTTATCTGGGCAAATTTCATACCTCTCTGTGCCTGTTTGCAATTGTTATCTCTGGAGAACTGTTGGGAAGAGGAAGAATCAGTGAACTTGTTGCTTCTATGCTCTAAAATTATGTGGTCTGAACATACTCAACGTTAGATCTTTATTTTGAGAACATTTGCTTCTTTCACCAGAGAAACGCCCTAGGTTTCTGCAGGTTTAAAATGTCTGCACACCTCTTGCCATGTGAGACAGATGATCCATAAGAGATTTAAATCCTGCAAGCTGCCCAGCAGGGTGCCAACTTCTGCATGTGCCCTGTGGAAACACTTTCTTCTTTCAAATCCCTCCTTAAAAAGCACATCATCTCTGCCAAGGTGCCTTTAGATCTCTCTGAAATGGCTAGGAAGTTGTAGACTGGCCTTTTACAGAAATACCCAACAGACAAAAAACTAGCAGATTCTTTAGCCTGATTTTCAACCCCATAAGTCTACCACCACCTGAGTGTTAGGCTGACTGCTTCAGCATTTGCATTGCCTTCTCTTCCCACGGAATCTTTATATATATATATATATATATATATAAAAATATATTTTTATTCTATCCATCATCTGTAATGATGATCATGTACTTAGACACCTCATAAACAGGTAGTACGGGTACTGCAGGTGATAGGATCCTGAACTCCTGCATGGGCTGTCATATGTCAGGCACCTTGGTGGGACACATTAGCTGGAAACTCCTGCAGTTAGGAAATGTCAGGATGAATGTGGCTGTCCTGGGCTTTTTGACCACAGGTGGAACTGCTGGAGTCCTGCTGAGCTGACATTGATTTAATGTTAACATTTCTCCAGAGGCAAAACTGTTCCTGTACCCAGCTGCTGCATCCTGCAGCCCCTGGGCTGCACTCTGCCTCCTCCTTCTGTTACACCTGGTGTCTCTATACCAGTGATAACCAAAAATATTGACATGCCCTTCAGAGCACAGCCTCAGGAAAGCCCAATTTCTCCTTAATGCCAGATCACTAAAGTATCTGAAAATCTGTTCCAGTCTTGCACCAATTTTGTAGTGCATATTCCTGTACCTTATATAAGAATATGTTATGTAAGACAATAATGCCTTACTAAACCTAAGTATAACCTAGCTATTGCTTGGCTAAGCTGTACTTTACTGTTTCCTAATGACAAGGCTTGTTACTCTGCTGTTGGAGGGGATTAGGTTGATCTGATGTGGTTTATTTCTGACAAAACTACTTTCATTTTGTCATCTTTTTTTTTTTTCTTGCTACTTATCATCTTGTTATTTTCTAGATGCTCTACTAATATTTTCAGCATTTTTCCAAGAACTAGAGTTGGGCTGAGTCACCTATAATTCCCTAATTACTTTTGTATTTTTTTTTTTTTTAAAGAAAGATACTTTTTATCCTTTTCCAATGCTCTAACAATTTATTGCTCTTTTCTTTTTTTTAATATTTGCTTGTTTTCACTTAGAAGCACATGGTCTCCTCTGCTCCTTGGCGTGGTCTGGGAAGACACTGAGGAGCTCAGAGGGGCTACGAGGTGTCTGTAACTGGGGTGGGGGGCTGGGGAAACCTGTAAATGGAGGGAGATGTGTGTGAGGCTGACCCCCACATACACACTTTTTCTCCCCACTTCCCCAGACTACTGCTTGAGTAGGAATTACAAACAAGTGTAAAGACAAAAATGTATCTGTTTAAGTAGAACTTGTTATAATCAATGGTGGCTGTGTTAACCACTCCAGCTGAAGGGTTTTAATTAGTAACACATTACCCACCATGGAAATACACCTTAATAGCCACCTTCTGTTGTTAATGTGAACATACTTTACTGACCCACTGTAATCAATGAATCAAAGGTAAATAGTATGTGTTGAATTGCCAGGTTTAGAGTTTTCTGAAGGATTTCCTGTACTTTCCAGATCAAGACAGTGGCTGGTTGGCCTGTCAACAGAGAGAGGCAGAGGATGGTGATCTGTACCAAAGGGAGAACTGATCCTGCTCCTGACTGAATGTGATGCAATCGTCATCTCTCCAATGTGGAGCACAGCCTTAGGAACAGCTTGCAGTGAAATAATGAGAAGTAATTCTGACTTTTTGAATGTGAGACATGGGTTTATGAAGAAGTATTTGTAGATAAGAGCTGTTTGTGAGAGCATTGTTCCCTGAGCAAGCAAATCATGGACATTTTTCACTGAGCAAGCAGGACTGTTCTTACACTCTTGGCACAGGAAAACATCTCCCAGTACTGATATGTAAAAATAGTGGAAAAACCATTCACTGTCAGGAGGTCCAAGCAGACTGGCAGACCTGTCCTGTGCATTACTGTCCCAACAGCTGGATAATTTAGACATAGTGATTCGCTCTCGTCTTTAACCAGAAAATAAGCAAAATAAAATAAATCTCGTTCTGTCAGACAACTGTCTGACCTTGGTCTAATCCAAGCAACCTATGAGATGGTGCTGTGGATTGTATGGGCACAACAGAGCAGGAGTTGCCTTGTTGAGCTGAGTTTAGGGGTGGGAGATGGTGCTGATGCTCACACCACACAGGCACAGAGACGTCGCAGTCGTCCCTGGAGCTAGTTCTTAGCTAGGAATGATGATTAACTTATTTTTCATCAAAACAAGAAGGAATTGTCTGGATCTCGACTGATTAAATGTCTTGTAGGTAAGCAGACCCCTCCTAAAGTATGTGTGGACTGTACCCAGAGGTATGTCCAGGCATTAATCACCTGTTGGGAATAGCAGAGTTTCACTTCCCAGTAATTCCCAACAAGCATGGGCTGCTTTGATGAATACTTTGGTCCCATTAATTTTCCTGAGCTGGTCCATCAACTCATGCCAATTGGACAGTCTTGGGCTACAGAAATATTTACCGGTGCTCAGAAAAAGAAACCTACAATAAAGATTAAAACATTTAGGTTACTATATTGTTCAAAATATTATAGAATACTTTGCATGAATGTATCCAAAGTCTTTATTCACAGGCACTAAAATTGCTGTCTATATGGATGAGGAGACTGGTGGCAATATCTGGCACTTGTACGCATAATTAGGGTAACCGAGTGAGGACTTTGGCATAAGTTTAATTTCACTTCCTTGTATTTATTACATGCTTAAGTCAATATCAGCTTACACACGCTACATAATCACCCATCTGCTATAGAAATCCTGTGCAGTGAAAGTTATTAGTTCCCTACCCTCAACTTCAAGCTTAAAATATACTGTGGTATATGATTGATGACTGAATATTAGTATCTATTGCATTTCCCCATGGTGCATGACTTTTCCCACTACATAAGTGGTAAATAAAAAAGAGAAACTTCTCTGGGAGGGAGGTAAACTTGATGATCAATAGCATTCAACAAGAGTAAACACAGATTTTTGCAACTGTTTTGTCAGATAATTTAGTCTTATTTTATGGTTTTTTTTCTTCAGTAAGCATAACATTAATATAGAGCTATTTTTCAGCTGGGCAGCAAAACAGTTGGTGCTGAGGACCCACTGTCTCCACTAGACTTGTTTTAAGTGAGTTTTCCTTTGGACTGGGTGTCTCCCAACACTAAGCAGACATGCTGGGAGCTTCTGGAAGGTTTCACCCCCACCAGCTTCACCCAGAGGGGATCCAGGTCCCACCCTGAGGCTCTGGTGTCCATGGAGCTTGTTATTCCTGCCCTAAAGGCATCCCGCATTTCTGACTTTTTGTGATTGCTTAGTTGTCCAGTCAAGGGAAAAGTAAACTATGGTACCTAATTCAGTGCCTTATCCCCATCTAAAATATCCATGGAGAAAGGAGTAGCTGAAGGGTTACTTGTGAAATTGTTTGCCCCCATGGCTCGGAATTTCTTCTGGCAGGTTATCTTCTGCCCCCTCTCTTTGTTTGTGCTTTATCAGGAATTCCCAGGGAAGATAACCGCAGAGGAAGGCTCAGCAGCTGGTCACCCTCACCCAGGGTGTTCATAACACATTGTCCTCCCAGAGGCAGGCAATGCGGTTGTTTGGAAAATCTTCCTCAGGGAGTTCAGCAAAGCTTTCCCCCAGCTGGTTTCCAGCAATTGAAGATAGAAGCTTGTGTTTTCAGTGTTTAGATGTTTGTCCTAGTCTCCAAAGAGAACAAAATGTCAATTTTTCACACTTTCTCTCTAGAATGAAAACTGAAGGAAGAGTCAATAAATGTATATTTTGTTTCAGCAGTATGTACTGAAAAGAAAACACAAAAAAACCCCAAAAAAACAAAACCAAAAACATTTAATCTTTCCCAGAATAGGAAAGTGAGTTTTGCTTTGAACAGACCAAGCAAGTCTTCATTTCAGTGTGAGCTGTTCATAGCTCTCTGAGGGGCCATTACTCCCATCCATGTTTTGCCTACTCTGTGGTGCATTCTGATGCTCGGAGATAACCTGGTGTTGGGAAGGGCCAAGGGAAGCTGCTCTGCCCTGGCTGTGGGGTGTAAGGGCTCCAGATCTGGATGCAGTACTCCAGGTGGGGTCTCACCAGAGCAGAGGGGCAGAATCACCTCCCTTGACTTCTTTTGATGCAGCCCAGGATATTGTTGGCTTTATGGGCTGCAAGTGCACACTGTTAGCTCATGCACAGCTTTTCACTCACTAGTATGATCGAGTCCTTTTCCACACGGCTGCTCTCAATCCCTTCTCAATCCCTTCTCAATCCCCATCTTATATTGATATTGGGGGTTGACTCGACCCTGGTGCAGGACCTTGCACCTCATGAGGTTTACATGAGTCCACTTCTTGAGCTTGTCCAGGTCCCTCTGGATGGTATCCTGTCCCTCAGGAGTGTCAAGCACACCACTCAGCTTGGTGGCATTCACAAACTTGCTGAGGGTGCACTCTGTCCCACTGTCTAGGTCATTGATGAAGATATCAAACAGTGCAGGTCCCAATACCGACCCCTCAGGGACCCCTCTTGTCACTGATCTCCATCTGGACATTGTGCCATTGGCCACTATCCTCTGAATGTGACCATCCAACCAATTCCTCATCCACCCAACAGTCCACCCTACAAATCTATATGTCTCCAATTTAGAGAAAAGGATGTTGTGGGGGACCATGTCAAAGGCTTTATAGAAGTCCAGATGGATCACATCCATAGCTCTTCTGTGTCCACTAATGTGGTCACACTGTTACAGAAGTCCACTAGGTTGGTCAGGCAGGACTTGCCCTTGGTGAAGCCATGCTGGCTATCTCCAATCACCTCACTGTCCTCCATGTGCCTTATCATAGCTTCTAGGAGGATCTGTTCCATGATCTTCCCAAGCACAGAGGTGAGGCTGACAGGCTGGTAGTTCATGAGGTCCTCCTTTCTGCCCTTTTTAAAAATGAGTGTGACATTTCCCTTTTTCCAGTCACTCGGAACTTCACCTGACTGCTATGACTTTGCAAGTATCATGGAGAGTGGCTTGGGAACTACATCAACCAGTTCCCTCAGGACTTCAGAATGCATTTTATCAGGTCCCATAGATTTATGTATATTCAGGTTCCTCAAGTGGTTGCGAACCTGATCTTCTTTTACAGTGGGAGGGACTTTACTTCCCCAGTCCCTGCCTTGAGGTTCATCCACTCAAGAAATGTGGGAAGAAAGACTGTCAGTAAAGAATGAGGCAAAAAATTTTGAGTAGTTCATCTTTCCCGTCTTCTGTTGTTACTAGTTTGCCATTCATGTTAATAATGAGGGTACACTTTCTTTGAGTCTTCCCAGGATACCTATCCCTATTTCCACTGCCTGTGCATTTCCTTCTTGCCCTTTAGTTTGACCAGAAAGTCTTGGTAGTACATGCTGAACACTGTATACAAATACATGTGTAGTATATAATAATACCATTCTGCTTCTATCAGATGTATGCAACACAGCTCTAAAATCTCCATGGTGACAGGGCATTATGAATTCTCTTGGGACGTGCCCAGTGATAATCGCCTGCTGTGTCTTGTTGTGCAAGTGTCTAACAGTGACATACGTATGCTCTCTTCAGTATATTTCTCAACATTGTTTACAGAGTAAAATTATGTCTTTACAAGCTACTTACAACATTGCACTAAATTGGTGATCAGCCATTAGTATTCCAGATACTCTTCCTTGAGAAAAATTTTCCTGCTTCAAGTGTCTTTAGGCAAATGTGAAAACTTTAAGAGTGGAGACTACAGGTAGCATTAGAAATTTGACACTTTTTAGGCTTTTCCAAAGCTTTTAGGTGGATTACTGATACTTCTAGCATCACTAGAACTCAGAACCGTATAATCACTGAATTTATACTTGTATGTTTGCAGATTAAGATCTTTTAGAAGTACCCCTAACACTATTGTTGCTGCAAATGTTAAAACAAAATTGGCCAAGATATCTAATTTCTATATGCTTTCTTACAAACACATGCTGTAGAGCCAGGCTTCTCTGAGAAAAGAGTTACTGTATTCATGTCCTTAAGTGCTCATCAGTATTCACTATGCTGCAGATAAAAACTGCATGCTCCCTCTCCAAAAAGCCTCAGGCTGCTGCTCTGAAGTTCATATCACATCAAACTTCTTGGTTTAGAGACCTCTCAGCATTTTTCTGCCTCTCCATAAGAGGCTCCAAATGCTGGGTCAGGAGGGGCCATAAGCTCCCAGAAGAAGGTGCTTTTCTCCAAGGTGTCCCTGAGACAGTCCTTGCTCAGAACATGTGCTGCTGAGTGGGGAGCAGCATCACACAGTGTCCCCAGAAGCAACCTGGCACCCCACAGGCAGGGCACAAGCCTGGGAGAGCTGGGTGACATCAGTGAGTGAGACCTGGCAAGACTGCACCTACTATTCGTGCATTGTGCTTCCTACAATTGAGAATAATGTTGAGAATTATTCTCTTGTCTGCAGGATCAAAACCTTTGGCTTCACCAGTGATTTTCTCATGTGTTTTCTGCTTTCTATAGTTACTGATCACTGCTTAGTTTTGGTGAAGTGCTGAAGGTCATTAGAGAAAGCGTATGCTTCACAGGCATCTGTGAACATGATGTTTCCCATATTTAAGTTTAGAAGGACATTTTATGAATAAATTAGCATCTTAATGGGATGACATGAGCTTGTGCCTATCTCTTTTTCCTCAGCTCTCTGGCAAATTAAAGAAAAAGCCTTTTGGTGTTCAGCACAGTGTGGCAGATCTCTTATCCAAAACTAACACTGCAAAAGTAGGGGAAGTGCTGATGGGGACAAGAAAATGTTCCAGAAATTATTGTTGGTTGACTTACACAGAGTCTGTTGTCAGGCTGGTCTGTATCTTTGTGAGGGTTGGTGGTTGCAGGTGAGGATCCCATGAGGCCAAAGCACATTACAGATATATGGGAGCTTCTGTACTCACACTGCTGTGGGTCAGGGAGGACAGGAGGAGGAGCAGATTTGCTACCCACATGATGTTGCTTCCCTGTATTTGCTTTGGTCCTGTTGTGGGATAGAAGGAAACCATCTCTCTAGTAAAGGGTGTGGTTTTGGCTAGCTGCCTTCCTAGGAAAGATGCTTCTTACACTTCTGTTCATCTCGTCCTGCTGTCTGCGTATTTCTCTGTCGTGTTATCAGCTGTCTGAGTAAGCCATGACTTTTGGTTTTTCAGCATGACTCCAAGTTGTGACTCTAAGTTGTATGGAAACAAGCTGAAAAACAAAAACAAAAAAACAGCACTCGGAGAACTCAGTCTCACTTTCAACCACAGATATTCATATACTTGTGATAAACAATAGCCAGCATTTTATTTAAAAATAAAACCAAGGTGCCTTCCCAAAAGCAAATGTAAAGACTATAACACAGAATATCTGCACAGGGCATCTTAAGACGTATTTGTCAGTGCTACATTAACTTCTGTGTTTCCTAATACCTAAATAGGCAGTTGTGCAAATTCAGCATTGAGTTAGCTCTGGTTTTAGCCAACATTTATTGTATTTTGTTTGCTACAATTTACAAGATGGTGACCACAGGCATAGCAAACAGACCCAGCTGTTCTTGACCATCACCATGAGTACCCTGGGCATACACAGATACAACCAGCACAAGAATGCCTAGTATGCACCAATATTAGGAAGCAAAAGTTATCCTACCTCTTCTGGGGAAGAAGAATGGCCTGAAATATCTCTTATTCAATAAAAATGCATGCTTATGTCAATTTTAAAAGTTAACCTTGTTTTGCTTGTATTGAGAAGACTTGAGTGGTTTTATTCAGACTCCCAGCTTTAGACTTTCTACCTTTTTTTCTTGGTGACATCTCAGAAACTCACGCAGCTGTTGCGGGATGGTGGCCAGGGAGGTGACCGGAGATGGCAAGCTAAAAGGAACAACTGGGCATTGCTACTGGTGGTTCCTTTGGGCCCTTGAAGGTTTCAGTTTGTGGAAGATCTGGTGTTCAGTAACTGTTTCTAAATCTGGTCATTTGTTGCATTTATTCTTGCTCTAGTCAATTATTTCCAATGCACAGGGAAAAGGTCAGAGCAGCTGAGATCTTTGAGTCTGTCCTGTTCTTCATATTCATTCTGCTGTTGAACAGTGTTATAAACCCAGACTATATCATAAACACTAACCAGACCCAAGATAAATAATCATTCCTGAGGAACAGCAAATAATGTAGATGTTGCCTGTGTTTATTTTTTCACAAATGCCAAGGGACTTTCCACTTAGAGGGATGTCAGTTGCATGGTGGAGAAAGAAAAGCCTCTGAGAGGGTGAAATCCTCAAAACTCGTCTTCAGCCAAACATGCTGTGATGAGCTGCACAGAGCAACTTCTGAAGCTTTTGCTGAATCTACTGAACAGTTTCTCTCCAGACATTTTTTTAGTTGAAATTTAAAGCATTTATTTTTGACAGTTTCTGGATTGGAAAATTATTTTTAAAAGCTTCTTTCACATTTTGTTTGACTCTAATAATACCTCCCCCAGCTCAGTAATATGCAGCTTTTCACCTGGGGTCATACAAAACATGCTGACCACTTGGAGAACCTTTTGGCTTATTTACTGAGAAAATGAGAAGTGGTTTTCTTATGATGTTTCTTATGATGTTTTTCATTCAAAAGGCAAATTTGAAGGTGGTTGTTAGCACTATACTGGCATGGCATTTGATTCACTTGAGGCAGATCTGGGGATGAGAAGGGTGTGGAGGACTGTAAACAGGCACCAGCCTGCCTCCAAGGGGAAAGGCTCCCACCTCACGTACACTCACCTCAGTGGCAGCTGAGTGCTGCTTCTGGTGACTGAAATTCCTGAATACCATGAAAGCACAAGGAATGATGCATGGAAAATTCTGGTAATCCATTGCTATGAGACACTATTAATAGCATTGTCCTTAAGAAACCTGTTTGAGTTTTGCTTATTTTCTTCAGATGTGTTTGAGGAGAACAAAGTTGATGGGTGTGAGCGAGCAGCTGGTCCTGGGTCTGAGACAGAAATGAATGACCTCAGTCATTCAGAGGAGGCCCTGTGTCTTTTAGACTCAGGTAGTATAAGCAGAAGGGGGTGATATACTAAGGTGAAAGGTGCAGTTATTTTCTCAATAAATTGAATTCACATTTGCAAAAACAGTACAGGAGGAAGGCTGTGGTTCTGGTCAGGATCAAGAAGGGTAATTTCCAGTAAAATAGAAGAGGAACAAACCCAACAAGAAACAACAGATAGCCCATGAGATGATGAACTGCAACATGGAATCTGCAGGTGCCTAAAGCACATCATTTGTAGCCTCTTTTGTCTTTAGACCCAAAGCATAACACTATTAAAGATCGCAGCTCCTCCCTGATAAGGACCTGCACATAGTGTTCCTGCAGTTGGTGAGTTGTGAGCAACAGTGAGAGGGAAGGACTAGCGGGACTGTATGTCACTCAGCGTTGCCTTGTCCTTGTAGTAAAACCATGTTGAACCCTTGGTGCCTCCTTACCTGGCAACTCAATAGCCAAAGAAAATGAAAAGTGGCCAGGCATATATCATGATCAGTACAGACAACAGCAAGGATATCCATTGGTGATGCTATTTAGCCATCCTATACTGTTTTCTATTTTTGCTATGATAAAGCAAACCACGAGGAGCAGGGACCCAGTTACAGACAGTAACATCATCTAGAACTTCTCAGTGGATGAACATCTGCAGTGGCTGCTGTGCATCCCTATTCCTGCTGCTGCTGCACCTGTCAGTCCACACAACAGAAGGAAGGAAGATCAGGAGAAGTGATGGGCAGTGGCTGGTGTATCTTTTCCACCCAAAGGAAATGGGCAAATCCAATTTTAGTAGCACAGACAGTGCAGAGAAAGGCTGAGCACTGGTTTTGTGTGTGTGTGTGTGTGTGTGTGTGCGCATTTTTGTTTGTTTGTTTGGGTTTTGTTTGGGGTTTTTTACCTCTTAAATCAAAGGTGGTGGGCCACAAGGGTTTCAGAATCAAAATCTGCTTTTAGTGAGCTGTTGTTCAGAATGGCAGCTCCTTGTCACTGGACAGGGATGTCCTTCATTACCTCTGAAGTGACTGTTACCTGAAATGATTAGTAACAAGCGTTTGGAATAAGGAAGTGAACTGTCCCTTCAGATCTCTCTATCACTTCTTAGGTCTCTAGTCCTTTGGATTTCCCCAGAAAGACTTCTGGAAACCTAAACTACGATCTTTTCATTCCTGGTTCTGCCTAGGAGAATAAATTGTTTCCCTGAGGTGTTTCATGATTCTTAGACTCACTTCCAGCCATGTCAGGGTGGCCACATTACGCTGGTGTGAGGTCACAGGGCTGCCTCTCTTACAAAACCCTCTTCCTCCTGTAGGGCCATCTGCTCGCCCTGACTCTGTTCTCTGCCAGAAGCTCAAGATGTAAGGAATAATTGCTAAGTATGACATCCTAGTACCATTTAGAAATATTGAGGATACCACAAAACTGACATTTTCACCTTGAACTCCAGCAGGAATTTCCATATTTTTGTTCCAGAACATTGTGATGCCATTAAAGGTTCTCTCTGCTCTTTCGTGTTTTCTCTCTGTTCTTTAATATTTGCAGATCAGCTACCCAGATCTTCCATGCATATTTTGGCCAGTCAGCACATTACTGCACAGGTACTGGTAACAGGAGTTTCTTTAGGCAAAGGTGATCATCTCAGAGTGAAGGACTCTGGATCCAAATACAGACAATTACTACTGCAGTAGAAGTGTTACATGGAGTCACCCAAAGTGGAAAGCTACTTGTAGATGATCAGTTTATAAAAGCAGCTACCAGTAGTGTCCCCATGCATAATCACAGAATCTCCTGCGACTTTTGTCTTAGTGGTGTCCTATATGTATCATGAGTATATATACAGTCAAGTATGCTGTATGCTCTCAGTTCTTCTCAGCTAGTGATCCCAAATTCAGATGATATATGAAGAGATTGAGAGAGTGGAAAGCAAAGGCATACATGGAAAATTCTTCCAGAAAAATACAGTTATTGCTAAGCAGCATTTCTTTTTAACCCCCAAAAGGCTTTATAGTCGATAATTCTAGGCTAAACATGAGAAAGAAGGGAGCTGAGAGATGTGGTCAGAAGGAAGATGGGCTGACATGGGGCTGCAGCATGGGGCCTGGTCAGAAGCACAACCCAAAAAAGGATTGTGCTCACCTTGTTCTGCGACCATTCACTTCTCTGGATACTGTAAGTAACATCGGATATGCAAATCTGCCTGTGTATTTTTTAAATGGTTGAGTTCTGCTGTTGCCCCATGCTGTCATCCTCAGCATACTTTCATCACCATGTCTTTCTTGTCTTCTTATTGGTCTATTTACCTTATCTCTTTTCTTCCCTCCAGTCCCTCTCCATGTGTCAGTCAGCTGCACAGAAAAGGCCACAAGCTTCATTCTCCACATTTGCACCAATTCTTTTGTGCCACTCAGATCATTCCTTTCTGACCCCCCAATAGCCAGAGGCTTTGGGGTCCATTTGCATGAAGTTGCAAATTTGCTTTTGAGTTTCCTGATTGTCTCTGCAGGTTTTCTGCCATGAGATCCCCTGAATCTATTCTTTGCTAAGACACCTCTGCTCTGATAGTCTCAATGTGCTGAAGTACAGGGAGCCATCATCTCTGTACCAAATGTATATTAATAGATACCCTAGTCATCTACTAATGAGGAAAACTAGTCCTTTCCAAAAATCCTGCAGCATTCTTCAATTTGTGCTCAGTGATCCATATTTGTCCCATTGCCGTTTCTTTAAAAGTTTCACTCAAAAATCATTTCCACAACAGTCAAAACCTCATTCACCTTTAACTGGCTAAAGAAGAGCTTCTTTGTACAGGGTACACTGTCATTGCCATAGTGAGCTACATCAGTTGTGCATGAATGAATTAATCTATCGAATGAGTTAATCTATGACACAGATAGCTAATAGGAGTTTAATGTCCCTAGCTACTAAAATCTAACAGTATACACAGCACTTTCAGAAGAAGCCTATCATATTCATCCAACCTCTGCTGATTTTTGCACTGGTTTTGTATTGTTTGGACAGGCTTAAACAGTGAGGATGCTGTTATACATTAAAAATAGCAAATAAAGTTATTACAGTAGCTGCAGAGAAGCATAGCTCTTCCGGACACGGGTAACTACCTGATGTATGCCAGCACAAGAGAGCAAAAACAGCACTTACTGAGCACTCCTGGGTCCTGATGGCTCCACTGTTTTTTGCTGTCTCCTAAGGTTCATGTCAGAAATGAAGGGTGATGCGATTTTCACCCAGCTTCTCTTAGACAGAGGCTGGTAGGCTGTAGCAAATACTCTCCTTCCCCTGCTTTTCTGATTCAAAGTCTTCAGGAGAAAGCCAACAGCAGCATGACTCCAAATTCAGATGTACTAAGTAAAGCTGTTTTCTTCATAAACCCTGGGAATCTTGACAAGTTATAGTGCTATTTACATGTGACAGATGCAACATTTCTTCCTGAGACATCATTTCTAAATTGCATCTTCTGATTGAAAAATCAACCTCTTCCTTTGCAGCTAAGTG
Source organism: Nesoenas mayeri (assembly GCF_963082525.1). NCBI lineage: Eukaryota > Metazoa > Chordata > Aves > Columbiformes > Columbidae > Nesoenas > Nesoenas mayeri. The sequence goes on along the minus strand of NC_137548.1, from coordinate 16,471,475 downwards.
TCACTGTTATTCTTTTTCTGGTTGCTAGAAATGGATATTTCAGTAAAAGACTGTAAAATGATTTACATAATAAATGGTTACATTTCAAAATCTAGAGAAATTTTAAGATTAACTAAAATAATAATTACAGTTGAAGCAGAAGCCAACTATATTTTATGAGCTTCTTTGAATAAACTTAATGACAGACACTTAGCTGATCATAAATAGCAAACCATGCCCATTTTAGTTTATTTCCTGACCATTTGAACGATTTTTCCTAGTTTATGGTTTTAGGGTTAATTAAGCCTTCAGACCTAAGTTAGCAACATGGTGCCATGATGAGATGTCCATTGGTTAAGGCTATTTGGAAGCCTTTAAATGGTAAATTGATGAAGATGATTAGTACCCTGGGTATTGCTGGAATTAATCTGATTGCGCCATCTTTAAAACATCCCTAGGAATTTTGATCCCTGTATCACATAGGTGATCAACATGGTGAAGAGTTCAAGGAAACAGCCCAGAGTTCACAGAAAGTAGAACTATGTGCAAGGTTTGGTAAAAACTCTTGGAGTCCAGTTGAGGAAGACCAGCCCAGAGGAGCAGGCATGTTAACTGTTAGCTGGGATGGTACTTACTGGTTAAGAACACAGATCATTGTAAAAAGCTTTATATCAGATACTCAGAGGAACGTAGAGTTGTTAATTACAGTGAGTTCAGTATGTGACTGGGAAATCTGGGTGTCCTTGTGCATGTATGACTGTGAATTCAGCTATGTCAAAAATGTGACCTAAATTGTGCTTGAGTTAGTGTATACCCTCTCGCAGGGTTTGTGCTTTCCAAGTCTGACCCACAAGTTAATACACTGGCTGGTTTGAAGACAACTGTGGCCCTGTGTTAACCCAGTTGCCACTTGGAGTCAGCAGATAGGCTGTTGTGAAAATGAATGTATAAACAGAACATGAGGGGCACACATTTCTTTTCTCTGGGCTTCACAAATACTCATTTGTACATTTGTATATTTGCCACACTCAGAGCCCTGGCTTTGAACCTTTAAAGATTTTACTGGCTTTTCTTATTCTTTTTCTGGCAGTTATTACGGCATTGGTAATATCTTTTGTTTCCAATTCTTTGCAAACTCTTTGCACCTTTTCTATAATCTTCCATGCAGTATAAAGAGGTCAACTCCCATTTCTGGTTTGCCCTTTATGATCATTTCCATTTGTGCTGCCAGATAGGTACTTTATTTTTCACTCCCTATCCACTGATCCACAAACCTATTTTAAAATAATCTTGCTATTCACTCCTTAAAAGTCTTCCTTGAACACAGAACCCCCAAACACTACTATTTCACAAACAGACTACTCCTTACAGTGTTGAAGGAGCTAATTAGGAGGTTTTCTAGTTTTCTATACTGTAGTAAGGGTATATTGGCTATGATCCAGTATGAAGAGAAAAAAATGGTCTTATTTCAGTTGGGCTATGGTGACTCCTCTGGGGATATATGAAAAGAATTATACTGTCGGAGAATGAAAAACTTGGATCCCGGTAAGTCTCTTTGAGTGCAGAGGGACGGATCGGTGAGGACAAAGAATCGGGCTCAATATGAGTTTAACATCAATGCCCTTTAATGAACATTTAACAACACTGAATATCAATGTACCCCAATACACGTTTTAACAACCCTTATATACTCTTTACTTAGTGGCCACACGACAAACACAGGCAACGATTGGTTACTCTCTGAAGTCACGCGTCCCCCCATCTATGGTGATTAGCTGCAGGACACTGTCCACGAGCTGTTCACGGGCAGTGATGACAGTGCCCCTCCTGCAGCCTGGGTCGAGGACAGACCAGCTTCTGTTTACTTCCGTTTTGTCTTTGGTGTCTCCAGACAACCCTCGGTGCAGGTCCTAGTGCACCTCAATCACTTCAAGCTCTGGCTTGTTCACAACACACAGCCCATGTCCAAAAACTCTCCACATTATACCCCTTGCCCCTTCCCACCAACTGTGCAAGATGTTGAATTATCACCTATGAGGGAATTGCAGACTTCAAAATTGCAGCCCATGGCAGGAAATATCCTGGTAATTGAAACGCTCCATCCCATATATGCCACCCAGTTCAGAGTAAACCTAGGGGAGGAGCACTTCTCCCTCACGGAGTAGACCCTTAGAAGCAAAAGGCCTCAGACAGTAGACTGGTAGAGGCAAAAGGCCTTTTTCCAAGGAGAAGGAGAAATGCATTGCCCCCTCAGCACTGGATGGAAGGCAAGAGACTAGACAACACTTATGTTGTCAAGGCATGGGTTTCTGGCTTGTTCTGGCCTCAAGTCTAAGTAAACACAGAAACTGATAAAGATTTGTGCTCCAATGATTTTTTTTTCTTCTGTGTTTATATAGCATTTCATTCCAACTGGCCTTCTATGCCTTTTTCATTTTATTTTCTGTAAAATAAACAACAAGAGATTTACTCACTGTGTCTATGGGATTTCACCACCCAGGCAGGCAGCCACTCAGTGCTCATGGGGCTCACTATAATTTTTACTCAATTTCGTCCCCATTTGGGCTTTAACTGGTATTTTGCCATCAGGAAAAACCAAACATTATGTGGGGCATTTTATAATGAAATTCTTTGTTCATGAAGCTTTCAAGAAACAGTGGAAAAGAGGAAAATGAAGCTAAAAGAAGTAAAAGAGAAATCATTAGGAAATATCCAATTAAACTCTGTTTAGATAGTTTGTGGGTTTTTTTGTTTCTTTTGTCTGTTTTTTTTTGGTGGGGTTTTTTTTTGTGTGTGTATTTGGTTTTGTTTGGTTGGGGTTTGTTTGTTTGTTTGTTTTTCTTTAACCACAGAAATCTTATTTCTGCAATGGCATATATACTCTGTAACTAGACGGCCAGATTCACCAAGCAGTATCCATAATTACTGGTGCTCTGAAAGTTTTGTTAGCTAGTAATATTCCTGGTGAAAGGAAACATGAAATGAATGAAAACTGATTTTCTTTAAATCTGCGATTTTAGGAAAGCTAGTTTTCTAAACTGTTTTTCCAAGTTGTTTCTGTTGTTATGCTGAGGCCCTTGCATATGTTTCAGATCAGTTCCAGATCAGATCGTTTCATTTTTAGTAATGCATAGAAATGAATAAATTGTCTATTTCCTTGGTGCAACCAAAATTCTTCCCCTGAACCCTTACAATGTGGTTCAATGGCTGAGCCAGAGACCTGGCTTATATTTAGCTTGTATCTAATTTACTTTCCTTCTGTAATAGGACAGAGAATGCAAGACATAGAGACCTCGACGGGAAAGTGACAGACTTTAATTTTTTTTTTAGTTTAGAAATCGTTGATGCCATCCAACTAATTTGAAAGTTAAGAGAGGACTTTCACACAACTCACCCGCCACCTACAACCCTTATGGACTACGAAACATCCTTACACCAAGCAGCCTGCAAGATGCAAAATCAAATTGTTCAAAACTGATCCTGCCAGGGAGAACGAATCCAGATGCTGCTTTCTCCCTTTTTCATCCATGTGCACATGTGGGCCTAAGCAGGGCTGTAGACTGGGGAGCAGGGACTTTTAGGGAACCAGCAGCTCAGGCTTGGTCTAATGCCATCTGCTATTTTAGGGAAGGACCTGTTTTTTACATGTAATCTGCTTCATCAGGGTCAGCTCAACCACTTTTTCACAGTTGCAACACTGCAACTATTGATTTTTTTTAGGTCTTAAGGTGAATGTCCAGGGTTGTAGACTGCCCAGCACAGAACAGAATAGATAGTGCTTGGGTTTGGGCACTTTCTTCTGGAATGAGAGTTGTGCAAAGAACAGTGCAAAGGCACTGTAATTGCAGTGAATGTCACAAACACAGAGGTTTGGAAAGAATGGCTGTATTCCTAAATTAGACAGAAGTTGTGGATTTCTGTTTTATTTTTCAGTGCCATATTTAAATGCTAAAATCTATCACACCTGCAGTATACAGTCAATATATATATTTAGCTCCCATGGACTTCCACACAGCAGGCTGCCATGCAAAATTTTGAGGTACATGTCACGTACTTGTCTAAAGACTCACAGTTTTACAAATGAGGGCTAAGTTTCATGGAAAGCATTAACAGAGATAGTAATAGTTACTGTTTTAAAGGACTAAAATCCTGATGGTGCCCCTTTGCTACAAGCTGCTCCAGCATTGCCTGTACTGCACATCTTTAAAGAAAAATAGCTGGCAAGAAAATTCAGTTGACTGTGTGTATAATAGCTGTTAGCTACGTCAGCAGTGCTCTCAAGGGCTCATGAGAAATTCTTTGCTTGAATTCTCAACCACCAAGGAGTTTCCAGGTGTTGCTAGAAATAACTCATGCCAAGTGAGATCCCAGTGCCTGTTCTCCAAGCAAGGAAGGTGGGTTCATTTGCCTTCTCCACAGTCTTATGGAATCCCTTAAACCCACATGGACCTGAGATACCCAGATGCATTCCCTTCCTTGCAAGGCAGTTGTAAAGGTGATACCTTAGTAAACTGGGATGTACTGTAACCCTACAGAAAAGCAAGACTTGAGAAGACATAGAAAAATAAAGACTCCAATGCAACAAGCTCTTGTAGTACATTTTTAATACACAATTTTATCTTAGCCAAGGGCAAAAAATGAGGGTTTTTTCTGACCCTTTCTAATTGGTATTTTGGTATTTATGGTTATTATTTCAATATGTGCATTTCAGAGAAATCAAGAGAGTTCACAGTAACTTTGAAGTGCAGGATGTTACTTTTCAAGTATGCCAGTTTTCCACCTACGACATTCCTATTGCTGCTCATAAACCTTAATTTTGCTGAATGCTGGGTCAGACTGATTGGAAATACAAAATGTGACCACTGCTCAGATAGGAGAGTAGTCATCATGGATCACAATGCATATGCTTGTTTTTCAGCCAATTACCTGCAGGTACTGTGCTGATGGAGGATGAGGCAAGGCTAGTTATCCCCTGATAACACAGGGGCACAGCACATTAGCATTCCATTCCATTCCATGTGCTTGCTCCAAGTTTTCTGTCCCTTGGGTTGGTATGTGTTAAGTGTGAGGTGCATCAGGATGAAGTGTGGCCAAGGATTCCTTGTCCTCTTCAGAGAGATTTTACACTCCCACTCCTCTTCTTTCCACGTTGCTTCCAAAAATGTGAAGGCTCTGCAGTATGCTGGTGTTGTCTTGGCCTGAGGTGATATGTTTTCCTCTTGGTAGAATTTCAGTTTCATCCAGAGCTGATTCAGGGTATCTACAGCTGGGCCACTATGTTACTTTTGGGTTTATGGCAGGCTTTCTGAACATCTGTATAGTTTTCACTTTTTCTGTTAAACTGTCATGTTCTTGCTAGACTCCCACTAGTTCCACCATGAAGCTAAAATTCCTGAACAAATCAGCTCAACACTTATGCTTTCTTCCAACTCTTTAAGCTGCTTTCCAAAAACCATATAAATCTTCAACAAAGTCTTTGAACTTAACAGCCTATTTGAGAAATCACTGGTCTGCCTTTCAAAACTTTTTTGAGTGGTTGTTCTTATTTGCAGTTGTAGGAAAGTTACAAAAGCATTGCTGGAAACTATCCTCTCAGCTGAAATATTTTTTCCACCCTCAAATAACTGCTTTTAACCCATAAACATCAAGTGATCTTGCACTATTTTCCATTAGAAAATCTTGCAGTTCTCATAGGAAGAAAATCAAGAAATTTTAAGGAGGTTTCTGTTTCAGATATTTAATATTTACAACTAAATGAAAAGACTGAGGTTGTTTCTTGTTTTCACTTTCTAGAAGTAGAAAGAGGGGGAGGGAAGAAATGAAGTATCATGAACAGTTTCCTATTTACTCTCATTCTTGCCTTCCCTCTAACGTGTCCCAAATAGTGCAGAGTTAGCTGCTCACCTAAACCTCAACACTCCCAAAGCAGGGGAGCACTGACTGTGCAGCTTTATTAGTAGCTGTGGATAAAGAGACTTGTAGTTTGGCAGCCCTGTGCAGAGATAAAATCCTTGGCTTGTCTCCAGCAGTGGAGGTTTGCCCCCTCAAGCACTGCTGAAACAATTGCTGTCGTTTTCCTTAGAGAGAAAAATGAGTTAGACAGGTATAGCTGACTAAGGTTTTCCGTAGGGCATTTTCAAGCATTGATGGTTTTCTTTTTTTAAAATCTGGAAACAAGGGAATGATTATAGAGAAAGATTTTACATTAAGCAGATCTTTAGACCTGTGTGAATAGGTTGAGCAGAGGTTGTGTTCTTTTTTTTCCCATAGGTCTGTGAAAGGGTCTGTGCTTGCCCAAGTGTAAGGCCCCATTATCTCTCACTGCAAATACACACACTCTGGTTTTCTCCCATCCATACAACCTGTCAGAGCTTTCCCAAGCCAAGCCGCCATGGCAGAAGCATTTAACTTTTCTGCCCCAGCCAATCCTAAAGTGGCAGGGAGCCCAAGGACCTCTCAGGTAAGGTTTTGATTCCTGTGCCTCCCCAGGAAGAAAGCAGACCTGTGACTGGAAACATTGGGAGGAGGTGCTGTCACTGAGCTTGAGATGTGCTTGCAAAGTGCATGGGGGTTCAGCAGTTCTTGATGCTGAGATGACGCTGTGAAGGGATCCTAATGGCAGCTCCTGAGAGTTTGTTAGTGCCATCAAAGTGTTCTACCCATCCAGTAAATGTCCTTTCCCTGAGTGAACTTAATGTTATCTTACTTAGGACTGCATTTGTGTGTATTGAGTGTTTGTGCTCAGATGCTGGCATCAGGGAACTGCTGGACAACCTCTGTGAAGAGAGCCCAAGGCTGCCCTGTGCTGGACCCAGGGTTCCAGCTGGTTCCAACAGATGCACCACAGGACACAGCTGAGCCCCTCAACCAAGATGGTGGCACCTCTGGGAAAGCATATTTAAGAAATGATAAAAACTGAGCAGCAGCTGTGAGAGGGAGGAGTAAAAAAAATGTGAGAGAAGCATCCCCACAGACACGCAGGTCAATGAAGAAGGTGGGGAGGAGGTGCTCCAGAGAGATTCCCCTGCAGCCCTTGGTGATGCAAGTTGTCAACCTGAAGCTCATGGAGGACTGTGGTGGAGCAGCTACTCACAGTGCACAGAGGACCCCACACCAGAGCAAGGGGAAGTGCCTCAAAGGAAGTTGCAGTTTGTGGAAAGCCCATGCTGGAGCAGGCTCCTGACAAGACCTCCTGTGGCCCCTTGAAGAGGAGTTCACATTGAAGCAGTCTGATTCTGATAGACTGTACCCTGTAGGAAAGACCCATGCTGGAGCAGTTAAAGTGGGAGGCAGACCACACTGGGGCAGGGTAAGAATAGGAGGAGGAAGGAGTGGCAGAGATTAAGTGTTATAAAATGACCACAACCCCCATTCCCTATTCCCCTGCATCACTCAGGGGGAGGAGGTTGAGGAGTTAGGAATAAAATTGAGCCAGGGAAGAAGGGAGGGCTGGGAGGAAGGTGTTTTTAATTATGTCTTTATTACTATCCTACTCTATTTTTAATTGTAAATGTAAATAAATGAAATTAATCTGTTCACATCGTGCTGGTGGTAACACCACCTTCTGTCTATTCAGTGCTCAGGAAGATGTCTGAGTCACCTTGCTGCACCTCAAACATCATCTAATGGAGAGGAATCTCTTGGAAGCACTCATCAGCCTAACTTGCAGAAGCAGGTGGAGGGCAACATCATTAGCAGGAAGTTATTTACTCAGAAGCATCAGAAGTTTCTTTTTCCACTCTTAGTCACTGAGCCCTGGAAGGGCTTTGAAGAGGAAAGAGACTTCTCCAGGGATTCACAGTGGAATGAGAGGGAGGAAAAGGATGGTTTCTCAGCAGAAGGGCTATAGATTGGTGGTTTCTGAACTGAGGACTTGACATGCAGGAAATGGGAGACATAGGGACTTTCTCAGACAGGAGTAGGAAGGTTTATCTGCATGCAAGGGACTGTGTGGCACCAGTGATGAGTAGGTGAGGTAGGGAAATGTTTGTTGAAGATCCCATGGCTGCCTCTTTGGCCTGGGACATTTTGAAACATGGCCCACTCACGCTTGTCCCCAGCTGTCTGCTTGTAAGTGAAGAACACTTCATGTTACATTTATTTATTTGTTAATTAGGGACCAATTCTAGTCACTTTTTGCAAAGAAGTCCCTGAGATGTGCACAAACAATCTTCTTTGCACCGGGAGTGCAAGTGCTCTGGCCTAGTCTTCTATGGCAGCTGGGTTCACAATTTTCCCCACGAAGAGGATGCTGTTGGTGGTTTTGTCAAAAATCATAATCAGGAAAGGCCTGTTGAATGAGATGTGAGGAGGAAGAGGAAGCTCTGCAAATGTAGATGTTGGTACCATTTCTATCACAGTCACTACAGCAGCCTCTGTGCCGTTCTCACTAACAGCTACCATGGCCTTGTGAATTGCCTGTAAGGGAAGCAAAGGTTAAAATCTATGTACAGAAGAGTGAGAAGCATCTGGGGAAAAAATTGTTTGCTTTAACACTGTGAGAAGGTAGTTTTTAAAAGGAAGCACAGAATGAGTGTAGAACTGGTGTGAAAAAGATACTAATGTCTAGTCTTTCCAAGGCAAGCAAAGTTTGCTCTGAGTTCAGGGAGTTTTCTTCAACACTCTGGCAGAGTGGAACTTGGCTGCTTGCAGAGAGAGGCCAGCATAGAGAACAGTTTTTATTCTGTTCCTTCTCAGAGTAAGATTTTGTCCTTAATATTTAACACAGGAGAAGAATATTTTCATTTTGCATCAATTTCTATGTATGCAAAAAAATCATTTCTGTAAAGACATAATAGTGACAAGATTCATATGGTGTCTTTCTGTAACACAGCCCACTGATATGACTTTACAGGGCTTTCTATGGTAGATATAGCAAATTAGTATTTATAAATTCATGTAATCTTATTTCATTGTCTTTGGTCAGTCCTCCATGTTTTTTTCTTTGTTCGTAACACATCTGAAAATTCCTCTCATGAGGTCCTGTTACCCTTTCTTTATTTACTCACTCTATATCTGTAATCCAAGTGTTTACACATGTAATAAGATATTATTTTAGTGTGGGAATCGCACTATGATTCAATGACATAGGTTGTAAGGACCTCTAGAGGTCATCAAATGCAACCAACCACTCCACAGTGGGTCAACTCTGACACTAGATAAGCTTGCTCAGGGTCTCATTCAGTCAGGATCTGAGTATTTCCAAGGATGGAAATTTTTTATCACCCTCATGCTGATTTTTTTTTTCGTAGTATCTGATGAGAATTTCCCATTTTCTATCTTGTGTGCATTATCTCTTGTCCTGTCACTGTGCATCTGCAAGAAAAGTCTTGATCCATCTTCTCTGCACCCTCCTAATAGATATCTCTGGCCGGTACTAAGAACTCCCCTTCACCTTCCCTTCTCCCGGCTGAACATCTCCACGTGTCCCAGCCTCTCCTGATACATCCCATGCTCCAGCCACATGGCCATCCTGCTCACCCTCTACTAGAGCTGCTCTGTTCCAATATGTCCACAACTCCCTTGTCCCGGGGAGCCCCGAACTGGATGCAGTATTCTAGAGGTGGTCTCACAAGTACAGAATAGAGGAGAAGCATCACTTCCCTCATGACACAAGGCACATATTCCCTGAGACACTAAGAAATCACTTTACTTGTCTGTGTCCAGTTTTCTCATTTGTGAAACTGGGCTGTCCTACAAGTTTGTTGTTCATATAAATTCAGATGTGTTCAGATAATGCAGTTATGAAAAGTGTATGCATGAGATAAGAAAATATGTCACAACTATGACTCTTGTCATGTATTAACTATTTTATACTGGCTTTTTGTGAAATTATTCCTGTTATCTTTTCCAGATCTGTTTTCTTCTTAAGAGATTTTCAAGTCAATTTGCAAGATCACTGTGAAGTAAATTTAATATTAATTTAATATTAAACAAAGAACTAATAACTAAAATAATTAATTTAATAACTAAAATAACTAATAACTAAAATAATTAATTTAGTATTAAACCGTAGGAATGAGACATTTAATCCCTAACCTTCTCCTTCCTTTATTGCCATCAATGAGCCATGACCACACTCCAGAAGTGGGATCAGTCTATTTGCAGAGATAAGAACTGCATGTAAGCAAGGCAGACACATCTCTTGATTACCACCTCTGTTTGCATACTTACTTTAGAAACCTTCAAAAGACTTCTTCCTGCCACTGCAGAGAGATCAGCCTGGTCACTGAACACTTCTGTCACACCCATTTTCTCAAAAAGGCTCTTAACATCATAGGAGCCAGAGATGGTGAATTTTGGAAGGTCCAGGTAGATGATTCTTTTAGAAAATAAATGAAAAATGAGACTTTATTATTACAAGATCCCTCAATGTGATAGCTGTTGCAGGTATACACCCATCCCAAGTTCCTGTAAAGTTAAGGCTTGGCTTCCGAGGCAGTGAAAAATCTCATGTTAGAAAAACAAAAATTGGGGTACCTGTCCCACCAAACACAGTCTGATCAGTGGTACAGGGACACAGTGCTGGTTTGTGAAAGTGACTGACTGGAAAGTATCATCCAGGCTGGAGAAAAAGAAAGTGTATTTTCTTTTGGACTGGATTCTTCCTACTTGAGGTGGGCTCCTGAGGTTAACATGCCCTTGTGCGGGATCCTCATGGCTGGTAGCATTCCCACTGCTGTGACTGGAGGAGCTCAGGCTAGAGTTCCTCTCAGGTAGGAAATTGTCCAGTACCTTGTCTGAGTTAACCAGCTATGCAATGCTTGTTCCTCACAGCTGTGCTTAGCAACTCTGTGGCATCTTAAGCTTTACCTTGCCTGCATGAGTAGTTACAGCCTGTTTGATATTTAAACAAAGCAACAATTAAAATAATACCTTTTTTTAAGTGATTGCATCCAATTAGATACTGTTTCTTTTAGCAGAGCATCCTCCACCTGCTTCATTGCCCCTTCATCAGGCAGAACAAACAATGCAGTAGCTTTTCCTTTTTACGGGATTTCTACTACCCAGCAAGACAACTTCTCATCCCTATGGATATTAAAGTATTTATATTCATGCATCATTTTGACCTTAACAGAATTCTTGGCATCCAACAAGAAGACATCATCTCTGGTCGCCAAATTGTTGAAAGGTTTTTCCCAGTAGCCTTTTGACAAAAGAAGGAATGTAGAATTGAATAAACTGAAAAACAGACTAATAAAGGCATGCTACATTAGTTGATGCTTAAAATACTGTATTAGAACTGTAAAGGCAACAACAAGCCTATCTCAATTTAACAATGCTTGTTCCCTAGCCATGAAAAGAAGCTTTACAACATTTCAGTGGTTCTAATAAAAGTCACACAAGAAAAATATAGACTGAGGGTTGCTGTGGAAGAGAACTGAGCCTTTGCCTGCTAAGACAGTGGTAAAACTTCCATGGACTCCCATTGTACAAGCTCCAGGCTTATTGCTTTCACACAAGTGTAATCCGTGTTTGACCTTGACCTGTACAACCAAACACCTGTGCCTTTTAACAAATTATCATAAGTTGTCAAGCTTCTATTTTCTGAATATTTTCAGCTCTGAACCTGGCTTAAAAGTGTTATGAGATCGATCTGTTCTTCTATGGGTTCTTTTGTTTTTACTCATATAGAAAATGATTCTTCATATCTGGCTTTCAAATATTTCCTTATGTAATTTCAAGGTAGAAAGACATATTTTACATTAGATGATAGCATGGGTTCACAATGTGAAAAAAGTTATGTTTCTTAGATCTGGATAAAACTTCCAGAGCTTATGTATATAACTGCTACTTAAGTTTGTCACTCACCTTTAAAGAAAATGCAGTTAACCAAAACCACCATGGTGTCCAGATCAAGACTCTTGAGTAAATCAACAATTTTCCCATGGGTTTTTATTTCTATGTACTTATTGATTTCCTTTGTAGCATCTGCAGAATTCTGGAAGTTACTAGAAATAACTTCAGAGTAATAAAAATTTGTGACATCATCCAAAAATTTTTGGAGCAGTTTCAGTCGGTTGTCTACGAAGAGGGCATTGCCTATGTTCACCTGGACTTCTTGGTGAGGGTCATTCAGCAGCTGGAGGAGATGCTGAAATCCCTCATGGATTTCCCGCTCCTCCACCTCTGTCAGGTTGAAGCCGAGGCCTTCGTGCAGCTGAATGAGTGTGTTTGATCTGGCCCCCAGGGAGAGCATTGCAAAGGCAGTGGAGATGCTCAAAGGAGAGAAAAAAATGTTCTTGTTGCCTGCCTCCTCTCTGACCTGCTTGTAAAACCTAAACGCAAAGTCAGCATTGCTGGGAGCTATCCTGACATGAGCCAAGTTTTCACCTTCAGCCTGGGAATGTTCTTCTGGGGAATGGGGTATATTTTGTTCCTGCTGTTCGTCATTGAGGTTGGACCTACTATACTGACCCTGGACTTGAAGTCCAAGAAGAAACAAACACAAATACAACACAGGCTTCATTTTTGTTCTGAAGATATTCATATTCCTTCTGAAGATTATCTGTTAAGATAGAAGAGAGCAACTTTTAGATCTAGAGAATTTTATCTTTCCTGCTTAAAAATAGTTTTTCTATTATATATACTGATTTTCAGATATCAGTCTTTAGGATTACTGCTCTATTTATAAATACTCTTCTACTTGGCCTCCTGGTTAATCTGTTTCTAGTCAGTTCTCAGTTTCTGACCAATGAGTAAGGGAAGGAAGCTATTAATGTGACATCACTAGGAAAGAATTCAGGTTGTGTAGGCTTTCCTGAGGTATTACACCTGAAATAGTTCTTGCTTCTGACCAGCATGGCCTAATTGCACTCCTAAGTGCCTTTGAGTGCGTGGCTGAGTCCACCTATGGGACACATGTATTTAGTGAGTACTTTGGCAGAGGGACTGGCTTTTACTAATGTGTTTCTCTAGTACATGTGGTCTTGTCAGACTTGGGTATTCAAGCAGTGCAGTGATACATTGTTAGTTATAGCTGTGAATATAATTTATCTAAATGTTCACCCTTAAACTGTTTATACCTTTCTGCCTCTTGTGTAGCAGCTCAGAACTCAAGAACTATGTTATTTCAAAACACAACCTTAAATATTTCAGCAAACTGAGGATAAACCAAGAAAGTTTATTGACACTTTATACTGGAAATAAACTATCCATAAGGTTGAAAAACCCAGGACTCAAGAGCTTAGGAAAAGCTATAGTTGAATCTGCTTTGCTGTGTATGTGCAATGTGATGGCCTTTCCTCTTCCTTTAACTGACATAAGCAAATTCTGCATAATCCCACAGTCTCTCTTCTGGCCTTTTCAGGGGAAGAACCATGAAATATACTGGATAAGAATATTCTCTATAGGGTACCTCGCCTAAATTACCTCAAATGACAAAAACTCATAAACATGAAGTAGGCAGTGGCCTGCAGGAAAAATGAGACAATCTGAATGTTGTTCATAGCAGCTATATACTTATTCTGGAGCACCAGAGTCTGCCCCAGGGTCTGTCTCAGGCTGTGTATGTAATGCCAGGTTTAGGTCTTACATCGAACTTTTAATGGGAAGTTATTAATTCTGGGTTGCTTCTTTTCTGGCTGCCCACTGTAGGTATGCACTAACTGGCATTATTTGTAGGGCTGATTAAATTATTATATAAAGGATAGTTGGGGGCACTGGTTAGCTCTTTGAGAGGCCTATGATATTAGAAACTACTAAAGTGGAAAACAACTGGAAGAATGAAATGGGTAATCTTTACCGTGGAAAAAGGTTAGCTGGGGAGAGGAGAATTTCTTAACCCATTGCTACATATCCATAGGATAGGAATGATTTATATAGACATTATATGTAACTTACACTGTGATCCTTCTCAGATGGAGCTGAAAGAAACAGGTACAAATTAGCTATTTAGAAGGTTATTTAAGGATAAGATGCATGGCACTCTTCCTAATTACCAATGACTAATTATTTCCATTAAATGTACATTATTTCACCTCAGGTAAGTATACAATTTATCTACCCATAGGAATCTACCCACCATGGATATTTCTATATAACTACCATCTCTTACAAAATAGAGTCAGAGTTGGTCAGAAAAATATTTCTGAAGAGAGGGTTTTTTTCATGATGTATGCAACTACCCAGAAAGTTTATTGCAGTATTATGTAAAATGACTAAGGTTCAGCAGGCACAAGCATGCTGTTGTTTAACTCTAGCAAAGACAAACTATTTTTCCTCAAGCCTAGGCCTGCCTACATAGATAGCATGAATCTTTCAGCCCAGCCTCAATGCTTGGCGAACCATCTGAAGGATGCTACTCTTTTCAGGGAGGAACTTCTAGAAACAGCAGAGTTTCTGCAGCGATTCCTCTATTTTCTCCCGGGACATGCAGCAGCACTCAGTGTGTCAGGGGGAGAGTGGAATGTTGTGTTGTCCCTGCTCACCACTTACAGGCACCAGATCCTCTGACCCTGGCGCAAGTCTCTTCTTAGGAAAGGTTATGGCCATTTTTGTTGCCAAATTTAGAATAATAGAATCATTTTGGTTTTAAGAGACCCTCAAGATCATTGAGCCTAACCATAACCTAACTCCAGCACTAAGCCATGTCCCTGAGAGCCTCATCTATATGTCTTTTAAATATCTCCAAGGATGTTGACTCAACCACTTCCCTGGGCAGCCTGTTCCAGGACTTCACAAACTTTTTTGTGAAGAAATTTTTCCTAATATAAACCTTCCCTGGTGCAACCTGAGGCCATTTCTTCTTGTTCTATCACTTGCTACTTGGGAGAAAAGACCAACACCCTCCATGCTGCAACCTCCTTTCAGGTAGTTGCAGACAGTGATAAGGTCTCCCCTCAGTCTCCTTTTCTCCAGGCCAAAGAGCCCCACTTCACTCAGCCACTCCTCATAAGGCTTGTGCTCCAGACCCTTCACCAGTTTTGTTGCCCTCCTCTGCACTCTCTCCAGCACCTCAATGTCTTTTCTGTAGTGAGGGACCCAAAACTGAACACAGGATTCAAGGTAGTGCCTCACCAGTGCCGAGTACAGTGGCACAATCACTTCTCTAGTTCTTCTGGCCACACTATTCCTGATACAAGCCAGGATGCTGTTGGCCTTTTTAGCCACCAGGGCACACTGCTGGCCCATGTTCAGCTGGCTGTCAGTCAACACCCTCAGATCCCTTTCCACCAGGCAGCTTTCCAGCCACTCTGCCTCGAGCCTGTAGCGCTGTCTGGGGTTGTTGTGATCCAAGTGCAGGACCCAGCACTTGGCCTTGTTAAACCTCACACAATTGGCCTCAGCCCGACAATACAGCTTGTCCAGATCCCTCTGTGTGGCTTTCTTACCCTGCAGCAGGTCAAGACTCCCACCTAAGTTGGTGTTGTCTGCAAACTTACTGGGGTTGCACTCAATCCCCTCATCCAGATCATTGATAAAGACATTAAACAGAACTGGCCCCAATACTGAGCCCTGGGGAACACCACTCATGACTGGCCGCCAACTGGATTTGCCTCTGTTAATCACAATTCTTTGGGCCCAGCCATCCAGCCAGTTCTTTACCCAGCAAAGAGTATGCCTGTCCAAGCCATGAGCAGCCAGCTTCTCCAGGAGAATGCTGTGGGAAACAGTGTCAAAGGCTTTACTGAGGACTAAGTACACAACATCCACAGCCTTTCCCTCATCCACTAAGTGGGTCATCTTTTCATATATGGAGATCTGGTTGGTCAAGCAGGACCTGCCTTTCATAAAGCTATGCTCACTGGGCCTGATGACGTGATTGTCTTGTGTGTGCCATATGATGGCACTCAGGATGATCTGTTCCATGACCTTCCCCAGCACCAAGGTCAGACTGACAAGCCTGTAGTTCCCCAGATCCTCCTTCTGGTCCTTCTTGTAGATGGGCATCACATTTTCCCACTTCCAGTCAACTGGGACCTCCCCAGTTAGTCAGGATAATGATAGGTAATGGAAAGTGGCTTAGTGATCCCCTTTGTCAGCTCCTTCAGCACCCTTAGGTGCATCCCATCTGGCCCCATAGACTTGTCTAAGTGGTGTAGGTGGTCACTAACCATTTCCCCTTGGATTATTTGGGCTCAATTCTGCTCCCTGTCCCTGTCTTTGGGTTCAGGGGTGTGTGTACCTGGAGCACAACTGGTATCACTATTAAAGCCTGAGACAAAGAAGTAATTTAATAACTCAGCCTTTCCCCTCACTCTCTGTCACTATGTTTCCCTCTGCATCCACAAGAAGGTGGAGATTCTCCTTAGGCCTCCTTTTGTTCTGGTGTATTTATAGAAGCATTTTTTGTTCCCTTCTGTATCAGCGGCTAGAATCAGCTCTATTTGGGCTTGGGTCTTCTAATTTTCTTCCTGCATAACTTCACAGCGTCCTTGTGATCCTTTTGAGTAGCCTGCCCTGTCTTTCAAAGGTTATAAATGCTCTTTTCTCCCAAGTTCCAGCCAAATCTCTCTATTCAGCCAGGCTGGTCTTCTTTCCTACCAGCTCATCTTTTGGCACACAGAGACAGCCTGCTCCTCGGCCTCTAAGGTTTCCTTCTTGAATAGCAACCAGCCTTCCTGGACTCCTTTGCCCTTCTGGACTGCCTCCCAAGGGACTCTGCCAACCAGTCTCCTAAACAAATCAAAGTTCGCTCTTTGGAAATCCAAAGTAGCAGTTCTGCTGACTGCTCTCCTTACTTCTCCAAGAATAGAAAACACGATCATTTAATGATCTCCACTCCCAAGGTGATCTCCAACTGACACGTTACGCAGGAGTCCTCTATTCACATCATCCAGGGGGTGTGCCTTCTCTAATTGGCTCACTGACCAGTTGTGTCAGAAAGTTGTCTTCCATACACTCCAGGAGCCTTCTAGACTGTTTCCTCTCTGCTGTGTTGTGTTTCCAGCAGACAACTGGTAAGTTTAAGTACCCCATGAGAACAAGGGCTAGAATCATGAGACTTCTTCCAGCTGCCTGCAAAATACTTCATCTGCCTCTTCATCCTGGTTGGGTCTGTAACTGGCTCCCACCAGGATTTCAAATTGTTGGCCTTCCCCTTGATTCTTACCCATAAACACTCAACACTGTCATCACTCTCATCAAGCTCCAGACAAATAAAACCACTCCCTAACATACAGGGCTACCCCACCTTCTCTCCTTCCTTGCCTGTCACTTCTGAAGGGCTTATAGCCATCCAATGCAGAACTCCAGTTGTGGGAGTCATCCCACCTTGTTCCCATGAAAAAAAGAACTACCTTGTAGTTTTTCTGCTGCACAATGGCTTCCAGCTCCTCTTGTTTGTTGCCAATGCTTTGTGCATTTGTATAGATGCACTTCAGATGGGCTATTGATCCCACCACCTTTTTCTGGTGAGAAACCCTAATTCCTTTGAGGCCATTCCCAGGTGCTTCTGGAGTTTCTAAAAAATCTATAACCCTTGTATCTCTCTTGTATGTCTCTAGCCTCTGCCTTCCCTGAGACAGCAGACTGAAAGGCTTCGCTAGCACCCCATGCCTCAAATGCTGGCATGTCACCCTTGAGTTTACTCTGCTGCACCTGTTTTTCTTCCCTTTCCCCTTCAAATCTAGTTTAAAGCTTTTTCAATGAGCCCTGCTAACTGCTGCCCAAGGATCCTTTTCCCCTGTTGAGACAGGTGCATCCCACTTGTTGCTGGCAGGCCAGGTCTTTAGTTTCTGGGACAAACACTACACCCTTCCCCATCTTTGCCTGTCAGACAGAAGACAGTGCCCTTATTTCCAGATCTTAGAGAAGCCTGAGAGTGTTTAAAGTTACTTTATCAGCTAAATGTTCTAGTTCAGAGTATCAGCCACCCCTAGCAATAAGTAAAATTTCACAACTTATCTTAGGGCAAAATAATTTGCTATTGAGGAATCCACAGACCATTATTTTTCCTGACAAACTTACTTTTGAAACCTTCACATGAGGCTTTCCTGTGATTCCAGACAGATCAGCCCGATTGGAAAACATAGCAGTAACATCCAGATTCATGAGCATTTTCTCTTAAGTCAAAGGTGCCTGAAGTGGATAGTTTTGGAATATACACTTCTATCCTCCTGTTAATCCAGGCCATGGTCAAAAAACCCCAAAATTCTACTGGTGACAGCAGTCCCACAGCCAGGTATTGATCTGCTGGGTCTTCCTATATCTTTCATCATCATATCCTGCAACTGGGGGGACAGAGGAAAACAATTCTTGTGCTCCTGATGACTTAACCAGTCATTCCAAGGCCCTGAAGTCCCTCTTGATTGCCTTTGGATTTTCCTTTTCAGTCACATCACTGCCTACTTGAAAAATTAGTAGAGGATAATAATCAGAGGGCCTAACCAGAGCAGGAAGTTTTCTTTTCACATCTTTAACCCTGGCCCCAGAGAGGCAGCAGACTTCCCTAAGAAATGGGTCTGGCCTCCATATAGACCCTTCTGTTTCCTTTAGAAAGGAGTCTCCTATGACCATGACCTGCCTTTTTTTCTTTACAGCAGATGTTTTGATAGAGGGTGTAGGCTGACTTATCCTCTGCAGCACCTCCAACTTAGTTGAACCATTTTTCTCAATATTCTTGCTTGATTCTACCTTCAGAGCCTCATACCTATTTTGCAAGGGAATCTGCGAAGGTGGGGTAGTCACAGCAGAAACCCTCCTCCTTCTGCACCAGGCAGGAACATGATGCAATTGCCCCCTGTCCCTTGAGTCACTAGATTCCACATCCAGAGCCTCATACGTGTTGTACAGAGGCTCCTGGGAAGGCAGAGTGGGCAAGGGGGAGTTTTACCTGCCACCCTGGGTGTGGACTTGTTTTCATTCACTCCCTTCCCTTGACCGTCTTCAGTCAGGCTGGGGGAAGATACAGGACTCCCCTGATCTTGGTTTTGTACTGGTGGCCTTTCCTGTCTCAGGGAGGCCAGACCTTGATCCCACCAATCTCTTTCCTCTCCGACTGTCTGATGCTTCTCAACCTTTGTACCTTCTCTCTCAGCTTTACCACCAGGCTGAGCAGGTCATCCAGCTGCTCACACCTCACGCAGCTGTTATCTCTACTGTTATCCCATACCAGTGAAAGGCTCTGGCACTCCCTGCAGCCTGAGGTCTGTATGGCTGCATGTTTCCATGGCAGCTCTCTCTGGGTTGCTGCCTCTTTCCTGGAAAGTGCAGAGGACCTACCTTTGCACTGGGTGGATATCATAGTCAGGCTCCTTCTGCAAAGTTGACAACCACCAACAGAGCTAATCTCTTGAGCTGGCTGAGCTTCCCCACCCTTCCTCCTCACCTTGTGTCATTGAGGCACCCCGAGGTTAGTTTAAGGGACAACAGGGTCCAAAACAACTTTTATTAAACCAGTGAGAAACAGGGTTTTAGCACTCCAAAAGTGACTTAAATACAGGTTCGGATATCAGTTGAGGAAAATTATTAAGGCACAGCAACTAATACAGCAGGTGGTCCACAGAGTACATGCACATGGCCTCACCCAAAACAATGCCGGAGCCGTCTCTGAGTCTGGGAGGAGTACACACTTGCCTGAACACAATACAGGATTATTTTAAAAGAGATACACGTACTCGTAGTGAGTACGGAAAGTTAGTACACTCGTGATTGTGCGAGGGTAGATTTATAATACACTCGCAATCCTGCGAGGGTTAATTCACTTACACGTGCAAATGTGCACGGAATATTACACATGCTTGTGTGGAAGCACGAGAGGAAAATACGCTTGCGATTGTGCGAGGAAATAATTTATACACGTGCTCGTATTGTGCACGGAAAGTTACACGTGCTTATGTGCACAGAAAGTATAAATATACTAGCAATCCTGCGAGAAGTTTTACTCACGCACGTGGCAGCATGGCAAGCGGAATCTCCATCCCGGGGAGGGGGGCTCTCGGCGGCAGCATCTTGCTCGTACTCCGAGAGACCCGAGACAATGGGCAGAGTCTCAACGAGAATCCTGTTTTTTATAGATTGATCAGAATGTAGGCATTCCAGAAGCTTCTCTGCACCCCCACCTGTGGGGTGCCCCTGAAGCCTCCAAACATCCCCCACACTGGCTGCGGGCACCCAGCGGCTCACTGGTGCCTCGGCACTCCCTTCTCCTAATGGCCCTGGCCAGGGTGCTCTGGGGCCAAACAGAAGCAGCTGTTAGCCTCAAGTAGCAGAGAGAGAGGGAGATGTGCCTACTCCTTCCATATTGAAGGAGGGAGTGGGAAACAGGTGGGTTTGCATCCTGCCACACCTTGCCTTGCACAAACTGCCATGCTAACTGCCAGGTCTGATTGCTTGCCCTGTTCACTGTGCTCCTGGTCACCTGCGCTCCTTAGAACCATATCAAAATCGCCCATGGTTGCTCCTGGCAATGAGCCCTCCATGTCAGCCCCTCTCATAAGATCTGCCAGTTCCGGATGCATTTCTCTGCATGCCCACAGGGTTTTCTTGGCTCCGGGTTCCCGCCCTGACCTCCTCAATCCGTGCTCAGTTGCGGGACCTTACCATAACCATCTCTGCTCGTCGCTGGTCACTGACTGAGTGTTGCTTTCAGTTTTGCTGTGTGTAAACTTCAGAGCAATCAGCCCCTCAGCAATTCCAGATAGATCAGCATGGTTAATGAATGTCTCAGCCACACCTAGTCCTTTGAAAACTCTCCCTTAGGTCATAGGTACCAGAAACAGAGACTCTTGAAAGACAAGAGTCTCTCCTGTTGAATGCAATGGGAAGTGAGGGTGAATTACCACACATGGGTATCACCAGAATGCCTGCCCCATGGCAGCGCCTGTGAGAACCCAGGGAAGGGAAAGCAGTTTGTTACTTCTCTGCACATCCTGTTGGTGCAAATGGCTGTGTCCCCAGAGCAGACGTCGCTGTGAAATGTGAGGCTAAACTGGAATGTTTGTGCAGAGTTTTGCAGGAAGCAGATCCGTACAGGGGAATTTCACAGCAGAGGATATGGAGCTTCTGGATGCTTCTAGATAAGCCGTGGCTGGGACAGACCCACTCCTGCTCCAGGAGCCAGGAGAGTCATACAAAGGACTGATAGACATGCTTTGCCCATTGGCTTGGTAATGGTCTATATGGAAGGAATTAAGGAATAATTTAATTATCTCTTTCCATACTGTCTACCAGTGACTCTGCTACGTTATGTAATATGTCTTGGTTCCTCCTTACAGGAGAAGTTTCATCCCATATAATTAACTTACTTCTGTTGATCTTTGGTCTTGAGGTTATTATATACCAGCTTTGCAAGTTATATTTCTGGCAGTGGAAACAAAATATCAGCAAGATTATAAGCAATAAGCAAGAGAAATGTGCGCTTTACATGATAAATCCTCATGCAGCCTTCTCTTTTTACTTTATAAAGATGTATCACTCAAGTCTGTCTGCAAAAGTTCATACAAATAAATTTCTTGACATAAATAACTCAATTAAAACCACGAGATTGGCTTCATTGCAAAATTGTGTAACTAGAATAAAAATCAAGCCCTCTCTGTATTTTTATATATTTCTCTAAAAGCTATCCTAACTATGCTCTCCACGTCTTACAAATATTCATCTTTTTCTCCTTGGATAAGGAAAGTTCTTTTGGCTCCATTTAAAAAAAAACATTACTGACAGAAAGAAGAAAGCTGAAGGCTAAGCAAAAAGTCTGTGACAGAACTGGGAATAGAAATTAGACCCTTTCTGCTTTGTTTTCAGCATCTTTCACCAAAGCAATAGGAATCTCTGAACTAAAATTCCATATGGACTTACAGTTTGCTAGATGAAATCTGTATAAATAGATTCAAAAAAGTCTTATTATTATCCTCTATGTTATATCTCAGAAGAAGATAAAGTTATTTTGCTACCAGGGAGTGATTCCATTTCTCATAATAGACGTTTCACTTCAGAGGATCACTTTCATCAGTCTGCAGAAAACAATATTTTACATTTTCTGCATTGCCTGTACCTAATCTCACATTGAAAGAAAATGTGTTTCCAAGAGCATACAAGCATTTAAGGCCGGGTGTGAATTCCATTGGAGTTGTTCGGCCAGCATTTTAATGTTCAAGATGGGTAATCTCTCACTGAGAATTCATCTTGAGTTTTACTGCTGTATTTTCCATAAAGTTCCCAGATGAAGATGTTGGAATTGTAGACCTGCTTGACACTGACAAGGCTTTTCAAAACTGGTTGTTAAACCTTTTGGTTTTTTTTTTTAATTACTAGAATAAAAAAGGGAAAAAATAAGTAAAAGCTGATAGACTGCAAGACCAAAATTTTGCTCTCATATTGAATTGTAGCTTGAATTAATTTTTTTCCAAAAGGTACATCAAACTCAAGTAGTTAAGACTATAGACCAAAAACCTTAAGTAAGTTTAATCATACAAGAACTTAGAGATGGCATGTATAACTACCAGAACTGAAATAAATGAAAATAAAGGAAAGTGGCAGGTCCTCCTTGGTGTCAGTGAGGTTAAAGGCCAGACCTCCTGGCACCTGAGCCTGGCTGGTAGCTCTTCAGCCCTGGGCCAGCAGGAAAAAGGCAGCAGAGATGTTGACCAGGGGGAAGAAAATGCTCTTGACAGCTTCTTGGGTAGTCTCTAGCCTGTAAATTTGGAAGGAAAAGCCCATGTTGCTGGGGACTACTCATTGGCAGCACCCAAAAGGATCTCCCGCATGGGGATGCTGCTCCTGCTTATTCTGCTTGTGGTTGCTGGACTGTTGACAGCCAGAGACAATGGCCTCAAGTGCAGAAAAGGAGCATTGCATGCAGTCGTGTAAAGGAAAAGTAAAACCAATTCAGCATTTCTTCATCTAATTGTAAATAGATTTAATATCTGGGTACCATGCCAGAAACAACTCCTAAATTCATCCATCTGGACCTTTGAGAACTTCTATAGTTATTACTTTATCAGGTTATAGCAACATTTGTCTTTCTGATGTATCAGTAAAACCATTTAAAAAAATTTTTAGCAATCAAAAAATACAAGTTTCCCTTTGGCCTAGCACTGTCTGTGAGAATGAATTGATCACAGAGGATCTGGTTACCTCTGCTTCAGCATTAGTTTGGCAGTGGTATTACTGCAGTCATGGTCGGTGTTATTTAACATCGCTGTGAGATTTGAGGAGTGGGGAGCTGTGCACTTCATCACCTCCACCTCTGGCTGCCTCTGCACAGTCATTGGAAGGAAAGCTGCATGACAGTGGCCTTGGGTGTTGAACCTTTCTCAAGGAAGGGGTCCAGCTGCCAAAAGAGACACTCCAATAGCCTTTTTCTGGCAGCTAATTCCAGTTTGCAGTCAAGACAGCACCTAGCAAACAGCTTGCACAGCTGTCAAAAAACTGTCAGGTCTTGGAACCAGTGACAGATTTTCTAGGTCATAACAGAAGTTTTGGTTTCAATGTTTTTAAGGTGTGGAGGGACATAGACAATGGACAGTGGCTATGCTGCCACAGGATGTTGTATCATGTTTTAAACTGCATTTAAGTCCATTTGTATTACAATGTTAATATAATTAAACTTGCATGTTTTACACTTCATTATAGTTTCTATGTGTTCAGCTGTGAAGTGTTTCAGGTATCTGCATCATCAAAACATTGCTCTGTCACCTGAGGACCAGCATTAGTCCTTAATTAGGAGCAGCCTTTTGAAAATAAGCATGCACAGTTACTGTGACAGCAAATGCACAGACCTGGTCAGCAGAAACCACCAGAACACATCCATGAGAACTACGTGGGACTCTCACAGTTTGTAATTTGCACTAGTTATGAAGCGTGTTTCCTGAACTGCCTAATCTTATTCCACAGAAGGACAAAGCATGTCCAGTTCCCTCATTTTTGGGAAGTAGCTGGCAAAGGTCTATCAGCATGACGTGTCATTTGTCATTCAAAAAAAGCAGATCGCCACCAGAGGGGAAGCTAATAGGGCTGAGTGACAGAGGGACAGTTTCCCACCCCTAGTTGGTCACTCTGGCTCCATTTGTACTGCTACATCGAGCACTGCCGTGGCACAAGCCAGGCCATCAGCCTGTAGCCACTCATAGTCTTACATTTTTAGTACAATTTCAAACACACGTATCACTCATGCCATCTACAATTCTTCCAAACAAGTGCTAAACAATTTTTTGGAGTTAGCACAGACCAGGGAATATTTCCAATAAACAGCATGGATATCTTGCAAGGTCAGAGTTAAGCAACATGGACATGAGCTGTGATGAGCCAGCTGACCTCATGACTAGAGAACAGAGGAGTTTATTTACTAGCTTAGATGTTAACTTTGGGAATATAATTAAACTCAATTTTGCTCTTTTGTTTTTTTTTTTCCTCTTCCAGTTATTCATACCCTATCCCTTCTGAACTTCTATTTGTTGATGAAACACAAGATTACATCCACAAAGCAATGGCAGCATCACCTTTGGGTGTCTCGTCAACTAAAATATTCCTCAGCTCTGACTTAGCCGTTGCTTCCACAAAGGATATTTGTGGAGAGTTTGCTACCTTAAAGGGGGACTCAAAGAAACCAACACAATGTAGGCGGATTCCATCAGCTGCAAATGTCATAAGTGAAAGTATGGCAAAAGACTTGAGCTTCAAAGGAAGAGCCTAGGCCTTGTCTGAAAGTGACTGACTCCCCCAAAGTGTGACTTGAAGCTATGCCTTCCTTTTCCTAGGAGCCTTACTAATGTCACAAGACATCATTGCTTCAGGCACCACCCACACAACAGTGTAGTTTGCAGAAAACCGATTAGGATTTATCTGCCAAATCTAGTCCACATCCAGGGAAAAACAGAGCTGGAATTCCACCTTCTAGGCAAATACCCTTAACAGTACTCCAAGTCCAATGCTATCTCTCCTTTTGCAGGGGTCAGCCTGACAAGCCTGGAATTCAGAATGTTGCAGGTATTTGATTGTCTGCCTTCAGGAAAGGGAGGCATTTGAACATGAGTATTCCTGAATATCCTGTACCCAAGGCAGGTATACACACAGACTGGTGTGGGCAGGTAACAGTTGCCTTGGAGAGGCTGGACCCTATGGAGTATCTCCTTCTCAGGTACTAATTACTCTGTTATCAAATTGACCTTATGACCCTATAGACTTAAACTTCTGATTTGAAAAATTGGTACAGAAATCTTCAGAGAAACAAGCAATCATTTTCTCTTGGAAATAAAGCATGACCTTTCTCCATCACTGACAGATGTGTGGAAGAGAAGAACTAAGATATCCCTGGGTGGACTGCATTTGTATTTTCTATTTC